>NC_051158.1:65878967-66209107 GCF_013339745.2 Dermacentor silvarum | reverse complement strand
AGCAGATGCATGCACACGCTAGCAAAAATTTTCGCGGACTAGGCCACTTGCGTGCATATTACCACAACAGTGCGCTGACTGGAACACAACTGAACTACCGTTGCCCACGTAACACGAGCACTGTTTTCATTTCGGTGCTTCAGACCAATACTTTTAAGGTATGTCACCACCTTTTTGTAAAATTTTTTTAAATTTTGGCGTTACATTTTTATTTTATAAGGGGCTTATAAACAATCGTTTTAAATGATGTTCGCACGCAGAAAAAAAGTGAAAAATATCAGAACGGGATTGTTATTGACAAAACAATGCTCCAACTTTGCCTTTACGCGAAACAGTCATAACTTGAGAATGGAGTGCTGGAATTACGAACTTTTGGCACAAAGGTAGCCAACTGATAATCTGTGCAATGAACTAGGATCTTTGCCATTTGATGATTGGGAATAAAGTTACAGTAAAAATACCAATGAAAACAACAAAAATTGGCGATTTTTTCTGCGGTGCTTGAAAGAAACCTTGTTTACATGAAAACTTACCATTCGTTTTAAAGATCCTAGTTCATTGCACAGGTCACTAATAAAGGAATGAGCATACAAAATTTCATTGGAAATATTTATTTGTCTTGAAGTTACGACTGTTCGCGTAACAAAAAAGTGCGAAAAATCAAGTTTTGAGAAAAACGAGTTTAAAGTTTTTCAACGCTTGTACAAACAAAGTGATGATGCCCTGCACAGTTAAAATCCCCCAGGCTCATAGCTAGGGCCCTCCTTAGATGCCAGGTGTTCTCTTCGAGCTTTTGTTGCTGCCCCTCTTTTCTTCCGGTGTTGTTTTTCCTCGCCAGTGGACTGACGCTGGGCTTTCTTTACACGTTGCTGGTCCCTTGTGTAGCATGCCAGGATAGTGTGGTGGCCAGGTTCGATGCCTGTTTCTCTCAAAATATTTGCTACACTTTTGTTACCATCATTGAAGTGGCACACAGCATCGTATAGTCCAAAAAGCAGGATGGGCAGGCTCACATGGACGTCTTTGGGAACACGTTGCCAAATCATGCCGTTGAAACTCTCGTTGGCGTTTTGGGTTTTCCCATGCAGGCACTTCTTCAAGAGCTCATCTGTACACAGGTCAGCATACACAGGTTTCACTTTGTTAAGTACCTCATTAGAAAGGCCTCCCTTGTGCTTGTACGATCCCCTGCCTACTGCAATCCGTCGGTTAAAACCACACCAACTCTCAGGGCCAAGAGGACACAGACCATGCCTTGGAATTTCATCTGTTGAACTGCAATGGAACAGGCTTGCTAATGTGGCTTGCTTCATTGCCTGCAAGTCTCCCACATTCGCTCTAATTGCAATACCATAATAGTTCTGCAGCCTGTCGATTAGGACATCCGTCAACTTTCCCTTGCCTCCAAGTCCACGAACAGCCTTTTTCAGCTTTCGTAAGCGGTTTCCTACACGCTTCTGCACGTGTCCAATACACTCAAGTTTTCGCACGCTATTTGGGCCATATATGTCCTTTATGGCCGCATGGCTCTTGGAGTCACCATCTCCATAGAAGTCTACATATTTCAAACCATGTCTTCTTTCTCCACGCTCAAACATACGGTAGAGTCCTACTGCTTCCATACCGCCAGCACTACCGGTATAGTTCGCTTGGCATTGTGTGTGGTTTGCCTTCCACTCCAAAAATTCAGCACTTGTGGGGCTAAACTTACTTTTCGAATGACATGCCCTACATTTGCTTGACATTCCTTCAACGTCAATAATTTTACCAGTATCAATCGCTATCAAAGACACGCAGCCATTCAATGAGGAATGCCCTCGCCTCTCCCACGTACCGTCACCTGACACACCACATTCAGTACCTCGCACAACACAACGCACTTCAGCAGCGGCATTCATCATTGATTTAGATGCAACCTTCTCAGCAGCTCTACAAAGTTTTACAGATATCTTGTGGTAGGCAGAATGCCAAGGCGGCGGTGGCATGTTCATGACTTTCGCCAGTGTCACAGCTCCAGAATACCCCTTGCCTAGCTGACGCATTGCGTATACCAGACGCAGGTTATTCTCAATACAACTTCCTGCCTTTTTTGATGATTCAAATGAGTGTGCATATGCGCATGCACCACACACTACAGCATACGAGAAGGATATTCCATTCTGGGAGCACTCCTCCAGCTTGAGCGAGGTGTTCTTGCACTCCGGGCAAGCGAGGATTGCAAAAACAGATAAAAGGATCTCCACGTCAATAATCCTATTACCCTGCAGTAAGGAGTCTGGCATTGGCACTTCGCAGTTGTCGTCCCAGTTCGCAAGCTTTGCAGCACTCGCTGATACATCCACGTCCACATGGCCAACGGTCGGAGCATTCACGGTGTGTCGATTGCAAGTGAACTTTCGTTTCAACCGTCTTTTTACCCTGAATTTGGCCATAACTGCTTATTAAAACGTTTAGCCTATGTTAGTAATATTACTAGTGAAGATTTTAGGTATAAAAACTACAAACTACGCAGCGTTAACAGCAGTTGCACGAAGTGCGCGCAAAGTGAACAACAGACGCTTGTAGAGTCATGCGTCCCCCTTACGGATATTTAAAGCAACGTTTGAAAAAAGAAAGCCTTACAAATTATCTTTAAATAAGTTTATACTTATCCAACTAAAACATAACAGAAAAATTACAACTTTTGTCGCTGATGTTCGCTAACTTATCAGTTTCTGTTACTACACAACACTAGTTTCGGTTTCGCAACCGTTCACCACATGTTGGTTAATTGGCTATAACTTCGGAACAAAATAAGATAGAAACGTAATTTTTTCGTTAGAATGTTCTTCAATGTTTGGGGATTATTTTAAATTAAAAATTAAAAAATGTTTTTTCAAAAAAATTGCGCTTTCAAAGGTGGTGACATACCTTAAGGCCACCAGACACCAAGTCCAAATTCCTTACAGCCCTACAGCACACACCCTCCTCGCATGCACGAACACACATTTGTGCCACATGCACGACACAACTCCCACTGCTACATAAACGTGAAAGAAAACCCATATCTGTTCTTGCTCTGCAGATTTTCCATTTTTGAGTGCACCTGTGCTCTAGTCTTGACAATTCCGCACCTCGCCAATGAGGCTGTGATGGATTCATATATCTTTCCATTTCTTTTCTGGCTGCAGCGAAGCTTCACTTACTTAACGTCACAAAGACTGATGAAACAGCGGAGCTGGTGGCTTCAATTTGGTGTTTACCTTCCGATGAGTCTCTTCATGCGAAGACAGCCCATATTTTCATCCCATAGCCTGATCAAAACTTCAGTCTCCTTGTTGGCCGCCAACTGGCGCGGTAGTTGGGACATTGCATTTTTGTTTTCCACCATGTGGAGCACATAAACAAACGCGCTGAGAAGAGCTGCATGGGAACGGCTTGCGCGCAATGAAAGATCACCGTGCAACAAATATATTCCATCCCCAGGCGACCTTTGTATGCTTCGCAGGTTGCAACCTTTTCGTGCAGCTTCCCTAGTTGCAGCAATCCTTGTGTTCTTCTCAAAGTTTGTTTACCATAAATCAAAAGGTTTCTACTCATAAAAGTGCCGCTTGTACTTGAAAGTTATGTATAAATGTTTTCTTACAGCTTTAAACGTTTCAAATACTTTAATTATACTGAGAAATGTGTACTCTTGACGCCTTTGCGAAGCTACGACGTCAAGAGTAAGCATTTCTCAGTCGAGTGAGTTTTGGCAAACGCATTCAATAACGAATGGCATTAAGGCAAATGACATTAGGTTTGTCCGTGTGGCATCATGCAAATGACATTAAAATTTAAGGCATTAGCAAGTTAGTGCCATTTTCTGTGCCCGTGTGGCACGGGTATAACACTACGAGCAGGCCAGCTAGCTACAGTTGACATCTCTGACGGTTCCCTCGAGGAGGATAATACGCTAGGTGAAGAAGGGCTTCCGACTTAACCGCTGGGATATGGGCAGCTGTGCCCTGGCAAAAATGCGGTTGACTAACCACGTGCGGGGAAACTGGAGCTGCGGCGGAGACTTCCACCCTAGCCGCTTGCTAGGGTCCAAAAGATTCGGGCATTGTCAGAGGGATCTCTCAGGGGTTTGCTACACATGCCCCGACAATTAGCAGGTCCACCTTAGGCATCATCGTTCGAGAAGACGTGTCCCCGCAGGGGCGTCTGCGCAAGCAGGCGTTTGGTGTGTTGCGACACCACGTACCCGAGCACACGAGGGTTGGACCCTCCCGCGTCTAACCGTGCGCGGCTTAGCCGTGTCCGGGGAAAAGGGGATCCTGGGGGTTGAGCCAACGCTGAGTGTTTGGACCTTTAAGGCCCCTCAGCAGAGGCAACACACCCCTTTGGCCTCGGCTTCACGTAGACGGCACCCCCGGACTGACCCACCCGGGGGAAATCGGTAGTTGCCTTTTCCTGTCTCTCTCTCCCTCCAACCTTCGTCTTTCTCTCTCACTTTCCATCTCTCCTGTTTTCTACTCTCTTCTATATTACTTCCAATCTTCTTGGCAGCGAGGGTTAACCTTGTGTGGGTAGCCAACCTTGGATATTCCATATTTGGTTATAGTGGTGGCGTACAGTTGGCGTTTGCAGGACCTGTCCTTTACAGATTTTGCAGCGTCCCCTTGTTGGGCTCCATGGTGGGTGGCTGGCGCCACCGCCGAAACAAATTCCGCATACATGGATAGTTCCTTTCCCGCACTTCCTGATCGCCGCCAGAAACGGGGGCGCACCGAAGCATTTCAATTTTTTGGCCAAAAAACAGAAATTTTTCCGAGGTTTCACGTTATTCATAGTGAGAAGCCAGACAAGAGCGTAAGAGTTGCATCACCCTTTCTCGTTGCGAAATGTTTGACCGAGACCATAGGACCAGGCTACAAGGCTACAAAGTTGGCAAGTGGAGATCTCCTGCTGGAACTCCGCGACAAAAAACATGACAAGTTACATACCCTAGTGTCTTTTGGCGAAATACCAATAACAGTGACCCCGCACCGCACGATGAACACCACTCGTGGTGTCGTCTCAGATGACGATCTCATGGACCTAACCGAAGCTGAACTTCTAGAAGGCTGGAAAGATGAAAATGTGATCAATGTAAAACGAATTAAGATGAGGCGAGATGGCAAAGAGATCCAAACGAAACACATTATTCTCACATTCGGTACAAGTGTTCTGCCCGAGAGCATACAGACAGGATACATCAAGATCAAAGTCAGGCCCTACATTCCGAATCCTCTCCGTTGCTTTAAGTGTCAAAGATTTGGCCACAGTTCGCAGAACTGTCGTGGCCGCCTCACCTGTGCGAAATGTGCCCACGAACATGCATCCGAATCCTGCGAGAACTGCAATGTGTCAACTGCGGCGGCGAGCATGCCGCCTACTCGCGGTCCTGCCCGTCGTGGAAAAAAGAAAAAGAAATTGTCACAATCAAAGTCAAAGAAAATATATCGTTCAAAGAGGCACGAAGGCGGGTGTCATACCTGCCAAAGAACACCTTTGCCGAAGTGGCGCGTCAGGGGGCAGCGTCGCAACGGCTTCCGGCGGCTGTCCGGCCCACACACAGTGAGCCGGCAGTGACGCCATCCGCCCCCTCGGCGGCTGCAGCTAGCGCTGCTCCGCCAACTCACAAGAAGGGGCCATCGACCTCCGCGCTGGTGGCCTCCAGGGCCTCGTCCCTCGAGGCGAGGTCTTCTCGTCAAACCAACCGCTCGCAAGAGCGCGTGTCCAGCGCCTCGCAAGAAGCTATGGACACAACAACCAGCCAGACGGCGCCACTTGCGCCTAAGGAGCCGCGAGAGTCTCTCGATCGCTCCAAACAAGAAAAACACCGCATCACGGCGCCCGGAAAGGGCTCTGTGAAGTAATTCCTCTTTCTTAACACACAGCACAAAAACCACATTCAACATGGATACACAAATATTACAGTGGAATGTCCGAGGACTCCTCCACAACCTCGATGACATCAAAGAACTCCTACATAAGTATAATCCAAAGGTGCTGTGTGTCCAAGAAACACACCTCAAACACACGCAAACAAGTTTTCTCCGACAATACTCCATTTTTCGTAAAGACCGTGATGACACAGTCGTGTCTTCCGGTTGTGTGGCTATTGTAGTCGATAGAGGTTTTAGTTTTTAGATCGAAGTTTTAGTTCCCGAAAACTTCGTACGCCCCTAGAGGCAGTTGCTGTCCGAGGGGTGTTGTTTGACAAGCTGATCACTATCAGCTCTATATACATCCCACCCAATTCTCAACTACATAAAACTGAATTTTAAAACTACATAAATGAACTTTCGGAGCTATACATAGTTCTTGGAGATTTAAACGCACATAACACCTTGTGGGGAGACTCTCGGTGCGATGCGAGAGGTCACCTAATTGAAAACTTTCTCCTTTCCTCAGGAGCATGTTTGTTGAATAAGAAAGAGCCAACGTACTACAGCGTGGCGCACAACACATACTCGTCCATAGATCTAACTATAGTATCCAGTACATTAATTCCGTATCTGGAGTGGTCTGTTCTCAGGAACCCCTTTGGAAGCGACCACTTCCCAATTATGATAAGCTTAACAAAACAAGTTGAATGCCTCCCACACGTTCCCCGTTGGAAGGTTGACTCAGCTAATTGGGAACTTTTCCGAGAACTAACATATTTAAGTAAAGATGATATTGCCTCTTTTAATATAGACTATGCTGTGGCATATTTAACAGGTTTTATTATTGACACTGCAAAGAAATGTATTAAACAAACTAACGTATTGACTAATAAGCGTCGTATCCCATGGTGGTACGAAGAATGTCGGAAAGCACGCCAAAATCAGAACAAAGCTTGGGGATTGCTTCGCAATTCTCCAACAGCCGAAAATCTTATTCATTTCAAACAGATCAAATCACAAGGCAGGAGAACACGTCGACGTGCGAAGAGAGAGAGTTGGGAGAGGTACCTTTCTGGTATAAATTCTTACACAGACGAGGCGAAAGTATGGAATATAGTAAATAAATTAAAAGGCCGTGAGACGAACCAGCTGCCCTTAGTGAGTACCCAAGGAGATGGCGTGGAAGATCAGGCAGATTGTCTGGGCAAACACTTTGAATACATCTCCAGTACATCTCATTATACACAGACATTCTTGAGATTCAAAGAACGAGAAGAACGGCAGCCCCTTAACCGCAAAGGTTCTGCAAGCGAGGCTTACAATTGCTAATTTACGTTAGCTGAACTTAAGGCATCTCCAGCTTGTTGCAGCAACACGGCGCCAGGTGGCGATCATATCATTTACGAAATGATTAGGCAACTACACTCTGAAACACTGAAAACACTCCTGTCTCTCTACAATGCCACGTGGGATGCTGGGTATATTCCATCTGCATGGAAAGAAACTATAGTGATCCCGTTACTTAAACAAGCCAAAGACCCGTCCTTAGCCAGCAGCTACAGGCCAATAGCTCTAACAAGCTGTCTGTGCAAAGTATTTGAAAAAAATGATAAATCGGCGCTTAATATGTTTCCTAGAAAATAACAACCTACTAGACTTCAATGTGGTTTCAGAGAAGGAAGGTCGACAATAGACCACCTTGTTCGTATTGAGTCCTATATTAGAGATGCTTTTATACATAAGCAGTTTTTACTCTCGGCCTTTCTAGATCTAGAGAAAGCATACGACACGACATGGCGCTTCGGGATTCTGCGAGATCTTGCCGCGATGGGGGTCCGTGAAAATATGTTAAACACAGTCGAAAGCTACCTGCCTCATCGCACGTTTCGTGTAAGAGTGGGCAATGTTTTATCTAGAACATTCACCCAGGAGGCTGGTGTGCCACAAGGGGGTGTGCTTAGTTGCACACTCTTTATGGTAAAAATGAACTCGCTGTATACAATCATTCCACATAGCATGTTTTATTATGTGTATGTCGATGATGTACAGATAGGTTTCAAATCATGTAACATCGCTATCTGTGAACGACAGGTGCAGCTTGGATTAAACAATTTGTCTAAATGGGCAGATGTAAATGGGTTTAGAATAAATGTACAGAAAAGTACATGCATTCTCTTCTCGAAAAAAAGAGGTGTGACACCAGTGCCAAATCTCACAATCAATCGAGAGAAACGGATATTCTAGACTCTAAGCTTACCTTCATCCCCCAACTTAAATATCTGAAGGCAAAGTGTCTGAAGACGATGAACCTCTTAAAAATTCTCTCTTGCACAACCTGGGGTAGTGATCGAAAATGCCTCCTGAACTTGTACAACAGTCTCGTCTGTTCGCGCCTTCATTACGGGTCTGTAATTTATAATTCCGCAACGCCAAGTGCATTAAAAATCCTAGACCCCGTCCACCACCTGGGTATCCGTCTCGCGACCGGTGCTTTCAGAACAAGTCCAATCCAGAGCCTGTACGTAGAGGCGAATCAGTGGTCGCTTCATCTCCACCGGTCATACAACAGTTTCACATATTTTCTCAAAGTACAAGCGAACATTGAACACCCTTCTTATTCAACTATAAATGACGTGACCGCTGCCACACTCTTCCATAATCGACCTGCAGCGAGAAAACCGTTCTCTTTGCGTGTGAGGAACCTCAGTGAGGAAATGGGTGTTCCGCTGCTGGATCATCGTTCTATGGCTCCAGCGAAACTGTTACTGCCGTGGGAGTGGCAACTCATAGATTGCGACACATCGTTTGTAGAGGTCACTAAACACACGCCAGAGGCACACATTCAAATACATTTCTTAGAACTCCAGTTCAAGTACTCATGTACAGAGTTTTACACAGACGCTTACAAGTCACATGCCGGGGTGTCTTATGCAGCCGTCGGCCCCTCCTTCTCAGAATTCGGTGTACTTTACCCGGAAACCAGTATCTTTACGGCTGAGGCCCGTGCACTGTTGTCGGCTGTTAATCATATAAGAAAATCTAAACTTCAAAAAGCAATTGTATTTACGGACTCCCTAAGCGTCGTGAAAGCCCTGGTGTCACTCGGCAAACACAAAAATCCTGTACTCACTGAGCTCTATTCCACTCTATGCACACTGTATATCTCAAACCAGCATGTTGTTATGCTGGGTGCCTGGCCATAGAGGCATCGAGGGCAATGTGCTAGCAGACCAGTTGGCCAAATCAACTACTTCGCAAGCTATTAATCCTGCCGCTGCTATTCAGTCCACAGATATGAAGCCTTTTTTGCGAAGGAAACTGCGAGGCCACTGGCAGCACCTGTGGGACACTGAAACAAATAATAAGCTTCACATGATAAAGCCACAGATAGGTTTCTGGCCCTCCGCAACAAAAACACGGCGAACTGATGTCCTATTTTGTCGGCTCAGAATAGGATATACATTTGGTACCCACAGTTTTTTACTGACCGGTGATGAACCACCAACTTGTGGTAGATGTGGTGAGAGGCTGACCGTCCTCCACGTCTCAAACCAGCACCTGGAGACACTCCATACCTAGAGTGTCGGAGTGTTCTGGAGTGTCGGAAAGCCGAAACAGAGAGACAGAAATATTTTCCACAAGCGTACCAATATCATGTCCCTCTTCATCCCATTATGTTTCTTGGTGAAGAACCACTGTTTAACACCAAAGCAGTCCTCGGTTTCTTGAACGAAGTTGTGTTACATGTTTTTAGCCCAATACATTCGTAGCGCATCCTCTCTCCAGAGGATACCGCTGTGATAGTAGTTCTGTATAGCACATGCCTCCAGGCCCTTGTGTTTCAAGGGCTCTGTTCAGGTAGTAGTGCTTCTTGCATATGTATATCTTGCATATATTATCATTCTTTAGCAATGCATTTTTTATGTCCATTATACACGTCACTAGTCATTGCCATTATCTTACTATATGTTGATTTCACGCAGTTTACAGGGACTATTTTAGGCCCCTTTACAGCCCCGTCACATCTACTTCTCAGAATTCATCACTTCACTGCGAACTAACAAACACTGGCATGGCGCTCTTTGGCCATACCTGGCCCTTGCGCCACTAAACCACACACATTCATTCATTCAAGAGCTTACGCTTGCGGCACATGTAGCCAGTTATGTAATACACTATACAGTCCGCTGCTTCTGGCATAGAGTTAACATGGTCAAAAAGGTTCTCGCATTCCACTTCATCATCTACGCTCTTGTCAAGTCTTTTCTTGAGCGTTTCCAGCTTTGACTCTCCGTCATTGGATTGGAAGGCTGTTGTGAGATCTGACAGCGTGACGAGACGACTTTCGCAGCCACTTGCAATGCTGCAGTTGGCAAACTTTGGGGGCTTTACCAGACTGTAACAAGACAGCATGTTATACAACTGGAGAAAAGTTGGCATAGAAGGATGTTCGTTCTGATCCCCGGCTTGGCGAATAGTCCCAAAAAAGCGTTCCAAAACATCCTGGTTGAAGCGGGATGTCAGCACATACTTGAAGTCGCAGACTTCGAGTAAGTAGGTTGTTAACCCTATTGTTGACATAACTGTCATTCGAAGTCCCTCAGCAGTGGACAACGTTAAAAAGCGTTCTTTCGGGATTCTTCCTGCAGCCACTTGCGTTTCCCAGGAATCGAGCCCTGTCAAGAAAGACTTTAAGACTTCAAAGTCCTTGCTGTCTCGTCTTATGCCTTGTGCGGGAAAACGCCGGTTTAACGCGTCAAACAGATCATTGATCCTCATGGTAAACTTGACTGTTCCTTGGATATCTTCCAGTCCAAAAACACCTCGTTTAGAATAGTACTGTTAGGCCATGGGCTCTCAAAGTGGGTTCCGCGGAACCTTGGGGTTCCGCAGGCCCCTGCTCGGGGTTCCGCGAGCCACTGATAAATTTTCGGTGGTCCCTCGCTCGCCAATTAAGTGGTTAAAACAGCGAACCAGAGGTGTGCTCGATCCACAGAACTTCCATTACCCATGCCCGAGTGTCAAAAAGCACATCAAGCGCGTAACGGCAGTGCGTGAACTGCGCAATAAATGCGCAAGCAGCTTGTAGCCACCCAACCTTCGAAAACGGGCAGCGCGCCTAAGATTTCGCACTTGAAATTTCGGAGGCCGTAACTTACCAACATGCGCATTTCTCCCGTTTGTAGATAGGGTAGGTGCCGATAGCGTGCGCACTCACGAATACGTCGGATGAATAAAAAAAATGTCGCAGTTTCGCCCGAAAGGCGAAGCATCAATTGCGATAGCAAATTGGTAGAGAGCTATTTGGAGTAGGGATAGTAGAGTAGTTTTATCTTCCGCATAAACTTGGATACATTCGCTTTCTAACTGAATTGACAAGCGTGGTGTCATCGCGCACAAGCAAACGAATAGATCCCACTGAATGACCGCAGACAACGACTGTCAAAACGCTGGCGCGGCCGCTGCAGCGGGCAAAGAATCGTGCGGTCTATCGCTTCAACGGAAACTGAGCGGCGAATGGACAGCGGATAAAGGTCAGAGCCGTGTGGAGACACGGCCGGGCTCGACTGGCGCGCGCACTCGCTCGCTTCTTAAGAAGCGTGTGCGTGCGCCAGTCGAGCCCGGCCGTGGTGGAGATAAAGAGACGGTGCGGGCGACGGCACCACAGCCAGTGCAAGCGTATTTGTTGGCAGAGTAGAAGCTGCTCACCCCGTCCCTCCCGCGCTGCCTCCCCGCTTTTTTTTTTTTTTTTTGCTTTCGCGTGGGAGATTGCGTTGCCAGTTGTCCTTGCGCTGGGTTGCAAGATAAGCATTTGGTGCCGTAGCACAGCGTCGCCCCGCCTCCCTCCCCCCCCCCCCCCCCATACCCCCACGGCCTTTTGGGCGACAATCGCGTTTGCTTTCCGCCGTGCGTTGGCTCTCCGTGATAGCGCGCGTCCCCCGCGCGCTTTTACTCGTACGGCGCGCGGCGACGATTTTATCGCCCTTGGAATCTATACGGAACCTGACGGCGACGGCGACGACGACGGCGACGCCGACGGCAAAAATCCCGTTGAAGTGTCCATATAATTGCTATCGCAATAAAAGTAAATGCGCGGAGCACCCCAAATGCGCGCCGCGAAAGAGCAAAAACGGCGCTAGCGTCCAAAAACAAAGCGGTGTTGTCCGCATCGCCATGGTCCTCAGCGGCAATCGTACGCGATACGTGACTGACAGCAAGGCCGGAATGCTTTGTGCTCATTTGTGCCCTCAAAGCCCTTATTGGTTGCGTTAATCGCCGCGCGTAACACCACGTTGGCGTCTAGCCGCGTGCTTCTATAAGTGCGTAGTCGCCATCTGTGATCGCGTCGATAGCCACCACAGTTTCGTCCGCAGCGGTTGTGGCAAACAGTCGTTTCGTTTTGACTCGGGTGCGTGCGTCGGCTGCGTGCCTTCATAAATGCGTAGTCGCCATCCATGATCGCGTAGATAGCAACTGCGGATTTGTCCATACTTGTTGCGTTTTGACTTGGTGAGTGCGTCGGCCGTCTGCCTGTGAACCGCAAGGTCGCCGTCCATGATCGCGTCGATAACGGCCGCGGTTTCGTCAGGAGCGGTTGCGGCAAGCAGTAGTTGCGCTTTAACTCAGTGCAAAAATGTCAATGATTAAGAGCACCGTCTACATCACGATGGTCGGACGATTTGTTGGCGACCAGCTCCGTAGCAAAAAAATTACCGGATGTGCGCGCGGTAGTGAAAAGCGCGTCTGCAGATAAAGACGCGCGCCGCGGCCGCGCTGCGAAGGGTGTTGCGAGGCCTTCGCCGCTGCTAGCTCTTAATCAGTCATGAGATGACAAGAATTTCAGCTTCCTCACTGCTTTTGTGCAAAATATAAACAAGATTTGCTGAAGCATTCAGTAAATATATATATATATATATATATATATATATATATATGTCAGCGTGTTGCAGTAGTAAGCATTCATTTATTGTTTTCTTGATACTGTGAATATTTCGACATTAGTTCAATTAGGACATTTTAATTCGGTTAATTCGGGGGGGGGGGGGGGGAGGGGTTCCTTGGCGCTTCATGGAGCATAGCAGGGTTCCCGGGAACGAACATGCTTGAGTACCCCTGCTGTAGGCCATCAGCCGCACTTCTCCTGGAGATCTGTGTCGCCAGTTTCACCCTTATTTTTTCGGTATTTTTGGGTTCAGGTGGGCTGATGACAACTTAAGGCACACGCGCAAGCACCCTGGATTGCTGGTGTTTCAATTAATAATTTGTCATAGTGAGCCGCGAAAATGCGGTCTTCAGCAGTTTGAAGAGTTTTTGGCGTGTGGAGGCGGTTTATAACGCATTTGATCAAGTGTGGGGCATCTGCAAAGACGAACACCTTGCAGTCATCATCAAGAGGATGGATAAAATAATTAATGGGCTTTTCCAAATTGCCTCTCACTGAGTACTCTTTCCACATCCTGCGCTTAGTAGCAGTGCCGTCGCAGACCAAATCATCAACGAATGCTCCTGCGCGGTCTAACAGTATTACTGCTTTCATGACCAGACGGGCGAGGTCAGTCCCTTTTGTTTGGCCTTTGCTGGCGAAAACGGCGACCGGCTGTGAGTGTGCGTCCCCAAAAAGCGGAACATAAAAACAAGTCCGTGGTCGGCTACTTTTTCTTTACACGGCAAATATTCGCCGAAGTCAGTGACCCCTGAGTACGTCATTGTTTTTGAATGAAGAGTCATCTCTTGCCGCACCTGAATTTCGTCGAAAACTAAGAATATCATGACGCTGGTATGAATCCTTTGTGGCCATCTTTTTTTGAAATGCATCGAAGAATCTCTTATAATATCCGCAGTCGACTTGAATCAAGGGCATGTACTTCCTAGCTGTAGAAACGCTCGGAAGGGGCAAAATGTCGTTCTCTGTAGAACGTGTAGAACGTGTAGGTGGCCGGACGGCGTACGTGGAGAAGCAGCCACATCATAAGCCATGATTAAGTGTACCGCCGGTTCCTTTTAGCGATGGCTCTGGCCGCTGACAAACACTCTCCTATGAGCATGCACTGAGCTGGTGGTAAGTCAAGTTTGTTAAGTTTTTCTTCCACTGTTGCTTCACACATTACGCTCAATTTATTCCTTTCTTTCATTAATTCCTCTTTCAGTCTTTTTGTTCGATTCAGCAGTCGGCTTTTTGACTTCGTCACCGCATATCTTGCCCTCCTTAAGGCTGCCATTTGCTCTGGGCTAGATGGTATACGAAATCGCTGGTACGGCCTGCGCTCTTGTTTCTTCCAAAGAAGCCTCTTGTGGTGAATAAGAAGTGTATCCGGTAATCTCTCACAGCGGCTGTAAGTTTTCTCACTGGATTCTATCCACATGGAACATTCTCTGTGCCTACAGTGGCCGGACACATCGACGTAGGCGTTCTTTGGGTGTACGTCAGGGAAACGATGTCTGTCAGGGCCAGCTTTGCAGACACTGACTTTGTCAACTCGGCGCAAGGCACTGTTCAAATCACCCAGCGTTGACAGCTTCCTCATAATTGCAAGTTTTTCTGGAGGTATAGATCTCCCCATAATAATGACACGGGCATTCATATGGTCATCGACTTCAAGGTACTTTTTCATAAACATCAAAGCAGGCTCGGTGGCCCACAGGAACTTCTGTTCGAAGCTTTTTCAAGGTGAAGAAAAACTAAGCTTCTCACACCGGCCATGCCGACCCTATTGCAGGACCAGATTATTGTAGGCAGCATGGCGAGACAGGGATTTTGAAAGAGCATGTCGAAGTTGATGCTGTCGGCGTTACCGTCATGCGATGCTGCACTGAAGTCCTGCATTTTGTGAGGTCTTGTATACTGCTGAGCTGCTATGGCTAACGTTTCGTTGTCCACATGAGAAGTCTCTTGAGGCACTTGTATTTTGCATCACATATACTTTTGCCTGTAGTTCTTGTAGTTCACTGCCTTCAGGTTTTGATTTGCGCTTGCCGTCAGCTGGAGTCTGTTCTGTGTTGGCTACGTTATTCTGGTTGTGGCCGTCTTCTATTTGCACGTCAGTTTCTAGCTCCAGTCTCTCGTGATTCACTACATTTTGCTTTCTGTTTCTTCCTTTTTCGCTTGTGCTTTCTGCCTATTGTTCCTTTCGGAAGTGCTTCGCAAGCGTCAGTTGTCACGGAACACAGTTATTTGAAATTGGATTGTGAAGTAGCCGGAAAATGAGTCGGCACAGCATCTCTAGCTAAAAAAGCTCTTCGCGTGGTGCTGGCTGAAACAACTCCGTTGTGCACTGCTGTCCATGTTTTTGACACGTACATTAAGTCGAAGTGCTTTTCGCACACGTAGTCCCCTCGTCGCAGGACTCGGTTTTCACGTTGTATGGCATCCCGCCATGCTTCCAGTCGACTCGTCTTTCTAGGGGCACTGAACATACATACTTTGTCTTTGCACGAGTCATATCCACTCTTGCAGTTTGGAACCAAACACTTTTTGCCCATAGTCAGGCTAGATCCGTCTCCACCAGGCAACGTCGCGGCTCAAACGCCAAATCTCCCTTCTTCCCTTTCTTGCGATTAAACGGATTCGTCCTTTTCCATTATTTATACAACGGGAACACTTTATTAAGCGCTTACCGAGGACAAGGGTGACTGATTGCTCAACGATAAAGCAAACGTTGCAAAATATTAAGAAAAGATAACTTATCGTCTGCCCGCACCACTTTTCTGCGACTGCTTCCAGGCATTGTCAAACGCCGTCTGCTAGATCAAGCGACGCGACCGCCATGTCGGAGACATTATCGTCTGTTTCGGCGCCTGATGGATGGCAATTAATGTAGTGGCACACAGAAAAAGTAAAAAAAATTAGTTTTAATTATTTTTAACGCGCTTTACGTACAGTTACGATTATTTACACGTTCGAACTTCCCGCTTTTTTTCAGCCTCCTAACTTGTGCAGCGGTGCAGATGTGAAACTCCACCATTAGTGAGACGCGTTGCGCATCAGCGGACCGCCGTGTCGTCGGATCACCTGTTCTTCTTACACCGTGGTCGGGTGCATGCACCTCAGAAGCTCCTAGATTATGGGTTTTTACGTGCCAAAACCACGATCTGATTATGAGGCACGCCGTAGTGGGGGACTCCGGAAATTTGGGTCACCTGGGGTTCTTTAACGTGCACCTAAATCTACACGGGTGTACACGGGTGTTTTCGAATTTCGCCCCCATCGAAATGCGGCCGCTGTGGCCGGGATTCGATCACGGCGGCCGCATTGTGCATAAGCAGAACATCTCAGAAGTTCCTGGCATGGCCTAACGATGAGAGTCCACGATAGACTAATCTACCATCGGAGTCATTTCCAATAGTGCGGCATTCGTCTGGTTTATTAACGTTTCACGAAGCGTTTCTATAAAGAATAGGATAAATAAGCAAAAAGATTCGAAGCATTGCGTGCTTGAATGAAACAGGAACGCTGGTTCTAAAGTCACAATTATCGTGATCACCGGAGTCCTGAAATGTTATTTTTGCTACATGGTTCATAATATTTATGAAATTTACACCGGTCCCAGTGAAACAAGAACAAGGCGCGGCAAAGTTCTACTATAGCTCACGTAACGTATTCTCGCCTTAAGTTTGCGAACCACCAGTACAAGAGTAGTGAATAAGGATGCAACATTATTTGAAATAAATGACGTGAACTTATTTAAGCAATATATTTTGGTGATGTGTTTCAATTTGCTGTGTGTTACTGCTCTTTTTTGAGTACACGGACCATCCAAAATTACTCGCGGTCCACTGTTTATGCAACCACAATATTTCTTTGAAATATGAAATAATCGTTTCCTTTTGAAACATTGGCAGGATGGTGCAGCTATCGTGATGTGGTAGTTAGACCAAACCAATCGCTAACATCTGAGTGGCCTTGTGAACAACTTACTTGCAATGTAACAGGACGATATGGCGAAGTGATAATTGACGGGTAAGCTTTGCTTTATATTTTGTTTGTGGCACTTGAATACATATTTATATATATTTCCCTGAAGAGCATCTGCTACGTAGCCTGGTTATGTTGTGTTGAAGATTTTACGTACTATGTACCATATTGGAAGTTTGAGTGCATCTCTCCGCATAATTCCCAGAACAAACAGATTACATAGTTAAGTGTCTTTCGATCATAGTAGTAACTACGGACTTCATCTAATATCTCCTTCCCTAGTAGAACTTATTTAAATTGGTGTTTCGTTAGGCAATCAGGCAAGTCTTGGTACTCTTGAGGAGTATTCGAAGATAAATAGTAGAAATGGGTGGTTGCCAACTTTCCTAAGTACGCATCGAATACCAATAGTAAGTATCGAATATCGAATCAAATATGAAATAGCCAAATGCAGACAATTTTATTTAGAGTAGTGTAACCTATATCTGTAAATTTAGGAACCACGCCTTTACTGACTAGTGCAAGAACACAGTGAACTGTGAGTAACAAACGATCAGATTTAAACGCAAGGTCCCTAATTCTCATTTTAAAAACTGCACGAGGAGCTTTTCCATCTCTTTCCAGCCAGGTTGCTAACAGGCTTTTCAAGAATGTATAGCTGCTGTATAGCGCGTATTTCGAAAGCTCTGAGTAAATAATTTATGTATATAGTAAAATAATTTTTTAAAAATTAGGGGCAAAGAGTGAAGCTGGTGGCCCTTCCCAAGCTTTATAGGGACCCAGAAACGATTTTGACGATTTTGTACAAACGTGCTGAGTCGTTAGGGTAGGTCCTTCTGAACATTTATTGACGCATCTAAACACTCCCCGTAAAGCGTGTAATTTATTATAAGGTTTTTAAAAGGTACATCGCTACCGATCGCTGCACGCTAATCGGGTGAGTTTTCAGCCACCCCTGACGCGATTTTACCATATGAAGTCAGTAGGGCGAGCTATGCTATTGGGCCAGGGCGCGTCATGGATCATTTTTCCAACATTGTGGTGAACAAATGTTGTTCGTAATAGTTCAGATGTTAATTTGTTTCTATAAAAAAAGTAACAAAAGAGTATGCGCAAGGATATGTATCAATACACTAAAAGCACTTCCGGCCCACAGCACGTGTCGTCTGCTTGTGTAACAACGTGCTCAGTGTTGACGAGAGCTGCGCAGTCAGTGTTGGTCTCGTTCTTTCTTTTGGCGAACACCATGTTTCGCGCTTGTTGCGCTGTGGGCTGTAAACGTAGCGATCGGCGACATGTCAAGCGGCGACATCGTGCCCCCCTGTAAGGCACCAGACGAGTGGAGTGACTGCAGCGCATCGGACTGTCGGTATCGAAACGGCGTTAGCATCTACGCGTTTGCGGCCGTCACTTCACGCCGAAGGTATACTACCACAATAGAGTTTAGCGTGTCCGGTATTCGGTTAAACGCAAGCGCAAGTGTACTGGGTTTTTTACGTGATAAACGGAGGCGCAAACGTGAACTGCTTGCACGGTGCAGCCACACGCTGGCGGCACAAAGCTCAACAAAACGCACAGCTAATATAGCAGTAACGAAGTATATTTTACTTTGCTGCTGGCACAAATTTCTGGCAGGAGCGTAATCTTGAACACGTTGTCATTTTATACGTTTAAAATGTTTTACACTTGGTTAGAGCAATACTAGCTGGCTCTGTGTTTGGCTGCTTCAGCGCTGTGCCGCCAGATGGCTGGACCGTGCATGCCGATCAGGCCGCTCACGTACGTGTACGAAGCTCCTTCATCACAACGGTATGGAGGGGCTTTAGTTTACGCCTCTGCCCTCCTGTCAAAACACCCAGCTCGCCTGTGGTTACCGGAATACCGGACACGTGCACGCTCGGCGCTGCGACAGAACGCTCGCAACGCACGCTGCTTGATCACTCTCGCTGGGGATTGACGGCCAGGCAGACTGCGGAGAGGTTGGAGAACCTTTGTGCACTGGCTCCAAGACAACCGGAAGTTGACGACATGATGATACATCATGACGTAGAGTCAGCGAAAGCGGAGCTTAAAGACCCGATCACTCGGCGAACGAGCTGAGGAGAAAATGCAAGGCTAGGGAGGAGGGTAACATGTAATCGTCCGTAGCTCTCGTAATATGAGACGCTTCACTTAAATTGTGACGCGAATGTTTTAGTGTAGCTGTGCCCTACGCGTCGACGAAATTTGTCCGAACCGTTTCAGGGACCCTTTAACTTTGCTTTACTTTGCTTAACTTGGTTTGGCTTGGCTGGTTCTTAGCTTTAACTTTGCTTAACTTGGTTTGGCTTGGCTGGTTCTTAGCTTCGTTTTTGCTTTCCTTTGCTTAACTTGGGTTGGCTTGGCTGGTTCTTAGCCAAACTTAGCCGACCCACTTTATAGTCCGACGTAGCGTTGACGCGCGAGCGCGCTCGGCATGGGGACGCCACGCCTGCGAATGCGCTGCACTGTATAGTCGGAGGTGAGGCGTGGCCGTCGTATCCGCCGTTCGTCGGCGTGCCTCGGCTGCAGCCGGCGTCGTGATGCGACACGCTGCATTTCGCGCCGGCCTCGTCACCCAGAATGGACCGCATCCGCGTCTCATCGAGCAAGGTGGGCTGATGGATACTGTTGGCGGCACGTGCAGCGAGTTCGCAGTTTCACATAAAATGCCCATGTGTCTAGGCGGCGCGGCGCACACGTTGGACTATAAAGGGGTCCGCTTTCGCGCCTTCCGTAATCACGGCTATCCACCAGCCCATCTTGCTCGACGAGACGCTGATGGCGGTCCAGTTTCGGTGACGAGGGTGGCGCGAAATCTAGCATGTCGCATCACGACGTCAGCTGCAGCCGGGGCACGCCGATGAGGGCCGGAGACCTCGTCCGCGCCTCGCGCTGTGGCGAGGGTAACCTGTGAGAGGGTGGTAACCTCGCCGAGTGATGACGTTACGTGTGTCCCCTGTCGCCTAGCAAAGCGCAGTTTTTGTTTCGCACTACGCGGCCTAACCAAGAGCTTAAACAGCTCCACTGTTAAAAAAATGAGCGCAGCTTGCACTAGTGGTACAAGGCTGGAGCAAACAACGGAGCTTGTGATCGACCAAGCTACAGCCAGGGTCGCTATCCCGACGACGCTGGATACTGAAATGCAGACTCTCGTGTTCTCGTTCTCGAAGGTCTGGGTCTTCGACTCTACGACGCCTCTTCTCGGCTGCAGCCTCGGCACGTTATTCCGGATTGGCTCGCCGCCGACACGGATACTCTCGCTTGGCTGCATGACGCGCTTCAAGACGCGGCCTGGCGAAGCGTAGACAAGTCTAGGCGAAGCGAGGCGCATGTGGTTGCTAGGCGACGCGAAGTGACGTCATGACTAGGCGTCATGGCTAGACGGAGCAGGTGGACGGTCGTAGAAGCTCGGCGCGGCGGTGCGGAGCGGCAGCGAAGCGAGGCGCAGCTGTGCGAAGAGGTTGCTAGGCAACGCGTTGTGCCGTCCTCGCCAGGCGCACTTTCTGGTCTACGCTATACGGGCCAACCTCGGGCTTAAACAGCTCCGCTGCGAAAATGAAGACCCTTCCCCTACCGGGAACAGGGGGGCCCGCGAAGCTTGTCGTACCACCAAAATTGGGTGGCGCGTTCCCTGGCCTCGGGGTTCTCGGCTCTTCGTTGGCGCTGAGCTTCGGTAAGACGAGCATTTAACGTAGAATCCGCTGTCTGCCGCTGTAAACAAACACGGGCTTGAGCTACCTTGAACGCAGCATACGCACGACGAGAGCGAGCTTGCTACCGGCGACGTTGTCCGTTTGCGGCGTCCGTTTGCCAAGCGTGCACTGAAAAGGACACCCGACGCAACGCGCGCGAGGACCTTTCCTTCTGTTGCCCTTCCCCCGGCGCGCGCCCGCTCGTGACTGATTGCTCCCACCACGTGTTACGGGTGCGTGCCTCACGTGTTTCACTATCGCGAGGCGTTCTTTTGTTTTGCGGTCACAGCTACAACGGCCGACGGCACCGCCACGTGTGAGGCAATACAAAGTTCGCTTGAAAAAGTGAAGCTTTCATTAATCTGTCAAACAACTAAATTGGTCCATTTCATTCCTGCGTCTTTGGCGTAAAGGAAAGAGGGGAGCGTGCATTTGCTGACGCGCACCCGTGCTGCACATAGTGAAAACTACTATATTCGCTTGTACTGCAACGTTTCTTATTTTTTTTTAATGTGCCGCCTGCTTCTTGACCATTCCTTGATTGTGTACATGTGCCAGCATATGAAAACCATAGTCATCATCAACACGCAGAGATATCTCGAAGAACTAGTTGGGCTAGGCGTGACAGCAATATACGTGCGATTTCGGACCTAGGGGTTCAATAAAGAAAAACATTCAGCAGTAACCATACGAATGCGTTTAGCATTGAATCATTATAGGCACACAACGTATTGCCACCGTCTAAACGAGTTATGGAGGCGTGTACTGTCACGGAATTGCTCTTTTTATAAACACTCGACGCCACCTAGCGCCACCTAGCGGTGGCGCTAGGTGGCGCGTAGCCTGCGCGTAGCCTCCGAAATGCGTGGTGCTCTAGTTGTGCAAACGCTGATAAATGCGTCATTTGGCAACCAGGCTCCTCTCTCGCGCTTCTGTCTGGATGCGGTGCCCCGTATAGTGGCGCTGCTGAGAAGTCCACGCGTGGCCTCCGAGACGAGATGCGTGGCGTGCCGGTGCCTGCGAACGCTGAGAATTGTTCCCTCGCTCACCGTACACCCAGTGGCACATGCTCAGTCAACGAAGTTAGCCAGAGGTTCATTGAAGAGAGGCACATACACAGGGAATTCATGGCGCTGCTCGCTAAAGCGTTGGTGTGAAAGATGTTCATTGAAAAGCAACACATATCTCGTGCACTTGTGGCGGAACCCACTAAAGCGTCCGTTTGCTGTCCTTGAGGAACCCTTGTGACATGGGCTCGATTATTCTCAGCATAGCAGAAATTTAAGGAATTTTTTTGTCACTGTTGAGCAGCACATTCCCAATGGCGCATACCTAGTCACTCGAGTTAGCCTCAAATACGTTCTTTGAAAAGCGGCATACGGAAATATTGTGACTGGCACATACTAACTGACCCAAGTTGGCATCAAAGAGATTCATTGTTGACCAGCGCAGAGCGAGTGGCACAAGCCCACTTCTCCAAGTTAGCGTCAAAGGGTTGCTTCGAACAGTGGTCCCTGCCCAGTCATCGTTAGATGGGTTCTGCCGCAATTTTTCTTAACATACCATGTGACCCGAGATAATCTGATCGTCGTTTTCGAATTCGATTACCTCAGCATGACAACCAGATGCTCTGTCCATTCAGACTACCTCAGTGACCCCGATTGTGATATTCGGCAGAACAGCAGCAAATGTCAGTGAGGTCCGTGGGGTTTGATAATAAAGCTTGGCTATAAGAAAGCCGCTGCAGGACTTGTGAGCCCTATACACATGTGAAAGTGTCCATTGTAAGGAAACCATCACTCGTCGTAGCGCAAAAGTTCCTTACCCTCCCAAAAACACTAAATGGCAGAATACAAGCAAAATTCACAGGTTGTCTTGTAGACTTCCTCCACGAAGCTAAAACATAGCTTCCGCTACTGTGTTGCTGCATTGCTTCAAAAACGTTTGTCATTGTTTCACTTCTGATAATTTGCGATACTTTGTTTCGCAAGCGGGGAACATTACCCAAGTGGCGGTTGGTGCGAAAAATTTGTTAGCTCTGGTTATTCAAAAATTCTGAATAGTTCCCCTGATTATACGAACGGTTGGGGTGCAATGCTCAACTCGCTATCGAACTATTCAGTGCTTGTCCACTCATTAATATACAAATAACGATGGGATTTGTAAAAGATCTTGCTATATTGAAGAGACATCCAGAATAAACATTATTTTGTGTCATCGTGGACCACTTCAACATCCTAAATATAGCATGGTGTCAATAGACATTTCACGTTTTATGGCGAAATGAGCTCATTTATCTAGTAATGTTTTGGAATGGCAACAGACATATCATACAAGGTCATCACACAAAATAAATATAATGGTTGGCAGACTCACACCTCATGAGAACGCGACGAGAGCAGGGTGCTTGAGGCAACAGCAGGTGTTATTGCTGAATGAAGAAACCGCTATGACATACTCCTGAAGGAGCTCTGCATGATATTCTCTGGAATGCGGCGGTGGTAGAAACGTTTATTGGCATTGATGGTGGGAGCGAAGCCACCTCCTACATGGCACTTGGGTGCTTCTTTACTGCGAGGATGATCCCTTACAAAGCGAAGGAGAGCCCTTGGAGCGCAATCCTTCCCATAGCAATGGAGGTGATCCAGCACTGGTCTAGAAGGGAAGTGCAGGTCAAAAGAGTCTCCCAGTAAGACTCCGCCACGGTCTGTGATGGGGGATAAGGGAAGGTGGTGCATGAGACGAGGGTGCGTAGGAAGTCTCCTGGTTTAGCGCAAAGTTTGGATCAGCAGGTGAATTGGTCTGGGTATCGTGCATGTAGCAGTGTGGGGTATGGGGCAGTCCGAGTTTATAGTCGTCGCCAGTGTGCGGCCTGCGCTATGGTGAGGGATGGGGCTGGGGTGTGTATTCCCTTCGTTCGTCCCGGTAGTACGAAAGGATATCACTGAAAGAAAGCAGGCGCTCCGCGGCCCGTAGAGGGGGCTCGACTCCTCCTGCCCGGAATGTGAGACCTCGGGCTAGGGAATGAGCCTCCTCATTGCGAGGGAGCCCGGCATGTGCTGGCGTCCAGATGAGGGTTATGGGGCGCCGGTGCTGCCAGAAGCGTAGTAAGCGAGCAGCGGTGCGAGATATGTAGCCATTAGCAAAGTTGAGAATGGCAGATGTCGAGTCAGTGATAATTTTGGTGGCAGATGTAGAGATGAGAGCAAGCGCGATGGCTGCCTCTTCTGCATCTGTGGTAGAATTGGTGATGATTGAGCTGGAGGTTAAAAGCTTTGCTTGATTGTCGGCTACCGCCAGGGCCATACGGGAGCCTGACGTATATTCTGCTGCGTCTACGTAGACCACCTCATGGTCCTCGCTGCACTGTTTGTGGAGGGCCCGAGCCCTTGCTATTCTGCGGTTCCCATCTCGCTCAGGGCGCATGTTCCTCGGGATGGGGGTATGTTGAGGTTAGAGCAGAGGAACGAAGCCTGCTGCATTTCTTTAAATTGAGCTGCAGCGCAGCATCTACAACGTAAGTGAAGAAACTTGCGGAGCGGGTGAGATGGGAATCGAGGTCTTTCGAAAAGACTACAATGTCGTCCAGATAACCAAATCACATGTGCCATTTGAGGCATCGAAGTATGTTGTCCACGAGGCGTTAGACAGTGACAGGCGCATTGCAAAGGCCGATTGGCATCATGCTAAACTTCTATAACCCATCAGGAGCGACAAGTGCAGTCTTGGGGCGAGCAGATTCATCCATAGGCACTTGCCATTACCCTGCCCGATCAAAGATCCAAGCAAGAAGAAAACTGCACCTTGCTGGCAGTCGAGGGCGTTGTCGCTTCGAGGCAGAGGACAAGCGTGTTTTCGTTTGATTTTATTAAGGCGGCGATAGCCCACACAGAATCTGATGCATTGTCCTTTTTCTTCTTCAGTGCAGCTGTGGAGGCCTAAGGGCTGCGTGAGGGCTGTATAACGCCACGGTGGATCATATTGACAAGTATACATGTTTATCTTTCACCGGTGGCCGCTATTCACCGGCTAACAAATGTTAAACGTTATCGCTCGGCGCAGGACGCGCCTGTATTGGAAGTTTCTAGAACGTTATCGATGCTTCTTTCCGTTGCCTTTTTTCACCGACGCTTATGCTATCTGATTGTATGACCGACGCGAATTGTCTAGAACTTTCTGGAAGACCCGCGGGCATCATGGATTAATCTGGAACCTTCGATGACTCAGGTAAAAAAGCCGACGCGTTTCGCCGCTGATCAGATTTTCGACGATCGCCGACTGTATTCGCCGCTATCGTTGTGCTTCGAGTGTAACTTGCTTTTGTGGGCACAGGTTCGCCCAATAAAGAAGCAATTTCGTCATTCAGTTTTACGACTGTTTTCTTCAGTATCACTACCACGTGACATCTGGTGGAGGTGCTTTTGTGTTCATGCACCGAACGTCCCCGCAAAGCCGCGACCCAAGCCCGAAACCGGAGGACGAGACCAACGTCGCCAAGGACCAGCGAGCTAGCCGTAGGCAGCAAGGACTTTTGCCCGAATACGGACTTCTTCCTGAGAAGACCACAGCGATCAAGGCCAAGTCAACGACCCCAATGGCAGCCCCAGCGTCCTCCATCCTGCTGCAGCAACCTCGGGACCCACCGACCCTTCGTGGATCATCAGCTGAAGACCCTGAAACATTGCTGGAGACGTACGAGAGGACCGCGACATTCAACAAATGGAGCGACGATGACAAGCTGCGCCATGTCTATTTTTTGTTGGATGACGCTGCTGGGACATGGTTTGAGAACAGAGAGACCACCCTGGTGACTTGGGAACTATTTCGCGAGAACTTCGTGAAGACCTTCACGAGTGTCGTACGAAAAGAAAGGGCTGAAGTTCTCCTGGAAACCAGAGTTCAAATGCCAAACGAGAGCATCGCGATCTTCACGGAGGAGATGACTCGCCTCTTCCGCCACGCCGACCCCGACATGTCTGAAGAAAAGAAAGTTAGGTTCTCGATGCGGGGCGTCAAAGAGCATGTATTCACCGGATTGTTGCGCAACCCGCCGAAGACTGTGGCAGAATTTATTTCGGAGGCTACAACAATCGAGAAGACGCTTTAAATGCGAGCCAGGCAATACAACCGCCGTGCGCTGACAAACTACGCCGAAGCTCAAGCTCTAGGCGCCGACGACCTGCACGAGACGATCAGAGCGGTTGTACGGGAAGAGCTACAGAAATTATTCCCAAGATCGCAGCCTCAGGTGACTTCAATCGCTGACATAGTTAAAGAAGAGGTTCAGCGATCACTGGAAGTGCCAGAAGTTCCGGCATCGCCTCAACCACAGCCGCAAGCGATGACCTACGCCGCCGTCGCCCGTCGTCAAGGCCCCTCTCCGCGCTCGCGCCAGGGCCCCGTAACGCCGCAGTTCCTTCGTCCACCGCCGCCGCCGCCGCCAGCACGCCCGCCCGTCGCCCAGCGCAGCTACCAGAGGAAGACGGACATTTGGCGTGCCCCCGACCACCGCCCGCTCTGATATCACTACGGGGAAGCCGGCCATGTCTACCACCGATGCCCATACCGCGAGATGGGCCTACGAGGTTTCGCCGTCAACGCGCCACGTCCACAGCTTGGCGAGCGACCAAGCGACATCGCCGACTACCTCGCCGGAGCCCAGTGGCAACCACGACGACCCTCAGGCTCGCCGTCACCCGGACGTTACCTGTCACCACAGCGCCGACCATACACTGGCCCAGCCCGGGGCCGGTCCGTGAGCCCCTATCCGAGAAACTAAAAGCAGCAACCGATGGAGGTGCGGTTGCTGTACGACGCAATACCGAACATCCTCCGGCGCCTACGAAGACGATTCGCGCATCATCAGAACGAGGTACCAGCACACCGCCTAGCAAGAGCCTTGGCGACAACACTTCGCCGCTGAAAGAAGAACTACCGACGCGACGTACCAGCAGTGAAGCAAGCCGACGTAGCCGTGATCCGACGCCACGACTTAACCGCAGCACAAGACGGACTGTTCGAGTTCAATGTCATGCCGTTTGGTCTTTGCGCAGCACCGGCGACTTTCCAGCGCGTCATGGATACAGTACTGGCAGGCTTGAAGTGACAGACTTGCCTCGTCTATTTGGACGACGTCGTTGTGTTTGCCTCAAGCTTCGAAGAACACCTGCGGCGCCTTGAAACAGTTCATCAAGCAATCAAAACTTCCGGACTCACGTTGAAGCCAGAAAAGTGCCGCTTCGCATACGAGGAGCTCTTGTTTTTGGGCCACGTCATAAACAAGTCTGGAGTGCGCCCTGACCCTCAGAAAACTGCAGCCATCTCCAACTTTCCTCCGCCCGCCGACAAGAAGGCAGTGCGTAGATTTCTTGGACTGTGCGCCTATTACAGGCGCTTCGTCGAGAACTTTTCACGGATCGCCGAGCCACTGACGTATCTCACAAAGGCCTACGTCGAGTTCAAGTGGGAGACGCCGTAAGTCGAAGCATTTGAAGAACTTAAGCGACGCCTGCAATCACCGCCAATACTTGCGCATTTCGACGAAAACGCTGATACCGAAGTCCAAACCGACACAAGCAGCGTAGGACTCGGCGCCGTGCTTGTGCAGAGGACTGGTGGACTACAAAGGGTTGTAAGTTACGCTAGCCGGTCACTATCGAAGGCGGAAGCAAAATATTCCACAACAGAAAAGGAGTGCCTCGCCATCATCTGGGCTACAAAGTTTCGCCCCTACCTCTATGGCAGGCCCTTTAAAGTTGTAAGCGACCACCACGGCTTGTGTTGGCTAGCTAACTTGAAGGATCCTTCAGGTCGCCTCGCACGATGGAGTCTGAGACTTCAAGCATTCGACATCACCGTCGTTTACAAGTCTGGGCGAAAGCACTGTGACGCCGACTGCTTGTCTCGCACCCCGTCGAACCGCTGCCACAGGACAACCAGGATGACGACACTTTCTTGGGACCCATCAGTGCCTACGAATTCGCCGAACAACAGAGAGCTGACCAGGAACTAAGGAGTCTTGTAGACTACCTGGAAGGCAAGACTGTCATTGTGCCGAAGGTGTTCAGGCGAGGATTGGCGTCGTTTTTCTTGCAAAACGACATTCTCCTAAAGAAGAACTTCTCGCCTCTCCGAGCCAACTACCTCCTCGTGGTACCCTCAGCATTGCGTCCAGAGGTTCTGCAAGCTCTCCATGACGACCCAACAGCTGGACACCTCGGTTTTTCCCGCACGCTCGCGAGGATACAAGAAAAATACTACTGGCCTCGCCTCTCTACCGACGTCGCCCATTACGTAAGGACATACCGAGACTGTCAGCGACGCAAAACACCACCGACAAGGCCAGCCGGACTTCTACAGCCGATCGAGCCACTTCGCCGACCGTTCCAGCAGATCGGGATGGACTTACTGGGGCCTTTTCCGACGTCGACGTCCGGGAATAATTGGATCGTCGTAGCTACGGACTACCTCACCCGCTACGCCGAAACAAACGCATTGCCCAAAAGCTGCGCTGCCGAGGTAGCCCGATTCTTCGTTGAGAACATGCTCCTGCGTCACGGTGCCCCAGAAGTCCTCATCACCGACAGATACATGGCCTTCACGGCTGAACTAACTCAAGCCATCCTGCGCTACAGCCAGACAAGCCATCGCCGGACCACCGCCTACCACCCGCAGACGAATGGCCTCACCGAACGCCTAAATAAGACCATCGCCGACATGCTAGCAATGTACGTCGACGTCGAACACAAGACGTGGGATGCCATCCTTCCGTACGTGACCTTCGCATACAACACGACCACGCAAGAAACGACGCACATGGCGCCGTTCAACCTGGTCTAAGGAAGGAAGCCGGCAACGACGCTTGACGCCATGCTACCGGATGTCTCCGAGGAAGAAAATCTCGACGTTGCCACCTATTTGCAACGTGCCGAAGAAGGTCGACAGCTCGCCCGCCTGCGCATCAAGAACCAGCAGAGAACCGACAGCCGACACTACAATCTTCGACGACGCTACGTCGAGTACCAGCCCGGAGACCGTGTTTGGGTCTGGACTCCGATACGCCGACGAGGGCTTAGCGAGAAACTCTTACGTCGCTATTTCGGACCATATAAGATCATCCGACGTATTGGCGCACTGGACTATGTGGTCGTGCCAGACGGTATTTCGCAATCACAGCGGCGCCGCGCACCACCTGAAGTCATCCACGTGGTGCGTCTTAAGCCTTTCTACGCCCGCTGACGAACTTAGGTCCCTTGTTGCTTTGTTATTTTTGTCCCTCTCTGTACCCGTGGTTTTGTTTTTGCTTTCGTGTTTGTAGCATCGCGACGATGGTTTTTAAGGGGAGGGTATTGACACGTATACATGTTTCTCTTTCACCCGTGGCCGCTTTCCACCGGCTAACAAATGTTAAACGTTATCGCTCGGCGCAGGACGCGCCTGTATCGGAAGTTTCTAGAACGTTGTCGATGCTTCTTTCCGTTACCTTTTTTCACCGACGCTTATGCTATCTGATTGTATGACCAACGTGAATTGTCCAGAACTTTCTGGAAGACCCGCGGGCATCAGGGATTAATCTGGAACCTTCGATGGCTCAGGTATAAAAGCCGACGCGTTTCGCCGCTTATCAGATTTTCGACGATCGCCGACTGTATTCGCCGCTATCGTTGTGCTTCGAGTGTAACTTGCTTTTGTGGGCACAGGTTCGCCCAATAAAGAAGCAATTTCGTCATTCGCAGTTTTACGACTGTTTTCTTCAGTATCACTACCACGTGACAATATCGTTCAGCTGGCCTTCAATGACAAGGCGGTCTGCGTGCAAGAATCGATATGGTCGCTATCGCAGAGGTGCATGCGTGAGTTTTGATATGGGAACGATGGCGAATGGGGGGAACGATGACGGATCTGCGGCCCAACGAAAGCTATTGATGGACAAATGATCTCCTAAATTGTTCAGGAGTTCCAAGATCTGGGTGCGCTGGATATCGGAGAGTTCGGAATCAACTGATGGGTGGAAGTCATATGAGGATGACGAAGCAGCTGGAGTAGCAGGAGTAATGCAGTCAACAGGAAGGACTGTCGTGCCATCGGACACTTGATGGGAATAAACGGGGCCAATGTCATCAAGTCGACCTATACGACGGTGTAACATATATATACTCTTTAAATGAGAACACTCGCGAGGCGTGATCGACCTGACAAAGTATCAACGGCGCGCGTCCATCGGTCCAGTGACGGTAGCGGATACCTATCGGTGGGACGACGCCAACTTGTGCCTGCAAAGCATTACACGGCTACATGCCACGAAAAAAAACCAAATTTCGAACCAAAGCGCCCTTCTCGGTGCGGGCAGAGAATCGACGTCAATTACGCAAGTACACCTACATACGTGGCAGTGCTGTGACGTCACTCATAGTGACACGTGACTTCGAGAATTAGTCAAGGCAACAGCAGTTATTGGTTTAATCTGTTGCTTAATGTGAACTAAAGTTGTCAGAAGTAATAAAACATACAAACCGAATGCCAGCGGGTCTGTTTTACTTTTTACCTTAGCAAGAGAGATGTATACTTCTCTTTCGTTTGCTGGTTCCCACGTCTTGCAATCGGATGCGCAGAAAGCGAAAATGTCATTTTCTATCGTGTTCCAGTGCGCGATCATGCTCTGTTATCCGCTTGCGTCTGCCTCAGTGTTCGTGTAGCACTGACTTATACCGCTAGTCAGGTGGTCTAGTGCACAGTGCGCAAAATCATGCCCTGCGCGAAACGAGACAAACGCAACGGCTCCCGTGCGCGACCATCAGCGGAAGTGCGCCGCGCAGCAAGAACTCGAGAAAAAAAAAAGAAAGTCGCAGTTTCGCCCAAAAGGCGAAGGGTTGAGTGCGATAGCAAATTAGTGGACAGCTATACAAATTAAGGGCAGTAGTTTTATCGGCCGTATAAACTTGTACACATAGGCACATTAACTTAATTAACAAGAATGGTGTCACGCGCGCACAAGCAAACATGAAGGCACCTCGATGACCGCGGCAACTCGCTGTCAAAACACTGAAGTGAGCCAGCGCGACAGCAGCAGCGAGCGAATTGAGCCTTGTGCCGGCGTTCCCATCAACGCAATCTTAGCTGCGAAAACACGGCGTGGGGGGGGGGGGGGGGGGGGAATCAGCAGCCCCCCCTTCCCCCGGGTGGTGGTCGGGGGCCAATCTGCGCGGGCCGACAGGTTGGTGGGGTGGCGGCGGTGGAGTGTGCCGACGTAATTTTATCTTCATTGGGCTTTGACGCGAGCGTAAAGGGGGAACGTGATAGCGGGCGAAGGCGGCATAGGTCATTGCTTCTGGCTGAGAGTGCGGTGGCTCAGGAGCTCTCGATGACTGCTGAATTTCATCGCGGACGACGTCGGCAATTGATACTACTTCAGGTTACGACGATGGGAACATCTTCCTTAGTTAATCGAGTACGATGGACCTGATGGTTTCCCGCAGGTCGTTAGAGCAGAGTGCGTGAGCTTCTGCGCAGTGTGCTATCAAATGGCGCTTGCATAGGTTGGTGCTCCTTTCGAATGTCTTCTCAATCGACAACGCCTATGTCCGTACTTCGGCTATGGTCATCTGTGGTTTGCATATCGATCTGGCGAAGAACTCTTGCTTTACACCGCGCATAAGGAAATGAATCTTCTTTTCTTCGGAAATGACGGAGTCGGCGTGGCGGAATAGCCAGGTCATTTCGTCGGTTAAAAGTCGCGACGCTCTCATTAGGTAGCTGCATCCGGGCTTCCACCAAAGCTTGAGCTCGCTCTTTGCGCATGACGCTTGTGAAGGTCTGTAGGAAGCCTCCACCAAAACAGGTCCCAAGTTGTTAGTGTTGATTCTCTGCTTTCAAACCAAGTTCTCGCGGTGTCTTCCAAGTAGAAGTGTGCATGACGCATCTTCACAGCATTCCAGTTGCTGAATGTCGAGATTCTCTCAAATGTCTGGACATAGGTTTTTGTGTTGTCCAATAACCAGTGATCCACCAGGGTTACACAATGGGTGCCAAGAAAAGGGAACCGCAGTCGTGGACGCCAGGAAATTAGGTGTGTTGTTGAAATAAGGAAATTTACAGCCACAACTTGGAACCAGCTAGCCCAAGACAGAGGTAACTGAAGATCGCTGGGAAAGGCCGTCGTCCTGCATAGTGCCTAACAAAAAAAACTGATGAAGTTGTGATATGCGAGCAGTGAAGCATACACTAAAACATTTATACAGCACAAATTTCTCAGGATTGGTTTGATAAATATGGAAGCCGTTACCAGGCTTATTAGTCTGTCCATACAGCTCAAGCAACATAAATTATGTGGCAGGTCCTGTAAACATATTCGTGTATGTATTTCCAATAAAGCAAAGACGTGTCGGTGAATGCTATCAGTTGCCTATAGCAGCGGCGGACCGTGTGTAGACGACGCATGGAATCACCGCTTCCCACTTCCGCGTACCATTGAGCAGTAAACATGGTGTTTTCTTGCATTTTTTGTGTGAATGAAGGTCAATAAAAAATAAAAAATAATTTGCTTGGGAAAATGCCTTAGCCTGCTCTCTAGGCGCAAACGCAAAGAAGCATGCAAGCCCCCATTGGAGCGCTATGCCAATCCTAACCGGACACGAAGAAGACTGCACGTACGGAGTTTCTACAAAGTTGGGTGTGGAAGGCTGAATTTTTCTATTGACGCCTTACAAATTTATTTTTAGATAATACAATACAGTCGCATTCCTTCTGATAGACCACTCTCTTGCTTTGCGCCTTGGCGGTGCAGATGCCAACTGTGGAGGGTTCCACAGAGCCGCTATGGTTCTCTATAGCATATAGCGAACTGCTGAATTCACTTCAAATTTTAGTCGGGCAAACGACGAGGATCAAATCAGTATATCCTGCAGAAATGCGTGGATTATTATTAACTGGTTATTATCCCAATAAATGCGCATTTACTATTTCTCAGCGTGGAACTGTACTACAATACCGAGCACTTGGTTTTGTGGTTTGAATTCTGGTCCCGGACATGACGGTTTGTTTGTTCAGTGCCTTTATTGGTCTTTGTCGCCATGATTGGATACCTAATAGTTTAGAATTTTCGGATGCTCGTCATTGTCTGGTAGTGCGGTTTTTTGTTGTGACCAGTGTTCGAGCATGCCACCTCGCCGCATCTAGTATATACACAGAGCCCGCTGGAGAACGAGTGCGGAAATAATGACACAAAAATCAAGAAGAATTGTTCTATTTGAAAATCATGGAGTGTTTTGATTTCACTGCGGTGAACAAGCCGACGTTATTGCGCTCTTCGAGGTTCATCACTCGTGCGTGAGCCAAAAATATTCGCTTTAGATTCAGTCTCTGCGGCCTTCATTTTCAAAATGAGGCAACTGATAAAAAAATCCACACTTGACAGACGCTTGACCACATTTGAACAGTGCCTTCTCCATTTCTTTGTGTTTAGAAGTACGCATGCGCATCCAGTTCTTCAAAAGGCTGTCCGGGTCCTGTATTCACTTTCAATATTCGTTTAAAGGAGAAATTGCACAATGCAAAGTTCGCCGTGCTTTACCTCTTTCAGGAGGTCAATTTTTTAGCCAGCGTTGCCAGTCTGTGCACTCGCTTGTTGACTGGCACCATCATGAATACCGGAACATGAAAACTACGCAATGTGAACACCGCATAGCAGCCGTTGATTCCACAGCACTGCAACTGGCTGATGGATTAGATTTCGTTGACTGTTTAGCTTTGCCATTTTACATGGTTGTCGCATTGTTCGCGTTTTCTATGCTGTATAACGGCTCATGAAGTACATAGTTGTTTTGGCTGTAGTTCCGTTTAATCGAAGTTCACTAGCAAAAAAGCGTGTTATTTAAGTGAACTTCGTTAACACTTTGCTTATGGATGGCCAACCAAATTTGTTACCGTCGTTGTGTTTATCCGACATTTCCGTGTAAGAGACTTTCATTTACCCGGATTTCACTTTATCTGAGTATTCTGTGTTGCAGTGGTTGTATTAGAAAATGTTGCAGTTGGACCCCAAAGGTAAAACATTGATAATGATAGTGAAGCATCAGAGAACTCCTGGAACTTTTATGGGACGTATCAATTGCACTGAACATTCGCTTCCTAATAAACTGAGTCAGCATGGTGTCAGACGTGCTCACGCAAACATGAAGAGACATCTGTGACAGCGATCAGTCGCTGTCACAGAAGAGCGGCAGCAGTGGCAAGCGAACGCTTCCTGCTGACACAAGTTTAAGTGGTCTCCGAAATGTAAGATTACGCGACATCAAACATTAGGCGCGAGAACACGACACACACAAAGCCAACACCCATCTGAGACCGCCAATGCTTTGCTCCCGCCGCAGATTAACTTCCAAGATAGGGCACGCGGGGCCGCACCAAGCCGCGCCGTGCGCAATCATGGCCGGGCTAGGTGAGGAAACGGTAGCTCACTGGCTCCCTTTGTCTCCCTCGTTTTAGTGCGCGCTTGACCACTTTACCGCGCGCTCACCTTTCCCTCCCTCCCCCTTGCACGCACAACATGGGGCGAGCGGTAAGTCCGCGCGCATCAAGCCACCATCCGCCTCGCACTTTTCATCGGGCACCAAGAGAATACGCGAGGCGTGATATGATTTTATTGCACTTGGACTTTATACGGAACCTCACGGGGACGCAGACAGCGAAGGCTGGAATTCGCCTTGATTATCTCTACCACTGCTATCGTAATGAAACATGACACTAGCACAATGGGCCTAGTGCCTTAGGTTTTCCGATAAGACTTTTCCGACTCAATGAAGCTGTGCGCCCTCGTAATCGGCAATATATGCTACAGTCAGTGAGAAGCGCTGATGCTTCACTGAACTTTGCGAGAGCACATTGGTGCAGTATGTGGCAATATCGTTACATACCACGCAAGAGGTTTCAAGTGCTAGTCAATGATGCCGGGTGCACAAGGATCAATTCGCTAGCAGGTTATGCGATCCTGGTGCGGTAAAGCTGAAGTGAAGGTCATCGTTACAGGACACATTGACTGACGGCGTTCGGAACCTCGATATTCAGATCTTACTTGCCAATTAAAGCCTCTGCTGAAGCCCAAGTGCCAGAGCTTTCTTTTTTATTATTCCTATAAGCCGTGTGTTACCCCACATATATCCACGAACGCTAAATCGACAGACGTAGCAAATGTTGCGCAATAAACACAACTACACAGAGTAGGTACAACCTTTAGATAGCTCCTGCGTCTTTCAAAATATGGCTTCAGCGAAAGCGTTCTTGAATAATTATTACAACAGATATGCACTCCTATGTAACATAGCAATCATTTTAGAGTTATAAAACTCCAGCTAACCGCTAGGAAACGTGATGCTTTGAATATTCACCGATAAATACAGCGCGCTTTGATCTTGTAGAGCTTCCAGACCAAAGTCACTGTTTTCCTGAGTCGAAGCGTTAACTTCAAGCCGTAAAATGGCAAACTTCTGGTAGGATAACACTACACTTGAGCCTTCATGAGCACATGCACTACGACGGAAACACCTGTCGACGTACAAGTTATGCAAATCATTCAGGATTTGAGAGCGAACGATTGTATGAATAGTGTAACTGTTTTGTTGCGAACGGTTATGTAAAAAATATAGGCTCTAGTGTTTGAATTTTACAATAAGTAAGACAATGTTTGTATTAGCCAGATATAAGAACGCAAATTAAAACCCAGTGGCACAAACCAAGTGGCCGCAGGCCATATACTGAGTGCACATGAACTGATGCATTCCTTTCTTTTTTTAAAATCTTCTCTTGTTTTCTTGTCTTTTCTGCCCCTACCCCAATCCCCCCTGTGCAAAGTAGCCAACCGGTCTCCTAATCTGGTTAAACTCTCTCCATTTAACCTTCAGTTTTTTTTCCCTTCCATCCTCAGTGTACATACCCAGTCGCCCCTGCGGCGATAGCAATGGGTTGGGCATAGCGGATCGGTCCATGAAAACGGCGAGATAGGCTTGCTCACCTAACAGTGGTTGAACTTGGAGAAGAGCGCACTTCACATTAAAATGCGAACAACGACAATTCTCGTCACCCTTTGCCCTAAACGAAACAAGGTCACGTACTGTTGACCGGTGTTTCAATTAATGAAACGGCTAGAGTCAACTTAGGTAATTTCCCTCGACTAGTCCACGTCGAGAGCTCATTTTCATATCGATCGTATGATCCTACTTCCAGCGTTTGCAATTGAGGAAATGCGTGAGAAGGGACAGAAACTCCATTTGCCTGAAGATACAGAGAACCAGAAGGAGGTAATGCGTTAGTGAAGTTAGCCTCTGAATACATTTGAGAGGGCTCACAAGACGTCGGTGGTGTACTTAACGCCTCGTGCTGCCGACTTTGAACGTCTGAGAGAGACCAAGAAAAGAGCTATCGGATACCACGCAAGCCGCTCGCTACGAAGATAGCAGATTTCGTGACATATCTATGCTACTGTTTACACCATGCGAAGGTTGAGAGGTAGTATTCGCAAGCTTTGAGACTTGTGGGCACTCGCACAACTACGCTCAAACTTTGTGACAGATTTGCAGGTGGCGGGCACGAGATTCATTACCGAATAGCTTAAGTGATGGGGTCTTACTAAATATGAATGTATCAAAACAAACCGCTAACTACTGCGCTCAATGGCCGTTGCGCATTTGCAGCTTCCTTAATTGAAGAAATCTCGCAACTGTTGGCACAGGTTTACCTTACGAACAGCGACACTTAAAGGCTTAGCACTTGGGCTCTGTTGCTATAGTGCACACAACGAAGCTCAAATGAAGTAGCAGCCACAGTTTCTTGCTGTTTTAACACCAAACAGATCATAGACACAATCCAGACACACTATCCTACAAACTGTGTAATATAATGTTTAATTCAATAAACCAGGTATTACAAAAAGCGTTTAACACTTCCCAAGGCATTTGTTCAGGAGAAATGTCGAAAACGATGGCAATGAGGCTTTAATATAGGTGCGATCGAATCCTTTTTTGTACTCGCGGTGACGTCAACGAGGAATATTCAATAAGTCGAGCGCCTCTTGCACTTACCTTGCAGTGATTTTAAGTGAAACTGTGGCTTAAAAGGCAACCGCAGCGATTGTTTGCCGTCAACGCATCTCAACGAAATTCGATGAGTGCGTTCTTCTGCACACTTCCGTCATTTCTTCAAATCATCAGGCTTCATAGTTGCGCAGATGTTCGGAAATAAATTTCGGTAATTCCCTGGAACCACCTGCCTTGTCTACTCCTCAGCTACTGGTAACATTGTATTATGACGTAAAAGGCTGCATACGCAGAGTTTGCTGGGAATGAATGGCAGACGAAAGGACTGAAGAGTGAGCTAGTGATAGAGAGCTTGTGTTTGGCGTAAGTAGTTGCTGTCGCAAAAAGTTAGGTTCTGTGTTGACGGGCAAGCGATGGATGGCAAGTGTTGTTTCGCATTTGGCTGCAGGGACTTCAGCCCTCACTATCCGCACAGAGTTTGAGCCGATGTCTAGCTTAGGCCTATCACAGTCGCTGAGGTCATGGGTCTATACTACCAGCGGACCTGATCTGACATGAAGCTCATTAAGCCATTAGGATGAACAAAAATGCTCTTGTAGTTCAGTTTTGACGCTGCGGATTTGAAGTAAACCTTTCTTTGCTTCGTACAGTGCGCACACAAAAAGCCAGGAGCGACGGCACGTCGCACTATCAAAATCGGTACGTTGCCGTTCTCGAAGGCTGCCAGTCGTAATAGCCAGCACTTCCCAAAATTAAATGTGACTACGTACATGGGTGTGTTTTTACGTATTGTTATGCTGAGTCAATATTTTGATTCCAAAGTGCATTATTTGCCTCGTATCCCGAATGGGCAGCAAGTGGAGGCCCCTCCGATGCGGAAGTGTAAACAACCGCCAGCTTTCGACTGCCAAAGGTGTCAATAATAGCAACGGCGTTCCCGCAAAAACTGCGCGTTCTGTAAATGAATCATCATAAAGGCGAAGTCCTAATCTACGTTTATATTACGCAACACAATAATTGTGTGCATGAAGGGTACGAATAATAAGTAGGCAGCATATAACAACGCTCCTGTACTGTAACGTCTCCAGCTCGTTGCTTTCTAAGGTGTGTGGTTGCTCATATGAGCGCATCAAAGACTGATGCGAGACTGCTTAAATGCTTCAATTTTCGTGTTTTGCTTATTATTCGATGTCACTGATGCGCGGCTAGCAGTATATGTCAAGCGAATGACGAGTGGTCGCTGTACCTGCCGATGTAAACCAATGCACAGGTCGGTGCATGCTCTAATTGTACTGTCAGCGGTCGTCTTCCGGGATTACAAAAGCGCAAAGCAGTGCTCCTCAACAGCTTATAGTAAGTGTGCGAAACCGCTTCCCTGATAACGGGTCATCATCATTATCGTCATCATCGTCATCGTCAGCCTATTTTTATGTCCACTGCAGGACGAAGGCCTCTCCCTGTGATCTCCAATTACTCGTCTTGCGCGAGCTCGTTCCAACTTGTGCCCTAAAATTTCCTAACAGCGATTCGTGGCTACTGAATTCCTCGGAATCGTAGCTGTTACTATTTGACACATCCGAGGAGCCGGTGCAGCTGACATTGTCACCCTAAAGTCGGGCGCGGACACCAGTTAACTGAGCGTCTGCTTTTCGCCACTTCGTTTTCCCGGCGGGCGAGACCGGCATGCCTTGCGCACCTTCCCCGCTGGTGTCCCACTCATGACGTCACACGACGAGGTTCTCTCGGCGGCTCGGTTAGGTTTCGCTTACAGTATTGCAATGTGGAACCTGAAAATTCCATTATCTTGACATGGTAAAAAAATTGGCGGAGTTGCCCTATAAACAACCGAAGCAGAGATTCCTCCCTCTCTCTTAGTCTCCTAAATTCTTTCTCTAAGATCCCCACCATATAATTTACCTGAGATGCCTGATATTATCGACCCTGCAGTCACTCTATTTTGCTCTTTTCCGAACGGAAGAAGCTGGTTTAAAATTGGGTTACAATGCGTTAGGATTCTTGGGATCCTCAATGCACATGCACAGACCAAAATATGTGTCCATGTTGCCGTTATTTTGCAGGTATGATCTGCTTAAAGCGAATCAGGTCTACCCTTTTCGTCTGCTGCAATATATCAAAAATAGTAAATTACACATACAAAACTATCCTGTGTCTAGTGACGCATAATATTTTCGTACACAAATCCACCAGGTTCCTAAAACACGTACTAACTATGGCAAATAAAAATTAAATTTTCAGGTAATTTCAACTCTTAATAAGGTGTCAACAAATGTTAATTTTGGTGTTTCTTTGAGCGTATTTAAAAAACAACCCCAAAAAATATTTATTTTGATTCTGACTTGTGTTTTGTATAGCGCCACTTTATTGATGTCTGCTTGTTATTTGCTTCTTTGTGATAACTGTATGTTCATCTGAGATTCTGTGTTTGCATTGTTACATTGCAGTTATGCGTTATATTGACACGTACACATGTTTATCTTTCACTGGTGGCCGCTTTCAACATTGGCTGACAAATGTTAAACGTTATCGCTCGGCGCAGGACGCGCCTGCATTGGAAGCTTCTCGGACGTTATCGATGCTTCTATCCGTCGTCTGTGGTCTCCGACGCCCATGTAATCTGATTGTATGAGCGACGCGAATTGTCTAGAACTTTCTGGAAGACACGCGGGCATCAGGGATTAATCTGGAACCTTCGATGACTCAGGTATAAAAGCCGACGCGTTTCGCCGCTGATCAGATTTTCGACGATCGCCGACTGTGTTCGCCGCTATCGTTGTGCTTTGAGTGTACCTTGCTTTTGTGGGCACAGGTTCGCCCAATAAACAACCAGTTTCGTCGTACACAGTTTTACGACTGTTTTCTTCAGCGTCACTACTACGTGACATCTGGTGGAGGTGCTAGTGCGTTCATGCAGCGAACGCCCCCGCAAAGCCGCGATCCAAGCCCGAAACCGGAGGACAACGCCAACGTCACCAAGGACCAGCGAGCTAGCCGTAGGCAGCAAGGACTTCTGCCGGAGTACGGACTTCTTCCCGAAAAGACCACAGCGATCAAGGCCAAGTCAACGACCCCAATGGCAGCCCCAGCGTCCCCCATCCTGCTGCAACAACCTCGGGAGCCCCCGACCTTCCGTGGATCATCGGCTGAAGACCCTGAAACCTGGCTGGAGACATACGAGCGGATCGCGACGTTCAACAAATGGAGCGACGACGACAAGCTACGCCATGTCTATTTTTCGTTGGATGACGCTGCTCGGACCTGGTTTGAGAACAGAGAGACCACCCTGGTTACGTGGGACCTTTTTCGTGAAAACTTCGTGAGGACCTTCACGAGTGTCGTACGAAAGGAGAGGGCAGAGGTTCTCTTAGAAACCAGGGTGCAATTGCCGAACGAGAACATCGCGATCTTCACGGAGGAGATGTCTCGCCTCTTCCGCCACGCCGACCCCGACATGTCTGAAGAAAAGAAAGTTCGGTTCTTGATGCGGGGTGTCAAAGAGCAACTATTCACCGGATTGATGCGCAACCCGCCCAAGACTGTCGCCGAATTTCTTTCCGAGGCCACAACGATCGAGAAGACGCTTGAAATGCGCGCCAGGCAATACAACCGCCGTGCCCTGACCAACTACGCCGATGCTCAAGCTCTAGGCGCCGACGACCTGCGCGAGACCATCAGAGCAGTCGTTCGCGAGGAGCTGCAGAAGCTCTTACCCAGGTCGCAGCCTCAAGTGGCATCTATCGCCGCCGTCGTCAAAGAAGAAGTTCAGCGCTCACTTGGAGTTCCTGATGTGCAGCCGCAATCGCCGCAACCCCAGCCGGAAGCGCTGACTTACGCCGCCGTTGCCCGTCGTCAAGGCCCTCCTTCACGCTCGCACCAGGGCCAAGTAACGCCGCAGTTCCGTCGCCCACCGCCGCCGCCACAGCCAGCACGCCCGCCCGTCACCCAGCGCAGCTACCCGAGAAAGACGGACATTTGGCGCGCCCCCGACCACCGCCCGCTCTGCTATCACTGCGGGGAAGCTGGTCATGTCTACCGCCGATGCCCATACCGTGAGATGGGCCTACGAGGGTTCGCCGTCAACGCGCCGCGTCCACAGCTTGGCGAGCGGCCACGTGACATCGCCGACTACCTCGCCGGAGCCCAGTGGCAACCACGACGACCCTCACGCTCGCCGTCACCAGGACGTTACCTGTCGCCGCAGCGCCGACCATACACTGGCCCAGCCCGGGGCCGGTCCGTGAGCCCCTATCCGGGAAACTAAAGGCAGCAACCGATGGAGGTGCGGTTGCTGTACGACGCAATGCCGAAGATCCTCCGACGCCGCCGACGACGACGATTCGCGATTCATCACGACGAGATATCAGCACGCCGCCTAGCAACAGCCTTGACAACACTTCGCCGCCGAAAGAAGACCTTCCGACGCGACGTAGCAGCAGCAGAGCAAGCCGACGCAGCCGTGATCCGACGCCACGAATTAACCGCAACGCCAGACGCCGGTCTACCGATCTAGACGTGCTCATCGATGGCCATAACGTCACCGCTCTCGTCGACACTGGAGCCGACTATTCCGTCTTCAGTGGCCCGTTCGCCGCCAAGTTGAAGAAGGTGAAAACAGCCTGGCAAGGACCCGATATCCGGACAGCGGGAGGCCACCTAATAACGCCGACTGGAATCTGCACAGCGCGAGTCACGGTAAACAACCGCACTTACCCGGCGAGCTTCGTAATCCTGCAGCACTGCTCCAGGGATGTCATCCTAGGCATGGACTTTCTAAATCAACACGGTGCAGTCATCGACTTAAGGTCCAAGTCGATAACGCTTTCAACGCACAACGCGATACCACCGCATACAAGCATAAGTTACCATGCCTTGAATGTGCTTGAAGAACAAGTCACCGTTCCGCCTCGCTCCAGCGTAATGATTTCCGTCGGCACCGAAGTGCCTGCAGACATGGAGGGCGTCATTGAGGGCGATCATCACTTACTGCTCGACCGTGAAATTTGCGTCGCTAGAGGCATAGCTGAGCTACGTGCAGGGAAAGCAACGGTGATGCTCACGAACTTCAGCCCCGAATACAAGCACATTAACAAAGGCACCACGGTCGCCTACATCGACGAAATAGTACAAGCCAGCAGTGCTTTCGCCTTCACGGATTCCAGTGCACCCGCAACGACGACTATAATACCTGAACCAACTTTCGACGTCAATCAGAACCTTCCCAGGCATAAGAAAGAACGACTAAAAGCTCTGCTCCTGCAATACAAGGATTGCTTCTCGTCGTCGTCAAAAGTTCGACAAACCCCTGTCGCCAAGCACCGCATCATAACCGACGAAAATGCCCGCCCATTGCGTCAGAGCCCGTACCGAGTTTCGGCGCGCGAACGCGAGGCCATAAGGCGACAAGTCGACGAAATGCTACGCGACGACATCATCCAGCCGTCCAAGAGTCCGTGGGCGTCCCCCGTGGTGTTAGTGAAGAAGAAGGATGGAACCCTACGTTTCTGCGTCGATTATCGTCGCCTCAACAAGGTCACGAAGAAGGACGTATACCCCCTCCCACGGATTGACGACGCCTTGGATCGACTGTACAATGCAAAGTATTTTTCGTCGATGGACCTCAAAACCGGCTACTGGCAAATCGAAGTCGACGAGAGGGATCGGGAGAAGACGGCCTTTATAACACCAGACGGACTGTTTGAGTTCAAGGTCATGCCGTTTGGTCTTTGCTCGGCACCTGCGACTTTCCAACGCGTCATGGATACAGTACTGGCAGGCTTGAAGTGGCAGACTTGCCTCGTCTATTTGGACGACGTCGTTGTGTTTGCCTCAAGCTTCGAAGAACACCTGCGGCGCCTTGAAACAGTTCTTCAAGCAATCAAAACCTCCGGACTCACGTTAAAGCCAGAAAAGTGCCGCTTCGCGTATGAGGAGCTCTTGTTTTTGGGCCACGTCATCAACAAGTCTGGAGTGCGCCCCGACCCTCAGAAAACTGCGGCCATCTCCAACTTTCCTCTGCCCGCTGACAAGAAGGCAGTGCGTAGATTTCTTGGACTGTGCGCCTATTACAGGCGCTTCGTCAAGGATTTTTCACGGATCGCAGAGCCACTGACGTATCTCACGAAGGCCGACGTCGAGTTCAAGTGGGAGACGCCGCAACTCGAAGCATTTGAAGAACTGAAGCGACGACTGCAATCGCCGCCAGTACTTGCGCATTTCGACGAAAACGCCGATACCGAAGTCCACACCGACGCAAGCAGCGTAGGACTCGGCGCCGTGCTTGTGCAGAGGACTGATGGACTAGAAAGGGTTGTAAGTTACGCTAGCCGGTCGCTATCGAAGGCGGAAGCAAATTATTCCACAACAGAAAAGGAGTGCCTCGCCATCATCTGGGCTACATCAAAGTTTCGTCCCTACCTCTATGGCAGGCCCTTTAAAGTTGTGAGCGACCACCACGCCTTGTGTTGGCTAGCTAACTTGAAGGATCCTTCAGGTCGCCTCGCACGATGGAGTCTGAGACTTCAAGAATTCGACATCACCGTCGTTTACAAGTCCGGGCGAAAGCACTCTGACGCCGACTGCTTGTCTCGCGCCCCCGTCGAACCGCCGCCACAGGACGACCAGGATGACGACACTTTCTTGGGACCAATCAGTGCCGACGAATTCGCCTGAACAACAGCGAGCCGACCCGGAACTAAGGAGCCTTGTAGACTACCTGGAAGGCAAGACCGTCATTGTGCCGAAGGTGTTCAGGCGAGGATTGGCGTCGTTTTTCTTGCAAAACGACATTCTCCTAAAGAAGAACTTCTCGCCTCTCCGAGCCAACTACCTCCTCGTGGTACCCTCAGCATTGCGTCCAGAGGTTCTGCAAGCTCTCCATGACGACCCAACGGCTGGACATCTCGGTTTTTCACGCACTCTCGCGAGGATACAAGAAAAATACTACTGGCCTCGCCTCTCTGCCGACGTCGCCCATTACGTAAGGACATGCCGAGACTGTCAGCGACGCAAAACACCGCCGACAAGGCCAGCCGGACTTCTACAGCCAATCGAGCCACCTCGCCGACCGTTCCAGCAGATCGGGATGGACTTACTGGGGCCTTTTCCGACGTCGACGTCCGGAAATAAATGGATCGTCGTCGCTACGGACTACCTAACCCGCTACGCCGAAACAAAAGCCTTGCCCAAAGGCAGTGCCGCCGAGGTAGCCCGATTCTTCGTTGAGAACATCCTCCTGCGTCACGGTGCCCCAGAAGTCCTCATCACCGACAGAGGCACGGCCTTTACGGCAGAACTAACTCAAGCCATCCTGCGGTACAGCCAGACAAGCCATCGCCGCACCACCGCCTACCACCCGCAGACGAATGGCCTCACCGAGCGCCTAAATAAGACCATCGCCGACATGCTGGCAATGTACGTCGACGTCGAACACAAGACGTGGGATGCCATCCTTCCGTACGTGACCTTCGCATACAACACGGCCGTGCAAGAAACGACGCACATGGCGCCGTTCAACCTTGGTCTACGGAAGGAACCCGGCAACGACGCTTGACGCCATGCTACCAGACGTCGCTGACGAAGAAAATCTCGACGTTGCCACTTATTTGCAGCGTGCCGAAGAAGGTCGACAGCTCGCCCGACTGCGCATCAAGAACCAGCAGAGGACCGACAGCCGACACTACAACCTTCGACGACGCTACGTCGAGTACCAGCCCGGTGACCGTGTTTGGGTCTGGACTCCGATACGCCGACGAGGACTTAGCGAGAAGCTGTTACGTCGCTATTTCGGACCATATAAGATCACCCGACGTATTGGCGCACTGGACTATGAGGTCGTGCCAGACGGCATTTCGCAATCACAGCGGCGCCGGGCACGACCTGAAGTCATCCACGTGGTGCGTCTTAAGCCTTTCTACGCCCGCTGACAAACTTAGGTACTTTGTTATTTTGTTATTGTTTTTTGTTATGTTGTTTATTACGCATGGTTTTGTTTTCGCTTTTGTGTTTGTTTGTAGCATCGGGACGATGCTTTTTAAGGGGAGGGTATTGACACGTACACATGTTTATCTTTCACTGGTGGCCGCTTTCAACATTGGCTGACAAATGTTAAACGTTATCACTCGGCGCAGGACGCGCCTGCATTGGAAGCTTCTCGGACGTTATCGATGCTTCTATCCGTCGTCTGTGGTCACCGACGCCCATGTAATCTGATTGTATGAGCGACGCGAATTGTCTAGAACTTTCTGGAAGACACGCGGGCATCAGGGATTAATCAGGAACCTTCGATGACTCAGGTATAAAAGCCGACGCGTTTCGCCGCTGATCAGATTTTCGACGATCGCCGACTGTGTTCGCCGCTATCGTTGTGCTTTGAGTGTACCTTGCTTTTGTGGGCACAGGTTCGCCCAATAAACAACCAGTTTCGTCGTACACAGTTTTACGACTGTTTTCTTCAGCGTCACTACTACGTGACAGTATGTATGTATGTATGTATGTATGTATGTATGTATGTATGTATGTATGTATATGACTATTTATATTCCAAACCATAGCACTTTGGTCCGCGATGCGGCGCTCGGGTCGTTGCTGACGGCAGAAAAGCGTATTTATTTCAATGATTAGAGTATTTGCCTCCAGGTTTGGGTTGGTTCGTCAATTTTCTGATTACGATTATTGTTGCATAGGATGTAGAAATTATGCAGAAATGCATCTCTATATGTGAGCACGAACGTTCCTTGATAAGCTTTCGAACGTATTCCGAAAGCTTGCTGTGAATCCCCGCATAACGTTTTTTAGGAGGCTATGGAAAAAGCTTGTGGAACTGAAAAAAAAGGCATATTGTGTTTTCACGCATGCAATGGAGCACTCTCGGCGCGCATTTTTTAAAGTGGACACAATGGCTACAAGCAGGTGACATCAGTGTCGCCAAGAGAGACACCGACGCAGCATCTTTCTACTGTAAGAGGAAATTGACTAAGGCTTCCTTTGGTAAACATATGGTGGATGAAGAAAGGCCATTGTGTAGCTGCTGCTTCATTTTTGTTTCTGGCCGACGTTTCTATTGTTGAACACCCACTTGAGATAAACACAATCCAGCTTTCCTGGACAAAAACATTTTCAAGATGCTAAATTTTTGGTCAAGAAATGCAGTTAACACCTTATGCGAAGCCGTGATGCTATAGCTTGCGCAATATTCTACGCAGTAAGTTTTGCACTGTTTCGTGCGAATATAAATTGTAGTAAGAGGAGAGTATTTTTGGCGACAGGTGTATCTAATTTTGGGTATCGACGGGAGATATCCAGAGAGAGAGAGATTTACCTTTTATTGGTGCCAGCAATCACGAGGGCGATCAGCTCGGCTCACTTCTCAAAATTAAACAAACCTCAGGCTAGCACATTCAGGCTTCTGCTAACCCGTTCGTATCCCCCTCCTCGGTCCCTTAACAGGACAGACCCTGACCACTCGCAGTCATGTGCCAAATGTGGTCATGACTCATACTCTTTTGATCACATGCTCTGGTTATGCTTCGAAACGTGGGGAAAACATTCCCCATGTTCTCCCTAAATTTCCCCCGTGTTTTCCTAGAGATAACTCTAGGCTCGCCTAATTTATATTTCGTGGAAAAGAGGCCATAAGTGCAATATGTGCCAAATGCCCACATTGCCGGGCTTAACTAGAAGTAAATAATGAGACTGAGCTGGTTGATGTTCCATCTTTTTAAACATAACGAAATCGAGTGGTTATCATAACAGAAATATCTAGACAAAAGTATTAACGGAATCGATCATACATAAAATAAAAGGGTGTGTAATATAGTAATCAGCCCTGCATAAAGCGCAAGAAAACAAGAAGAACTTGTAAAGCTCCGACTTTATTTCCTATTCTTCAGGATTAAGCAGGCCTCAACACGTTAGATGAATTATTTCATCAGTGATGCTCGTCCCGTCGTCTTAAGTTATATGTTTGTCCAGCAGTTCGATCAAGCCCTACATCCATTACATGGGACAACCCACCAATCCTCCTTCGTAGGACCATATAAATCTACCACTGTGGTCGCAGACGCAACTAAAGAACTGCAATAATCTTGGTCGCATCCACAGTCCAAATCCACGTCGGACTCCACAGCTGCAATATGCGAGTGAATGCATCGGAGAAGTCCAGGCTTTTGCCAATGCCAATGTCACCGGCGAGGTAGTTGCTACTGCCCTACGCTGTCCTGCATTATTCCCGTCTCGAACGAAACATGCCCCTCTCATGTTTCACTTGCGACGCCGTCTATATTCGCCGAGCTGCACGCTATATATGACATATTGACCATATTGCGATCAAAACTACCACAAGGAACATAAAAATAGTGTAACGAGATTTAATTAAATATTGATCAGTCCAGTCTAGCAGCAGCTAGCAGTAGAGCGAACAGCCCGAGCTCTCTGGTGGTGGTGATGATGATGATGATGAACCTCTGTCATGGCTCGCACCCACTAAGGGTTATAGGGTCTCTGGTAAACACAGAACGGGTCGTCGTCGTCGTCTTTGAGCTCCTTCCGAAAACACGAGGCGCTTCTTCTTCATTACACTAGTCATATACGCAGATTCGGCCCAAGCGGTGAAAGACCTTCGCAAGGCATTTACTGGATTGCCTTTCGTCGACAAAGTGCATCGTGAAGTGCCGACGTTCCTATGCGTGGTGCGAATTGTTTGGCCACCCCGTTCGTCTCCACCAGTACACATCCAGGCAGACGCAGCCAGCCACCAACCTCCATTGATATATTAACTGCCACTTTTCCCGCAACATCCCGCGCTCACACGGCAATAAAAAGTCATAGTTTCGCCTGAAAGGCAAAGCATCTATTGCGATAGCATATTAGTAGACAGCTATACGAAGCAAGGATAGTAGTTTTAGTGGCCGTACTAACTGGTAAACATATGCATACTAACTAAAATAGTAAGCATGGTGTCACGCGGGCACAAGCAAACATCTCACTCGATGACCGCGGAAACTCGCTGTCACTACGCTGGAGTGAGGAAGCGCGGCGGCAGCAGCGAGCGAATTGACCTTCATGCTGCCTCTCGCATCAAGGCAAACTACGCCGCCACAAAACACAGCGCAAGGCGGACTCTGTCTCCGTCGCAGATGGCTTGCAAGATAGGGCCGCCCGGAGTAGAACGCGCCCCCCTTCTCTACACTCCCCCCTCCTCCCCCCCCCCCCCCCCGAACCTTGCGCGCGACGGAAGACGGCGCGCTTCCTCCACGCTGTCCTGCCTTGCGTGCGCGAGATTGAGCGTGCCATCGCCGGCTCACCCGTCGCTCGCTTTCACTCGCAGATATAGCATACAGGCGCGCGGCGACGATTTGACCTTGGACTTTATACTGGACCTTACGTCGACGCCGATGGCAGAAATGCGCCTGGAGTCTATATAATTGCGATCGCAATAAAAGGAAGTTCTTCGACGCTCCACGCATTGATAACTAAACGTGGACAAGACCTCGCCCCCGGTTGCCCTGCCATCTACTAGCCGCCTGGTTAGTTCAGATGGTAGAGCGGCTGCCCCGAAAAGGCGGTGGTTACGGGTTCGAGTCCCGGACCAGGACGAATTTTTCTTTAACTGCGATTCTTTTCTTTCGAGGAACTCGTATGGGTTTCCTTTGTATCATTGCTACGGTTGGGTGGATGTCTCATTTTCCATTTAATTACCTCTGTCCACCTAGCGGGTTTCCGCTGAACTATTACGTTGAAACGGGGTTTCTTTGAAGGAGGTTTTTCTGCTTATTAGCAAGCTCGAGTTCCTATCGTGCGAGAAACGGACAAATCACACCAAATATCGAGGACGTTGGCAAAGAATACTTCCCTTTAATCTTGCATATATAAGGAATGGATGCAACTTGTCTAACTCGTCGGCACAATGGGAAGTTCATTATATCGAGGTTACCAAATCGCCAGCCTACGTACACATACAGTATTAAACGCAAATGACAATTAGCCCAGTATCGAAGTAAACGATTACAGTTCTGGAGAAATAAGATCCTATTAGAGCGACTTTTCCGTACATACGCGATCTCAACTCTACGTCGCGTAACCACGGCCGTCACTCCAGTCCAGAAGGCGGCTTTTAACTGTCCCTTTCTCAGCAGTACTACCGCGGCAAATGAATAAAGGCGCGACTTCAAGTACCCCACTTGCAGCATGCGTCTTTTAGCACATAATCAGAAAAAACACATTAAAATAAATGTCGTTTCAGCATTTTTACACACACAATGCACTGCATAAACACCATAAGAATCATATGAAAGATTCAGTTGAAATATAAAATTGTCGGAGTTTCACCCGAAAGGCGAAGTATCAATTGCGATAGCAATTTATCAGCTGTATAAACTTGGACATTTAGCAGCACCAGTAACGCGCAGAACTGTTGTCGACGCCATCGGTGTTTTGCCCGCGTTCGCAACGAACGCGCGTGGCGTTGGTGACTGTTGCCGGTGCCTGTGGCGGCGGCTCAGAGGTTTTCGACGAGATCAGAACGGGACACTCGTCGAGCAGCGTTGGAAGTCTTTACCACCTTCTCGCCTCGCAACGTTTTTATATAAATACGCATTTGGTGCCGCAGCTAAACGTCGCCTCCCCTCCCTCCCTCCCTCCCGGCCCCCCACGGCGTTTCGCGCGACGGAAGAAGTCGCGTTTGCTCTCCGCCGTGCGTTCGCTCCCCGTGAAAGCGCGTGTCCCTCGCGCGCTTTCACTGGCTCATACAGCATACGGCGCGCGGCGACCATTTCATCGCCGTTGGACTTTATACGGAACCTCACGGCGACGGCGATGGCGACGACGACGCCGACGGCAGAAATCCGCTTTGAGTGCCCATATAATTGCTATCGCAATAAAACAGGCCTTTAAACACGATAAAAAGATGCCAATGCCTTAAACCACGGCCGCTGGATTAAAAAAAGAAAACGGCCTGCCGCGTGCATTGAAAACGGTGTGAACCGCCGCAGCGCCACACGTCGAAAACTGTTGTCTGGGATCGGCATAGAAAATGCGCCAGGAACGCGCTTGGAACGCCCCAGGCCACACCTTTTTTTTCATCCAGCGGCCGTTCGTAAACTAACGTATCAATGTGAACTTAATTCGTTGCCCTCAGAAGCTGGACAATCTTTCCCTAAGTTGAAATAGGCCACTTGGTAAATGAATTCGCCTGCGTAGTGAACCGGTTGCTACGCGATTTCACGTCTGTAGTCAACCAGTCAACCAGTTCGATTAAGCCCTACATCCATTACATGGGACAACACACCAATCCTCCTTCGCAGGACCATATCAATCTACCACTGTGGTCGCAGACGCAACTAAAAAACTGCAATAATCTTGGTCGCATCCACAGTCCAAATCCACGATGGACTCCACAGCTGCAATATGCGAGTGCATATATAGAGAGAGACCGATGAATAGGAAAAGGCAGGAAGGTTAACCAGAAGGGAAGATCCAGTTTATGGTTACTGTTACCGCTTTATGAGAGATGCTCTTCCCAAATTCATTTTCGTTAATATTAAGAGCTTCATCTCCTATTTTTGAATATGTTCTTTGTTTGTCGATTATTCCTCTGGCGATTTTTCTGTGGCCGCCGGAAAGTGGAAAAGTCCGGTCTCTTGTGCGAAGTTCGGGCTTGGTACCGTACGTAGGACGTAGGTTTTGTAAAAATGTCAATATTCGTCCTTATAGGCAACCAACTGCAAGTAAGACCAGAAATTATTTTATGGGCTTTAAGATTTCTGCTCTGTAATGTGCATACAACTTGCCGCATTAAAATAGGTTATATAAACTTGTTCATCATTATTATGGCAGCCGTAAAGAGTACGTTTTTTACGAAAGAACATTCAAACGTCATTTGCTTTATAAATTGAGTAGTAGAGTAATTCGCTATTTATATCTAGTTTGCTGAGTTATATACAACTGTAAAATTAGCTCCGGCGTATCAAAGCGCAACTATAGTTCTTTAGTTTTCTGGTGCTTCAATCAGAAGTTTTAAGTATCAAGACAGCGCAGCATATACGATACGCTGGGCCCCCCATTGCAGGGTCAAATATAAAAAAAAGATGTCACAGTTTCGCCCTAAGGGCGAAGCAATGAATGCGATAGCAACACAGCAATGTCATACGAAGTAAGGTGAGCGGCTTTGGTAGCAATATGAATTGTAGTAAACATGAGCTGATTAAGTAAGCAGGTGTGCTGCGGCGTAAGTAGACCGACATGAAGAGAGACTCGATGACCACGAGAAGGCGCGTGTGAAACGGTGGTGTTGATGACAAAGGCTTCCCGTGGGCTGCGCGTGCGAAGGGAAAGAGAGAGAATAAACTTTTATTTGGAAAACAAGTCGGAAGTTCTTCCTCAATGAGTGGGGCCCTCAGTCCAGGGCTCCATTATTCTCGACAATCTGGCTTCTTCCCAGTGCGGCGCACGGACCTACGGCTACGTGAGAGCTTTCCTTTCGGACCGCACGGCCACTATTGGCATCGGAGAGCTCCGTTCTGACGTCATCACACTCACAGGTAGAGGAACGCCACAGGGCTCGATCCTATCGCCCACCCTCTTCAACGTGGCTATGGCTAAACTGCCCCACTTACTAGACCAGATTCAGCCCTATCCCTCAAGTAGCTAGACTCCGTATCTTAGGCCTCCATATTCAACCTGATGGCAAAGCCTCGCACACTACACACCTTCCGGGTCAGCAGATAACACAAGTCACACATATGATACACCGCATTACTAATCGTAGAAGAGGCCTTCGCGAGAAAGATGTCCTCGAATTTACACACCTGGAGCACTGCACTGCCGATCCGGGCAGCATTGCATGTGTAGCGTGCGTTGGAAAATGTGGCCCGACTATTACTAACTGAATGAACAAGCGTGGTGTGAGCGCGCACAAACAAACATGAATAGATCACGCTGAATGACTGCAGACAACGACTGTCAAAACGCTGGCAGCAAGCAGATACGCCGCAGCGGGCGAAGGTACACGTGGTCTATCGCTTCAACGGAAACTGAGCGGCGAATGCAGAGCGCATAAAGGTCTGAGCCGTGTGGAGATAAGAGACGGTACGCGCGAGCGACGAGTGACGAGCGCGGTTGTTGGCAGAGTAGAAGTGCGCCCCCCCCTCGCTCTCTCCGGCGCTGGCTTCCCGCTTGTTGGCAGAGTAGAAGCGACCCCCCCCCCCCCCCCCCCCCCCCCCCCCGCTTTCTCCGGCGCTGGCTTCTCGCTTCCTTGCTTGCGCGTGGGAGATTGAGTGCGTTCGCTCTCCGTGATAGCACGCGTCCCCGCACGCTTCCGCTCGGGCATACGGCGCACGGCGAAGATTTTATCTATACGGAACCTCACGGCGACGGCGACGACGACGGCAGAAATCCGGTTGAAGTGTCCATATAATTGCTATCGCAATAAAATAACCTTGAACATTATCGAGAACATTGACATATGGCTTTCTGAAATGCACATGACCCACATGGCTACAAATTACAGTGAGACCTAGATACCGTTTAGCTCATGCTTGTGCTTGGGCATGCAAAATTTGTTGAAATATAGTTGCATTAAATGCCAGAATTTCTGTACACAAGCCTATCAAGCAGCCTAAGATTGAAAAAAAGGAAAAACAAAAATAAATTCAGAACTTTACAAATATATTTATTACTACTGCAGATCATACATATTTACCGGAAACACATACAGACAAGCATAAAAAAAAGCAGACGAAGCTAGATGAGCGCTAGGTCACAATTAGCAGATTGGATGAGAGAATAATTTCAACCATATAAAGCTAACAGAAAACGAAGCCAAGGAAAACTAAGAGTGAATTATTTGTAGTTTTATTTCAAGCGTAAACAAAGTGGATAAAAATTCAGAGCCCTTCCACTGCTGTGAAGATGGAAGCCAGCGAAGCAACGACTTTGGTGGGTCTGTTGTGGTGAATATTGCTATAGTGAATTTATATAATATCATCATTGACTATGTTGAGCGTCTTCGGCCTGTTCGTGAAAGAGCAAGGACACCGACGCGATGACCAAGCAGTGCGTTTGCTGCGCGAAGTCCGCCCCATCGTCATAGACTAGCGTATCAGCCAGAGCGTTCATAGCCGCGGCACACTGCACGGCAGCGACAGGATCCTGCGAGATCTCTCCCGCTCCTGCTCTCGGCGGGTCATACCCACATAGTCCAACTCACGTATGAGCCATGCGTGAATTTCTTTCTTAGATTCCTTCCTTCTTTCTTTCTCTTTATTTATTTCCTTCCTTCCTTCCTTCCTTGTCCCTGGCTAATACCCGCATAACCAATGCGGATATGCGCCACACTTGATTTTCTTACAGAATGGATACCAAGAGAAGGGAAGCGCAGTCCAGGTCGGCAGAAAACCAGATGGGATGGTGAAGTTAGGAAATTTGCAAGCGCAAGTTGGAATACGCTAGCGAAAGACAGGGCTAATTGGAGATCGCAGGGCGAGGCCTTCGTCCTGCAGTGGACAAAAAAAATGTATAGGCTGATGATGATGATGATGATGATTTTATTATCGTTAATCGTGACGTAACTGGCGAGCATGTGATGTTATTGATGCCATGACCTATCAGTAATGGCATCCGCTTTGACACCTGTGATAAGGCACAAGTGGCGGGAAACCGCCGCGCAGAGTACTAAATATCCGAGCGGCGGACCAGCCACGTAGGGACTTTCCAACGACTGCGAGAGATATCTTGGAACAACAAAGAGAGGAAAGACGGGAGTTCGGCAGGCCCCATCCAAAATTGGCCAGATGGCAAGCGACGGACTGGCGCCGACTCCAAACGAACACTTATCCTAATCTACACAAGCTAAGACAAATACATGGCGAAGCGTACGCAGACAAATGTCCGTGGTGTGGCGAAAAGCCTACATTGGCACACATCACACTCATATGCGCGAGAAGACCTCCACAAGCGAACACACACAAATATACTAAACAACACTTTCTTAGGCAGTGGGAGGCATGGCTTGCGGACGAGGAACAGGACAGTCAGCTGGCTCTCCTGGACCAAGCCCAGCGAGCCGCTCAAGCCAGTGGGGCCCTGGACTAGGGGCTCCACCCACAATTTCCTTCTTTTTTTTACCTTTCCCCATTAAAGTTTACTCTCTCTCTCCGCCGCGCAGATTGCTTTCAATAAATGCTTTCAAGCAAGCAAGCAAAACACGCAGATGGAGCACCAATACTGATGATCAGTTTGTTTCTACATGCAGACACGATCCTGGGGGAACTATCCCTTACCCCGTCTGCTGTAAATACAGTTTCCTGCCAGTGGGAGCTGGACCCACACTCTCTCCATTTCGCGTACGTTGCACTATCAATTGAGCTGCGGCTCCAGCCCCACGTAATATGGGCAGCGTGGGTGCCTTGCAGCGCGTGCCGCCATATCCCGGAGGTTATGTAGAGCAGGTACAAGGGGCGGCTCTCATTAAGCCTAAATCACCGAAAAATCGAGAACAAATCTCGGCCACAGCTCCCGGTTGTTAAACACTTTTAAAGCGAAGCTGTTTATGCTGACCCTGTGCCGTCGTTGTCGGACTTCGCTAAAAAGCGGCCACGTGACCTAGCGGGAGAGGAGAGGAAAAGAAGAGCTCAAGAGAGGGAAAGGGGTTGGAGGGGGAGAGCGTGAGGCACGCCAACCAATGGCGGTGTAGAAAAAAAGTAGGTCAACGGAGGAGTGGGTTGTGAGTGGAGTTCGCGTTTGCGTTGGTTGTATATACGGAGCTTTGGATTAGTAGTAACGCACCTTCCATGCCAGCTACAACTATGGGAAGACCACGAGAAGTGCGTACTCATGAGGAAGGAGCTGCCTACCGCGAGCGTTGGCGAGAGTTGGCTCGTGAACGGGCTCATCATCGCAGGCCAAACCCTGAGCTGCGCGCCCGAGACGCGGAAACAAATCGGCGGCGTCGAATTGAAGAACCAGACTCCGCGAGCGAAAAGCTCTAAAATGGCGTCAACGTAGAGAAGCAACCATCCTGAATGGTGGAGCCACTGCTCGCTTCAAGCGGGAATTGCTGGATCGAGACTTTGGTCACAATTGCAACGTCTGCGACAGGGTCTGGTTCGAGCACAACCTGACGCAACTCAAGTCTGTGTGCAACGACGTGCAGCGTTCCAAGGCCTTTGAAGTTTGACTTGCATGGTGTAACACTCGATGTAACTAACACAGCTTCGCTGTTCAACCATCTTCAAGGAGTGGGAGGGGCGGTGATTTTTCTTTAGTCATGGTGTAATGACGCAAATCTACAGCAAATACAAGCGTGAGTTTGGAACAAATTGCACAAAGAGTTCACAATGGTGACTTGATAGATCGGAAGCAGACGGCGCCGGAATACCGGAAATAACGATCGCTTGCGTGAGGAACCAAGAGTTGATTAGGTAATAGGCGTGAGAAGGATAAATCACGGAACGCTAACGCAAAACCATTGCGCTTGCAGCTTTACGCTATACTAAAACTCTATATTATGTAGTGGTTTTGATGTCTGGATTTATGAAATATGCACAAACCGAGTGCACTCACTGCACAATTGACGGTTCAGGAGCGTCGATCGTGTTCCTATCCGGTGAGAAATAGACAAATCACAACAAATTTCAGGTACGTTGGCAAAGAATGCTTCGCTTTAAATCTTGTATGCCTCAAGAATATATGCAATTGTCTAACTCGTCGGTACAATTAGGAAGCCTACATGTAACGCGCCGTTTGCGTTGCATGTAGGTATTCGATGGGAAGTTGATTACATCGAGGTCCCCAAATCGGCAACATAATACATATAAAATATTAAAAGCAAACAGCAATTAGGCCCAGTATGGAAGCAAACACCTGATTTTTAAGAATATAATATTGGAGGAACGGTTGTTTATTTATACGATCTCTTCTCTACGTTGCGTAACCATGGTAGTTGCTCCAGTCCTCACTACGGCTTTTTACTGTCCATTTATAAGCATGGCTGCCGCTGTAAATGAATAAAGGCGCGACTTCAAGTACTCCACTTGCGGCATGTGTCTTTTAACGGATGAACTCCAGTTTAAACACAGAAGTCCCAGCAACTAACAATCGTCAGCAGCAGTATAACTCTAGGGATGATGTCTGGCGAGCACCCGTGATCTACGGCTTCGAATAAGCCAAGATATTCACGTATGCCTCCTGTACTCCTTGATTACGCAATGCCTCTGTGAGTGCTTGTGTCTCTACTGAATGAAATGCCTTTTCATCATCAATGAAAGTCATATAGAGGGGTTTATTGTAGACGGCAGATTTATCGATTACCTGATTGATGACATGGATGTGATCCATTATAGAATATCCCTTCCTGAAGCTAGCCTGTTCTCTTGGTTGGCTGAAGTCAAGTGTTGCTCTGATTTCATTGGAAATTATCTTGGTGCATATTTTACACAATACTTAAGCAAGCTAATCGGCCTATAATTTTTCAATTTTGTCGCGTCTCCCTTCTTATGGATTAGTTTAATGTTGGCATTCTTCCAGTTCTCTCGCCCATTTGAGGTCGTGAGGCGTTGCGTATAAAGGGCCGCAAGCATTTAAAGCATATATCCTCCATCCTTGATTAAATCGACTGTTATTCCATCTTCTCCAGCAGATTTTCGCTTGGTCATGTCTTTCAAGGCCCTTATAACTTCATTGCCAGTTATAGAAGGAGCCTCTGTATCCTGTTCATCACTACTTTGAATGAAAGTACCTTGACTGCTCTGAGCACTGTATAGGATCAGTATAGAATTCTTCCGCAGCTTTTCTATTTCATCAAAATTGCTCATGATATTACCCTGCTTATCTTTCAGTGCATACATCTTGCCTTGTCCTATGCCTAGTTTTCTTCTTACTGATTTCATGCTGCGTCCATATTTTACGGCTTCCTCAATTTTTCCCACGTTATAATTTCGAATATCCCTTACTTTCTTCTTGTTCATCAGTTTTGACAGTTCAGCCAATTCTATCTGATCTCTTCGGTTAGACCCTTTCATGCTTTGTCGTTTCTTTATTACGTCCGTTGTTACTTGGGAGAGCTTACCTTCTGTTTGCCCCCCTTGGTGCCTTACCTCCCACTTCAATTGATGCTTCTGAAATCAGCCTAGTTGCGGTTTAATTCATTACGTGTATGTTGTCTTCTTCTTCCTGTTCTAAAGCTGCATATTTGTTTTCAAGCAACAGCCTGAATTGGTCTGTTTTTACCCTTACTGTGTCTAGGTTGGCCTGTTTCTTCTTGACTAAATTTATTCTTTCTCTCTTCAATGTGAGAGAAATCCTAGACCTCACTAACCTATTGTCACTGCACTTTACCTTACATAACACTTCTACATCCTGCACTATGCTGGGATTGGCAGAGAGTATGAAATCTATTTCATTCCTTGTTTCTCCATTAGGGCTTTTGCAGGTCCACTTCCTGTTGCGCTTCCTGAAGAAGGTATTCATTATTTGGAGCCTATTCCTTTCCGCGCGTTCTACCAACATCTCTCTTCTAGTGTTCCTAAAATCGATGCCGTAGTTGCTAACTGCTTGCTCACCAGCCAGCTTTTTCCCCACTTTTGCATTGAAGTCACCCATGACTACAGTATACTGAGTTTGCGCCTTTCTCATCACTAATTCAACATCATCCTAAAACTGTTCTATTTCTTCATCATCGGGACTGGACGTTTGGACGTAGGCTTGTACTACTTTCATTCTATACCTCCTATTCAGCTTTATACGATGACTGCTATCTGTCATTATTGGTGTAGAATTCGTCAATGTTGCCGGTTATGTCCTTATGGACTAGAAATCCTACCCCGTATTCTCTCTTATCGGGAAGACCTCTATAGCAGAGAACGTGGCCGTTAGTCAGCACTGTATTAGCCTCACCAGTTCTAACCTCACTAAGGCTAATAATATTCCAGGCAATGCCTGATATTTCTTCAAATAGTCCTGCTAAGCTAGCCGCACTCGAGAGGGCGCGCGTGTTGAACGTTGCCAGATTCAGTTTCCAGTGGCGGCCTGCCCGGACTCAGAGCTTCTTAGCCTCGTCTGCCGTGTCGCAGGTCTGACCGCCGCTTTGGTCAGGTGCTCCGCAGTCGCTGGGGACTTAGGGCCATGGGTTAATTGCGGGGGTCATGAGAGAGGTAGTGGCCGAACACTGCACCAGGGAGGCCAATTCCTGTTCTGGTGAGGAAGTGCCTTTGTTAAACCTTAGTGGGCCTGTCTAATTTGGTTGCACCTGGACTAGTATAGCCTCATGGGTTCTCGGCTTTCGGACGAACCGTGGTGGCGTGGAGCAGAGGTAGAACACCGGGCTTCTAATCTGAAGGTCATAGGTTCGAATATTCCTCCAGTCCACTACATTTTCAGGCTTGGAGTGGCGCCTGATACCGTCAAAAAATGCTGAGACACAGTGGGGCTCTTCCCTGTATAGGGTAGCAAACCTGATCTTCCCCTCTTGTTAACCTAGCTGCCTTTCTTCTGTCTCTCGCAACAAAATGCTGCAATTCTTACAACATTGCGAAATGATCCAATTCAACGTTTCAGGAAATGTGCGCCCTTTATGGGAAGTGTCAGAGCGCTTCTATAAGGTTCCCGTGCATCAGATTTCCCGGTTAGCATGCAACACCTATGGTTATGGTGTCCGAACACCCTAAGTGTTACACCTCTATATTGAATCAGGTAATTATCACGCGAACTTACTCTAAAAGCTCCGTGTGCTTCGGAAACGACCAAAAGTCAGCTACAGTATATGGCTAATATGCCTGCTTCGACGTTTCGGCTAGTTGGTTGCCGAAACGTAGAAATAAACAGATGTTTGGCTATGTGGATTGGCTTAAGTATTAATAAAAACTCAGGAACGCTTATCTTTCAGCTCTTTTTTTCAATAAAGTTTGTTTACACACACACACACACACACACGCAAAATAGCCCTCCTTTATCTCCCGGCTTGATAACTGTCTTCGTGGTTGCCTATTGCCAAAAGTGATTCGCTTTCATTTTTGTAGAATTAGAAGTATTTGGATTGTGAGCCTTATACGCCTGTATTTCTTTTTGGACTGCATCTATATACAGATCTAAGTGTTAAGGTCCCTGTGCGCGCCTGGGGTGTCCATTGCGATCCCTCAATGCCGCGAGAAGTTTTTTTTTCTGAGGTTTGTTGAAAAAAACATTTTCTCAAGCCGTAAGTTTGGTGCGAAATCATCCTAAGTATTTCAAAAGCGTGAATTCAGTGTATTTTTCTCCACACGTGGTCTATAGCCGGTAAAAAATCAGCAGGGGTGAGCCACATGGTAAGATAGTCACATGGTCAGATTTTCGACGATCGCCGACTCTGCACGCCGTTCACGTTGTGCTTGAGTGTTACTTGTTCTGCAACGTTTCGCTCCGTCTGAAACATGCCACACGGGACAGATTGTCCGCGCCAGTCAAGAAATCGCGAAATAAAAACGCGCACAGGGCTGCACTCCAATTTCACATTAGCTCGCATTAGCTAGTATGGTAATCGTCGCTGAATGTCTTACAGCGAAGCTGTCTATGGCTAGGGGGACATGCATTTTTTTGTGCCCGTCAACAGTTATGCATGTGCAACAATTCAGCTCCCGATTATGATGCAAAATCGCTTGATTGGAAAGAGCATACGTCTCATCACTTGAATATGCATTGTCAGTAGATGAGTTGTCAATAGGCACCATGTTTAAAATAAGTAGACTCCCAGGTAAATAATAAGGGTTTCTCCAAGACTGGCCACTGTGCGACAAGCGTCGGCCATGTGTAGGGTCGTACCCCCTCTCTTTGTCGTCGTTCCAAGCGCTTACGTGCCTAGTAAACTTCCGCTCTCCCAGCATGGTGGTCCCGTCATGCTTGTCTAGTTTCCTGCAGCTCCCCGTGGTGGCGGTAGTCTTCCACGGGAATATGTGCCACCGATCAAGACCACCGATCAAAATAAAAGTGTTTGTGCGTGTGTCTTTGACGACCGCCATCGACGCTCAAGAGAAATAAAATTTGCTTATACCTTTGCTCTGAATTCTGTGTCAGCTCTATGGCGTGTGCTAAACTGCTTCGCTGGTATTCCATGTCTTCAGAGCAGTGAAATGGCACGTGATTTTTTAGTATCTTTATCTCTCTTTCACAAGCATATTTCTTATTTTCTTGTTTTTTTTTATTTTTCAAGCTGCAAAAGTGGCATAAAGAAAGACTTTGTACTGTTTGTTCTCAGTCTTGAGAAAGGCCGGTCTCCGGCCAAAATCACGAGAGGAGTGCACCACACTTTTCAATTATAACCTTGCGGCAACCATAGATACCTCTACCTTGAAGTCATATATATGTGCTGCTGAGGCCCGGAGTGCGTTTTGTGTGCTACGCACTTTGTGATACTCACCGTATATGGTATTTTGGCTGCCGAAAACTACGAAACCACATTTTAACGATATTTTATTGTTTTTCTTGATGTTGGTAGTGAGCACGGGAATATCCACTATATAGAATATTGGTCCTTAAAGCAATCATTATTACCTATAAAAATTTATAGTTTTATTTGTAGAAGGCGACAGAAAAGTTACCAGGCAGTCTAAAAATAATTTATTTGCGCTCTTATGCAAATTAATAATAGAAAAACTCAAACCTAATAAATTGCATACGCCGTTCATACCTTTTGAAAGCACTGTTACTCTTTGTTTGTGCAGTGCACGCCGAAAAACGTATTTATGCTGCATTTTTTTTTTCATTCTGAAGCTAACAGCATTTGGCGCAACCGCCAGTTGTGGCAATTGGCAAACTCTTATAGATCTGGCTTCAAGAGAAGGCAGGGCAGTATTTGCGCTTTGCAGTATCACTAAAGTAGTGTATATTCCGCATAAGGAAAATATAGCAAAACCATGTTACTGTACTCAATCTCACAAGTCGTTTGCAGCACTGCCGAAGGTATGAGGCATGCACAGATAATCTCCTTGCGCTGGAGAATATAGTTACGGGCATAACTGCCTGATTATTGGCGGGAATAAAAGGTTTCATTTTTGCTCGGTATGTGATACCTCACAGTGCTACGTGACACACTTAGGACCTTTGAGTATGCACATTCTATACCGCAAATAACTGTGGTGGTGAGCAGACGACACGTAGCAGATAAAAACACCTCGAGAGGCATTCGGCCTTCCTATTGGATAAAAAGTGCTGGAGTTACCGCAATGCTGCAAAAGATCTTAAGTTGGATTATAGTACAGCACTAACAGTCAGCCATAACTCTTTTGACTGGAACGACAAGAAATTGCGTGTGTATTTTGTGAAGATTTCGTTATGCGCGATGTCCACTTTATTGGAGATCACAGAATACACATACCTTAGGAGAAAACTATTGCACTCGCCACTCAGATATTAATTTTATTGTGATAGCAATTATATAGACATTTCAGGCGCATTTCTGCCGCCGTTGTCACCGTCGCTGGGATGTACCGTATAAAGTCCAAGCACGATAAAATCGGCTCCACGCGCCGTATGCTCTATGTACGAGCGAAAGCTTGCGAGGGTCAGCCGGCGATCGCGGCTCAATCTTGTGCGCACAAAGGAGGAAAGTGGGGAGAAAGCGTTCCGTCGTCCGTCGCGCGCGAGCCACCAGGGGTAGGGGAGTGACGAAAGGGGGGCGTTCTACTCCGGCGGCAGCTCCGTATGGCGCGGCTGCGTAGACGCCCTATCTTGAAAGTGATGTGCGCAGTGCGCAAAGTGCGTCGAGTGCTGGTAGCTTCGTATGCGCTGTGCTTTCGACGCTTAGTTCGCGTTGAAGCGAGAGGCAGCACGAAGGTGAATTCGCTCGCTGCTGCCTCCGCGCTTCCTCACTCCAACGTTTTTACAGCGAGTTTCAGCGGTCATCATCATCATTTCATCATTTATTTTCCCTTAAGGACACCTGTCGGGGTATTACATAAGGGGGGGGGGGGTTACAGGAGGTAAGAATAGGAATATAGACATGGTTACAATTTCCTACAGCCTGTGGATTTCATTTGAGAACACAACTAAAGGAAAAAAAGGAACGCACACAAAAAAGGAAAAACTTCGCGGCACACCGAATACAATGCAAAAGCAAGAAAAAAAGAAAAAAGAAAAAAAGAAAAAGCGAAAGAAGGAAAACACAGTACGGTCATTATAAGGTTAGAGTTTGAGGTGATCAGTAAGCAGCCGTTTAAAGATAATGTGGTTACGCTCGCTGACAACTCTATCTGGTAATCTGTTCCACTCTGCGATAGTGCTAGGCAAAAACGATTGATTAAAGGAAGATGTTGAACCATGCAAGCGCTGGATGCTGCAAGAGTTAAAAAGGCGACGAGATGTACGGGTTGGTGGAATAAGAAGCTTTCCATGCAGATGTGGGAAGTTATAATATATTCGATGGAAAAGGCACTCATCGAGTGGGATGTGTCCATGTTTACCTGTGTGCACTTGACACCGTGCTTAATCATCTAGTTAGTAAGCAAATATTGACAAGTTTACACGGCCGATAAACCTACTATTCCTACTTCGTATAGGTGTCTACTAATTTACTATCGCAATCGATGCTTCCTTGCCTTTCTGGCGGAACTGATACTTTTTTTACATATTCCTTCAATTATCGAGGGCAGTAAGAAATACTTAAAAACACGTCACCGCAAACATAAGCACGTATAAGTTCATTTACTTGTGATAATAAATCAAAAGCCGCCAACCAGATCAGTCATAATCATCTGGGCGCCAGCTCATCACGGCATTCCTGGCAACGAGGTCGCCAACCACGTGGCTCGAGATTTGACCCACCGAGCCGACGCCGAGGAATCTGAACCAGAGCGTATGCACCCTCTAGTCTCATACCAAGACATCACACAGCACTACAAGCTAACCCGCAGAACATATGCACCCCCACACAAGTCACTACCTAGAGAGCAGGAGCGATTCCTCCGAGCTCTACAGGTTAACACATTCCCCCACCCAACCAGAAACCACCTCATAGCCCCTACACAATTCTCTCCGCAATGCCGCTTCTGCGCAGTGCCCGGGTCCCTCAGGCACATAGTAGGGGGCTGCAGAGAGGCACCACTCAAACCTCCGAACCCTTACCACACCAACGAGCTTTGGGAGAGAGCCTTGGCCAGCTCCGACCTCGAAGATCAGCAACGGCTGATTGCGAGGGCCCAGGACGCGGCCCGAGCTCAAGGAATTCTGGAATGAGGACGCCTCTCCAAAGCTGCATTTAGACATTAAAGATGTTTATTCTCTCTCTCTCTCTCTGCGATGAGCGTGGTAAAAAATCTAGCGCTGAAGTCCCCGATTTTGAAGGCGCCTGCTTTGTCGGGAAACAGTCGGAGATTGATCACACTTTACACCTAGCTGCACAGGTCCCGAACAAATCAAGAAACTGCTTTTCGTAAGATCATCTGTGTTTTTCTGCCCACTGCGTCCAACTTTTCAATGTCCAAGATGTTAGACAAATATGTATATATATATATATATATATATATATATATATATATATCATAAGAAGCCAACAAACATTAACACCAACGACAACATAGGGGAAATTACTTGTACTTTACTAATTGAATTAAATAAATGATAAATTAATGGAAATCAAAATGTATGAAAAAACAACTGTCCGCAGGTGGGGAACGAACCCACGTCTTCGCATTACGCGTGCGATGCTCTCACCATTGAGCTACCGCGGAGCCGTTTTCCCATCCACTTTCTTGGGTATTTATGTTTTATAACTAGAAGTAACCCTGGGAGTGTTAGCCAGCGCCACCACTCCAAACCTAGGGGCGGATGTGGAACATCCTTTCTGCCACAGGCGTCACGAGCACGTGATCTTTTTGGGTGATGGCAACTGGTCAATAAACCCACATATGCTACCACCTGCGGACAGTTGTTTTTTCATCCATTTTGATTTTCATTAATTTATCATTTCTTTAATTCAATTAGTAAAGTACAAGTAATTTCCCCTATGTTGTCCTTGGTGTTAATGTTTGTTGGCTTCTTATGATATGATTAATAAAAATCGGGCCCCTCGGTTCCCTTTATTCTCGTTCAATACACAACGAGGGTCTCGAATCCGGCAACATTGATGCCTTCAGGTAGCATATGTGGGTTTATTGACCAGTTGCCATCACCCAAAAAGATCACGTGCTCGTGACGCCTGCGGCAGAAAGGATGTTCCACATCCGCCCCTAGGTTTGGAGTGGTGGCGCTGGCTAACACTCCCAGGGTTACTTCTAGTTATAAAACATAAATACCCAAGAAAGTGGACGGGAAAACGGTTCCGCGGTAGCTCAATGGTGAGAGAATCGCACGCGTAATGCGAAGACGTGGGTTCGTTCCCCACCTGCGGACAGTTGTTTTTATTGCGATAGCAATTATATGGACACTCAAAAGCAGATTTCTGCCGTCGCCGTCGCCGTCGCCGTGAGGTTCCGTATGACGTCATTTGGAGATGAAATCGTCGCCGCGGGTGGTAAGTGGTTCTTGAGGGAAAGGGAAAGGTTGGCGCTATCTTCTGCAGCCCTTGAGGGAGCACGGCTCAGTCGCCGCGCGCCGAACGCTGTATGTGCGAGTGAAAGGGCGCGAGGGGCGCGTCTTTCACGGGGAGTGAACGCGCGGCGGAGAACAAACGCGCGTTCTGCGCCGTGCTCGCTTAAGGGCTGCAGAAGTAGGCGTCTCTTTTCTCCTTTACAATCACCATATATGTAGAGCAAACGCGCCTTCTTCAGACGCGCGAGAGGCCGTGGTGGAGGGGGAGGGAAGGGAGGCGACGTTTAGCTGCGGCACCAAGTGCCTATTTATATCAGAGGCTCCAGCAACAGTCACCAACGCCGCACGCATTTTGAGCTAACGCGGGCAAAACGCCGATGGCGTCGACAACAGTTCTGCGTGTTGTTGCTACCAAAGCCGCTCACCTTACTTCGTATGACATTGCTGTGTTGCTATCGCATTCATTGCTGCGCCCTTAGGGCGAAACTGTGACATTTTTTTCATCCATTTTGCTTTCCATTAATTTATCATGTCTTTAATTCAATTAGTAAAGTACAAGTAATTTCACCTATGTTGTCCTTGGTGTTAAGGTTTGTTGGCGTCTTATGATATGATTAATAAATATCGGGCCCCTCGGTTCACTTTCTTCTCGTTCTATATATATATATATATATTGATAAGACGCGTTCAAGGTTAGATGCGCTTGGCGTTTTTATGAAGGCCAGAAACAGGCAACGGCCAAGCGGAGCGAGAGCGAGCACCAACAACAAGAAACGTCTTCTTCTTCGTCCTCTGCTGGCGCCGGTATTTTTCACTACAATCACTCCCCGGCGAAAGAGGAGCCATCCTGGCGACCTATGGAACAGGCAGCACTGGTGGGTCGTAGTGCGGCTTCAGTCGGTCGACATGAACAGTTTCGCGTCCGCGACGCCGTTGGTCCGTAGATGGCTGAACGGGCTCAATGACGTAGTTGACTGGGGACGTCTGTCGTAGAACCCGGTAAGGGCCGTCATACTTTGAGATGAACTTTGTGGAAAGGCCGGGAGTAGACGAGGGAACGCGGAGCCATACCAGCGTTCCAGGTGAATATGATGGAAAACACAAGCCTGCGTCGCGACTATGTTGCTGGCTGGCCTGGTTTTGCGCGGTAAGAGAACGTGCGATCTGACGACATTCTTCGGCATAGGTGGCAGCTTCGGATAGAGTGGTAGATTCTGAAGCGTCGGGGCGATACAAAAGAATCGTGTCCATAAACGAGGAAGGTTCGCGACCATAAAGAAGAAAGAAAGGAGAGAATCCTGTGGTCGACTGAGTGGCGCTGTTGTAGGCATACGTAACAAAGGGAAGGATGCGGTCCCAGTTAGTGTGGTCAGCGGAAACGTACATAGCGAGCATGTCGCCGAGAGTGCGATTGAAGCGTTCAGTCATACCATTGGTTTGCGGATGATAGGCGCTCGTAGTTCTATGGACAATGTTGCATTCGCGGAGCAGGGCTTCTACAGCCTCGGAGAGGAATGAACGACCACGGTCACTCAGTAGCTCACGAGGCGCACCATGTCGAAGAATAAGGTTGCGAAGGATGAACGAGCCGACTTCACGTGCTGTGGCCGCCGGATGCGCTGAAGTTTCGGCGTAGCGCGTGAGGTGGTCCACGGCGACGATAACCCAGCGGTTGCCATCTGGGGTGTACGGTAGAGGGCCGTACAAGTCAATGCCGATACGGTCGAAAGGCCGGGAGGGACAAGGCAATGGTTGAAGCGGCCCTGTTATCTGGTTAGGTGGGCTCTTGCGGCGTTGACACTTGGAGCACGAGCGGACGTACTGCCGAACGAAGCGGTACATTCCGCGCCAGTAGTATCGAAGCCGTAGGCGTGCATACGTCTTTAGGACACCGGCATGGGCGCATTGTGGATCCGCATGAAAAGAGGCACAGATGTCCGAACGTAGATGGCGAGGAATCACTAGCAACCATTTACGGCCATCAGAGAGGTAGTTGCGGCGGTACAGGAGCCCTTCGCGGATGGCAAAGTGGCGAGCAGTGCGCCGAAGCGAGCGGTCGGTGGTGCGGGGTGATGGCTGAGATAAATACTCTAGAAGAGATGCTATCCAAGGATCCCGGCGTTGCTCGGATGGCATGTCGGCTAATGTAAGAGAGGAAGAATCATAGCTTGAGACAGACGCAGCACCAGACTCATCAGGCAGTGGTGAGCGCGAAAGAGCGTCGGCATCCGAATGCTTACGGCCTGACCGGTAGACAACACGGATGTCATAGTCCTGGAGACGAAGCGCCCGACGAGCTAAGCGACTAGATGGGTCCTTTAATGACGACAGCCAGCACAGGGCGTGGTGATCAGTCACGACATCAAATGGACGGCCATATACGTAAGGCCTAAATTAGGTGATTGCCCAAACGGTAGCAAGACATTCTTTTTCCGTGACCGAATAGTTCATTTCCGCTTTGGTGAGAGTGCGGCTGGCGTAAGAGACGACGTACTCTTCGAAGACAGACTTACGCTGGGCTAGAATAGCGCCCAGGCCGACTCCACTAGCGTCTGTGTGGATTTCTGTTGGAGCGTCTGGGTCAAAGTGGCGTAGAATAGGTGGGGATATCAAAAGATGGCGTAAGGTGGCAAACGCGTCTTCGCAAGCTGTAGACCATGCCGAGATGCCTTGGCTGTTGGCAAGCAGCTGGGTTAAGGGGGCGATTATGGACGCAAAATTACGCACGAATCGGCGAAAGTACGAACACAGGCCTATAAAGCTACGGAGCTCCTTCAGCGTAGACGGCCTGGGGAACTCGGCGACGGCGCGAAGCTTTGCAGGGTCGCGAAGGACACCGTCCTTGCTGACAACATGACCTAAGATGGTAAGCTGGCGGGCGGCAAAGTGGCACTTCTTCAGGTTAAGCTGCAGTCCAGCGTCGGAAAGGCAAGTCAGGACGCTTGCGAGACGCTTTAGATGGGAGTCAAAGTCCTTGGAAAAGACTACGACGTCGTCCAGGTAGCACAGACACGTGTGCCATTTGAGGCCTCTAAGAATGTTATCCATGAGGCGTTCGAAGGTTGCAGGCGCATTACAAAGGCCGAATGGCATCACGTTAAACTCGTATAACCCGTCTGGGGTTGCAAACGCTGTCTTCGGACGGTCAGTGTCATTCATAGGGACCTGCCAATACCCAGATCGAAGGTCCAAAGAGGAAAAGAACTCTGCTCCTTGCAAGCAGTCGAGAGCGTCGTCGATTCGGGGCAGCGGATAAACATCTTTTCGTGTGATCTTGTTAAGGCGCCTATAATCAACGCAAAATCGAATGCTACCGTCCTTTTTCTTTACCAGCACAACTGGGGAGGCCCAAGGGCTGTGCGAGGGTTGTATTACGCCACGATGAAGCATGTCGTTGACCTGTTCATCAATGACACGACGTTCAGCGTGAGAAACTCGGTATGGACGCTGGCGTAGGGGTGCATGAGTGCCGGTGTCAATGTGGTGAACGATGGAGGATGTGCGGCCCAAGGAAGATTGCTTATGATCGAACGACAGCCGAAAGCGATCGAGCAGTTCCAAGAGTTGGGTACGCTGGGCAGGTGGAAGTTCGGAATCAATTGACAGGAGGAAGGCTTCTAAGGAGGACGAATCGGCGGTGGTAACAGGAGTAATGCTGTCGACGTGAAGACTCATCGCGTCGTCAGGCAGTTGAGTGGAGTAGGCGGAATCAACATCGTCAAGCCGACCGATACATTCACCACGGAATAAGGTGGCTGGGGAAGAGGACCGATTCGTGACATAAATGGCGCTGCAAGAGTTTTCGACTGTGAGAACTGCAAAAGGAAGGAGGAAGTCTTTGCGAGAGGTGAAGGCTTCGGAGGGCGCAAACAGGGCGGTGGAAGAGGGCGCATAGTCGCAAGAAAGTGGCACAAGAACACAAGACAAAGGAGGTATATCAGTGTCCGCGGCGACGACCACTCGAGAAGGCGGCTTGTCAGATGCGGCGTCACACGTCGGCGACAACTCAAGTTCGGCACGCGCACAGTCAACAACGGCATGGTTAGCAGCAAGAAAGTCCCAACCCAAAATAACGTCGTGTGAACACGGTGAAAAAACGACGAATTCGACTACGTACAAAACGTCCTGAATGACAAGGCGAGCTGTGCATGCCACTGAAGGGTGAATGTGGTGCGCGGTTGCGGTACGCAGGGAGACGTCGGAAAGCGGAATCGTAATTTTTTTGAGCTTGCGGCACAGTTCTCCACTAAGAATAGACACAGCGGCTCCAGTATCGACAAGTGCTTGCACAGAAACACCTTCGATATTCACGGTGATTTCGTTCGCAGGTAGAAATCGAGGCCTTGAAGTTGTCGACACGAGCGCAGTTCTTGCCTCCGGAACTGCGAGGGCTAGTTTTCCGCTTGTACTGGTGGGGGGCGACGAACCATTGGGGAAAGTGAACGGCGACGTGGTGAGGGCGACCGACGTGGGCCGTAGTCACGTCGATTCGGTGAGCAGCTGTTCATCGTTGAGTGGGAGGAGATCGGGTGTGGTGGCTCAGAAGGAAAGTAGCCTTGATTTACTTCGCCCGCACTAGTACGGATGTCACGACGACGACAGAAACGTGCGACATGGCCAGGTAGACAACAGAAGTAGCAAATAGGCCTGTTGTCCTGGGTGCGCCAAGGATTAGTGGACGGCTGTGCTGGACGGCGAAAAGGAGGCGGGTTCGGGTGGACAGGCGCACGCACAGCGTAGAAGGTATTTGCTGGTCGAACAGGATCCGTGCGGAGTGGCATTGCTGGTGACTGGCGGCGTGCGACCTCAGCATAGGTGAGTGGAGCGGAAACAGGCGGATGCTGGTAGGTGGTTGGGAGAGCCTCAGAAATTTGCTCCTCTATGGCCTGTCGTAGCGTCGGAGCAAGTGCCTGCGCAGAGTCCGGGACGCAGGAAACAAACGACAATTGTCGCGCCACTTCTTCTCGGACAAACTGCTGTATCTGCCGCATGAGCATTGTGGTGTCAGCAGAAACGGAGCCTACAGTTAACGCTGACATGTTGGCTGTGTCAGAGCTCGGGAGGCGTGTAGCAATGCGCTGTTTCCGCAACTCGTCGTAGCTCTGACAGTACTGAACCACGTCCGTGACAGTTTGGGGATTTTTGGCTATGAGCATGTGGAAGGCGTCGTCCTCGATCCCCTTCATGATGTGTCTGATTTTATCGGCTTCGGACATCGCAGGGTTGATGCGACGGCAGAGGTCCACAATATCCTCGATGTAGGACGTGAAGTTCTCGCCGGATTGTTGGGCGCGACCACGTAAGCGCTGTTCTGCGCGGAGCTTGCGAACAGCGGGTCGGCCGAAGACTTCCGCGAAGCTCGCTTTAAAGGCGGACCAGTTGGCAATATCAGCTTCGTGGTTGTGGAACCACAGCTGTGCTACGCCCGCCAGGTAGAAGTTGACGGAGCTGAGCTTGTCACCGTCATTCCATTTATTGTGGGCGCTTACCCGCTCATATGAAGTGAGCCAGTCCTCGACGTCGTGCTCGTCGGTGCCGTTGAAAATGACAGGGTCTCGCTGTCGTGGTACGCCGGAGCAGGCGACCACCGGTGGTGCGGGAGCACCCTGCTGTGGCGCGTCGTCAGGCATTGCCGAGGCGGGGGGTAGAGTCCGGGTACGGAGTTCCAGGATGAAGAGGGAACCAGCACCTCCACCAATTGATAAGACGCGTTCAAGGTTAGATGCGCTTGGCGTTTTTATGAAGGCCAGAAACAGGCAACGGCCAAGCGGAGCGAGAGCGAGCCCCAACAACAAGAAACGTCTTCTTCTTCGTCCTCTGCTGGCGCCGGTATTTTTCACTACAATATATGTATATATATATATATATATATATATATATATATATATATATATATATATATATAGACTACGTTCAGACATAAATTTGGCATTGAGGCACTACAGATATACGCCAGATAGCTCATTATACGCACCACACTTGCAGCTTGTTACGTAAAAATTGCAATTTGAATCAATTTTTTTTGAGGCGAGAAAAAATGTGTAACTCCACAACAAATCTCACCAGTAGGCACTCCCGACCTGTGTCTTCACTGAAGAACACGTATGCGCCGCCGGCAATTTTTCTGGCATTCCTATGCACTCTGGCTATTTTCCAAGCTAACGTGTGCTGTGCCACTTGAAATCAGTATAAGTACATCGCCAGCGGCGTAAATTCTACAGTTCACTTCTAATTTGGGGGGCTCGGGGTGGTTGGTTGGCGAAGATGGCATAAATGCGAGCTTTTTGCATTAGCAGATAGTGGCGAACTTGGCATCATTCTGTCGAACGCGGTGGCGGAAGAATAGTCACATGGCCATTTCTTCTCTGCTGCTTCACACCAGAACAAAAGCGGCGCTTGACCAGCCCCACGGACGCTCATAGTAGAGTATGGTCTGCAAAGTGGAAATTGCCCAACAGTTGTCTCCTATGCCACGGTTGGCGCGTAGTGTCGATGATTCAGATTCGTGCATACCTCGTAATCTGCTGATCTGTATCCCTTACAAAACATGCATAAGCAACGCCGTGCGCAATATCTTGTGCCGAATAATTATCCGGTCCTGACGACGATCCCGGAGCAGTCATGGTTTACTTTCACCACGTAAATGCATTATGTGAAAACGTAGTTGCGGCATCATCAGCATTCAAATAGTGCAAACAGATACTCTACTGCCATTTTCAGCACATCAAAAAAAAAAAAAAAAAAAAAAAAAAAACATGAGCCCATATTTTATGCAGAAAGAGTCCATAAACGTGGCAAGAACTCAATTGTTGCCCGCACGTGTTTTGCAGTAAAGGCACGATTCGGGAGTGCTTGTGAGATGGGTTGTTGGCTTCAAAAATATTTTTTCTCGCCTGAAGGAAAATTTACTCGAATTAAAATTTCTAGGTCACGAGATGAAAGGTCGGTGAGTATTAAGAGCTATCTCACGTATTTATGTCTGGAGGGCCTTAATACTTCATTTCGGTTTGAACATCGTCAAAAAGTGACTCTCTGCGAAATTTGGAAACAATTTCCTAGAAAGTACTCGATTTCATAGTTGAACATTACATTTCAAACGAAACTGTAGGAACAGGGAAAATAGTTTTAAAATGTTGTGGCTGAAACCTTAGTGATGTTTCTGCGAAAAAAAATATTCTGTGGACGCACAATTCACCGCTTTTTAATTGAGCCCATTAAACGCGGGAAATTCCTAATGTGTTCGGCCATGACGTTACATAAAAGAACCACACCAGTAGAATATTCTAAAATAATATTTGTCATTGTACCTAGTTTCACACTTGATTAAAAAAATTACCTCCAGCTAACTTTTGCTACATCGCGCAAGCTTGAAAGAGGCTTACGTCATCATAACGTTTTTTTTTCAGCAAAAATACTTGGATGAAACCTCCTTCCCACAATCATTAACCAGCATAATTTCTACCAAGGAAAATCGGTGATGGTCACTTTTAGGTCTGGGATGTTTGGGATCATGTGTTCATGCTTTCAGTGTATTGATAAGGCCGGGATGAGTGCAAGGTGAACCCGAACTTGCGTAGCCACCGTATTCTCCCAGGCACGCTATGAGGCTTTTGTCCGGATATTTCCAAACAACGGCAACAGGGGCAACTGAAAAAAACGTAGAGCAAAAAGCACATATTTCGCAGCGTCTGTCCATAAGTCAGGATGCCGAGGGCAGGTAGCTAATAAATCAAAAAGCGTGCCACCGTCCATGTGTTCCGTAACATTGGCTGTTGCCATTCTGAAAAAGAACGCCTGGCCCTACGGGCGCACAGTTTCACTACACGAAGTTAAACGATCAAGTCCAGTCTGTCAATTCAAGGATGCTGAAAGCGTCGAAATATTTTGAGATGCAAGCGTCCTGAAATCCAGCGAGCAATAACCAAAGTTTAACTACGAGAGAACCTATATGGACGCTCGAGGCGCAATCGCGCCGCCGGCACAGCCACCGCCGGTGTACTGTCCCGGTATCGACGTGCTTGCGTGGCGCGCGCGTGGAGGATTAGAAGGTTTTCAGAGACGCGCAGTGCACTTGTCTGCAAAAGCGACGAAGCTAAGACTCAAAGGTTAACGTTTTGCTAAATCTGCTGTGCCGAAGTCAGGGTGGCGTTCTGGTTTCCGCTTCCAGCAAGAGCGTTTTGCGGACGCACATTACAACGCCTTCTGAGCAACTGTGTGCGTACAACACTGTGCTGCACACACGGGTCTGAGCAGAACGGACAGTTAACGTCACGTTAAATCTAATACTTCCTAATGTCGCGTTCATAAGGACTTGAATGCTTTTATTTAACTCAGACGGAGCGCATTTGTCGGCGTGCCCAGAACGTTGCATGTTATTTCTTCGCTGGTCAACTATTCGCTGAACGGTAAAGCCACTCAGGTCCTTTCCACCACAGCTGGCGCTTTTGTAGATCTGTTATTGAAGCACCGCGGGTCAGCAGATCCACTGGGTTTTGTATTTCAGGACAGCGATGCCACTGCGATCGACGCATTACCGCACGTATTCGGTTATGTTCGAACCGAACTTCTTCCACTTCGCTGCAGGACCTCGAATCCAACAAAGCGTTACAGCTGAGTTCGTCCACATCTGTTCTTCTACTTGCCAGTGCTGCAACGCTATGGAATCTCACAAGAACTGGGGGACTATAAAAGCCAGACTCGTGATCGCCAATTCTAAGGGCGGTAAGCATATCCGCTTTTTCATTCCAAACTGTGCATTCAGAAAGCAGAAGCTGAGCGTCGATGTTACCGGAATGATCCCCGGCTCAGGGAAGGAGAGAGAGATAAGTTTAATAATACAAAATGCAGAGAGGTCGGCCTGAGGTACATGCCTCTAGCCAGCTACGCTGGGCTGGGGGAAGAGGAAAAGGGATATACCGTGGCAGAGTATAGGGCACAAGAGCGGGCACCGGCAAATGCGTGAAGCTGGAATCTTGCAGGGCTTGTCGGATAATAACTTCAGCTCGCACCTCGGGAGTGCAAACACATGCCAGCGATTCAACTTATCGCACCAAGCCTCCCATTCTTTTGTCTCAGGCATAACGTTTTTCCACTCAGTCCCATGCTTCCACAACGATTCAAAGCAAAAATTTATTCTGTAGAGGAACCGAGACAGCTGCCCCAATGAGCGTGGCCGTCTGAAGACCCCATCTCTTGGTGTCTCCCTTCTTGTCGAGATGTTGTAGCACTGATTTCGTGTTAAGACGAAGCGTGTCAGCAGATGCGTCCCACAGCACACCAAGAACGACGTCCAAGGCATCAGCGATGTTCCGTCTTACACCTTTACCATTGGTGGACCATTTTTGAAGCTTCATGCCGGCATTGCAGAGGATGAGATTCGCGTCTTTGTAGATACGGAAGGCTTATTTCGAGGTTAACCTCCCGTGACGAGATAAACGTATAAATTCACAGCGAGTGGGGCTGCAGGTGTTCGCAGTGCAGAGTCGACGTGCCTGAAATAATATTGCGGTGTCGCCGTCAAGAGGTATGAACTTGCTGTGCTTCCAAACGGCCCTGGCGTGAATTGTACTTCACTATTTTTGGCGGCAGAGGTTCCCCCGGCATTGGTGTTCGGTCGAACCATAAAGGTTGCAAAGTGTCGCAGTCGCACCCTTGAATTCGGATTTGAGAAAGTACCGTCTTAACATCAGCTGAAAGTCCGAGTTTGTGGCGTCTGAAGTTCACGGGTGACCTCGCAACGTCGTTGTTGATCGTCGGGCCTCTTTTTATTTAGGTCATTCGGGCACCCTTCTCCATGCTCCAGTGATGAAGCATAGCACACTATCCTCAGCCATGTCGTCGAGGATGGTTCTCTTACAGCGGCATGATTTGACATGTACTGGCATCTGTCTGCAAAGTGTCCGTTCGCAATTTTTTCAGCTTGATAATCTTGTTCATACTTTCTGAATGCCTTTGTCGTACTGCCGAGTGAGATCACTGTTAGTGCCAAACCATCGCAACAAGCCTTGAAGATGTTTAACCGCAACATCAGTTAGGATGCCTGTTCGAGAGGCGTTGAGAGGCGTCAGGAATAACGCGTTGTATGGAGGACAACAATACTCCGCTTCACTTCTATTGCAAAAAAATCAAGCTATAGACTTTTTCTGTGGCCGTGCTTACGCACAACTCAAAAATGAAAAAAAGGACAGTTAATAAGAAACAAAAGATAACAAATGAACTGCTGACATTACAATAATGAAAACAATTCGCACAGAATCAGCCATGAAAAAATTCGAGAAATTTCGGTGTTTCCCGAAAAGAAAACATTTGAACAGAAAGGGTTAAATGTAGGGGAGAGCGAGCATTCGAAGTTGCGAATACAAATATAATAATACACACACAATATTTGCACTTGAAAATGAACTATTCGGTATTTTTGACTATTGAAGCTAACCAAATATTTTGAAACTCAGGTTAATGTTCTTCATCTGCTAAACAAAGTGTTGCTAGTAATCATAAATGAGAAAACGACAGAAGTTTTCGAGGAAATGCAGCTACAAAATGGGTAGTGCAAGGTTTGTTTGCGGTTTTTAGTTACTCCACAACATGTTTTCTTTTCAACGGGGCCTTTTACATGCGTCAAGGCATACAAGTCTTTGAGAAACATTTTTTTCCCACACCTCCTGATCTTTTTGTCGGCAACCATTTATTCTGCATTTTTAAAGCTACTGATACAACAGCCATTCTTTTTTGGAAAGCTTCTTTGCAACCAGGCTCTAAAGTTGTTGGGACGTTATTCATGACAATTTTTATGTTGTATTTGAAACTGATCTGTAGTTCCTGATAGCTGTTTTTCTTGTACTAGTCAGTGCCTGCGTGTTCCCTAACTGTACCGAAATAAACATCCTTGAGTAAATATGGGCGTGTGCGTTTACTTTTCAAATTTCGATTCGAAATTCGATACTTGCTATTCGTATCCCATTCGTATTCGAGAAACTTTATAATAATTCACCCCTAGTTAAATGCTATAAAACCGTTGATCCTCTGTGACGCATTTTGCAGCATAACGATTGCTTCCGGCTTGGCAAATACTCAAGATGCGGAAACTCCCACCATGCGTGAAAGAATTACACTATACGGTATCGGTCCGCTTTTCATCAGGCCACATTCGAGATCAGCCCAGTTTACTATTGCTCTATCTCTACAACCGGTCCAGCTAAGTATATAAGAAGCCGACCGAGAAAACGCGCGAAGCTCCAGGAAAGAAGACAGAAAAGTTCAACGAAAGGATCATCCGCTTGAAGGCATTGAGGATATTTATAGTCGACGACGACCTAAGAATAACAGGTTAAAGGGGTCCTGAACCAGTCTTAGTGAAGCAGGGAAATGGATTTCACATTAAAACAGAATATTTCGGAAAAACCTTGCAGCAAAAAGTAGTTCAGTGCGTTCAGCCGAAGCGTATATAGTTATTGGCAGTCAAAGATCGGCCTTAGATCCCCTTTGTGGTGCTTCCGCTCCTTCTTCAGTGGCTTGCACTGCGAAGGCTACGGCGGAGCGAGGTGGTGTCCACAACGCTCCGCCTACTCAACGTCACCGTGGCGCGCAGTTCAAATTTGATTTTGGATGTTCACATAGACTTCCCTACTTCCGATTTTGGCACCTACGACGCGCCAAAAGCCAAACTCAGAGGCTATCGTTGAGCTTACGATTGGGTTCACTGTGTCTCTTCCCTTTGTTATGCTACATTGTACTAGATAGCTACGCGCGGCTATTCTCGCACCGTGACATGGGCAGCACATTACTTTTCCGCACTTATATCTATGACAATCCCACAATTTCCCAGGGCCAGATTCACAAAGCTTTCCTTTCGTAAGTTCTCTTTGCCATTGGCCGGCCGCCTTAGATGATAATCTGTCTTGCATCGGGATTGGCTAAAATTCTTTCTTGCGAACAATTCTAGCATAAGAAGTTCTTGGGAATTCGGGCCCTGTTTTTGTGTCACTGACCTTAAGATGAAATCTAAACGTCCCGACAGATTTTGTGGGAAATCCTGACATCACTGCTCAGCGAAAGGTAACATTTAGCTTGAAACAGCTTTTATTTCCAAATTAGCCTAGCGTTTTTATTAGCAGAGCAAAATCATTAAGCTGTGAGCGGACTGCAGAGGCCTCGGGTTTCTTTCAGAGTTGAAGGGTAGGTGCACTGCTTTCTTGTATGGCCCGCCATGGTTGCTTAGTGGCTATGGTGTAGGGCTGCTAAGTACGAGGTGGCGGGATCGAATCCCGGCCACGGCGGCCGCATTTCGATGGTGGTGAAAGGCGAAAACACCCATGTACTTAGATTTAGGTGCACGTTAAGGAACCCCAGGTGGTACAAATTATTCCAAGTTAGCAACTACGGCGTGCCTCATAACCAGATCGTGGTTTTGACACGTAAAACCCCATAATTATGTTTTTTTTCTTGCGGGTGAGCTTGTTTGTAATTCTTCGGCGGTCACTTGCTTCAGGTACCTTGTGTTGTTTCACTGCGTAATTCTGAAAAGAACGTAAGATTGCAACAACGATCACGACAGAGACGACGATTTTATCGTCATCATCGTCGTCATAAGCTCGTGTTCATGAATTACGGCAGTGAAACAACACATGGTACAGGCTCGTCGAGTTTAAGAGGAAACGCCTAATTAGTTTTCAAACTGGTATAACTTTATCATATCTTCTACTTCACTGGGGAAATGTGCCGAATACGACGACTAATGATGACACCAATAAAAGAAGTAATCGTTTTCTTTATTTTGTGCTAAACATCAACTGCTATAGGCTCTTGAGTAGTAATGATGTGTTCCCCCTAAATGTGGCGGACCCTGTACTTTTAGTTGGTGCCGTGTGTAGCGCAGGTTTCTGAGGCAATTGGTGCCACGGCAAAGGGTGACGCTTCCAAGCTATTAGCATGTTAATTCATTGACCTTCTTTTCTGCTCGCAGGTGCTGGTGACATTTGTCCAGTTATTGTAGCGCATGTCACTAGTATACCATCATCCGCGTGTTTATCGTTATTGCATTGCCTCATGACCACGATGTTTGATACGTCTTTTACAATTCATCTGTGGTCGTACGTCGTCCACTCATCTGTACATCCGTCTTTTTAGGCATTTTAGTGATGTATTGACTTGTACGTCAGTACGTCGACCGACCGACCGACCGACCGACCGACCGACCGACCGACCGACCGACCGACCGACCGACCGACCGACCGACCGACCGACCGACCGACCGACCAACCGACGGACCAACAGAGTGTCTGACCAAATGATGGTCGGATCAATTAATAAACCAACTAGTTACCATACATTTGGAACATCTGGGATAGACAACGCAACCAGCCATTTGCTGTTACGATCGCGTTTCTTTATTATCTTTTTTCTTGTTGAAGCGATCCAATTACTACAATCAAAGTGAACTAATCTCGTCCAGATGAAGGTGGCACTCTTCTCGTCGTCTCAGAATTCAAGGATCAATTTTTCGCAGAATCAGAGAGCAGGCCCCGGGCCGGCTCTTACAGGTGTTTTCTAATCCGTGAGAATAATTCGCTCGATACCGTCCGAGAGCTGCGATAGACGACAGACCGGAACTGTTTTCCTTTGTTGATTGCTTCATCCTGTCCATGCACGGCTTATCAGCGTCACCGCAAAGCTGACGGTGCCACGTTCTCCACTTAGCACGTTCGCGCAGTCTACAACTACACTGCGGTCCAACCGGGCGACCTCGGTCGACGGGTCTTTCATTCGGCCGCGTATAGCCGACGGCGGCGACTTCATGAGTCAATCGGGTGGAAGCTGAAAAACGAAAGCGTCAAGGGGAAGGATAACTTGACGCGAACCGGAGCGTTTCCCGTTTGCGGTCGACAACGCCCTACAGGAAGTTCTCGCTTGATTATTTCGGTTAATCGGCCTGCACTGCCTTCTTTTTTCTTCTTTCACATTTCTTGGTGCGCAGATGGCCGACGGAATTCCAAGCCGCCTTGCAACGGTGGCGCAACTGAGCTCGCGCCGCGAGAGGAACTGGAGACGAATTCACAAAGCTTGTCTTTAGTCACTGCACTTCGCCATTGGCCAGCCGCTTTCGATAATAATATGTGCAACATCAGGGTTGGCTGAAACTTTTTTCTTATGAAGAATTCGTTGCGTAAAAGTGTGTTGTGAATGCGGGCCCTTAAACAGCCGTAAAAAATGGGCGCGTAAGAAACAGGGGCTGACTTCACAGAGCTCTTCGACCCATATTCACAAAAATCTCTTACGCTAGTTTTTGTTCGCAAGAGCAAATTTCAGCCAATCCTGATATGCTGGACATAATATTAGCGAAAGCGGCCAGCCAATGGTAATACGAACGCAAATAGCCAATGACAATTACGACCGCAATTCGGCCCATCTTTCGTAACTGTTCTTTGCGACTTAATAGCAGCATTTCCTAATAATAGACGAGCACCAGGATAGGGTAGAATTTGCTTTAGCAAAAGATTCTATCCTAAGAGTTTTTCCTGTATGCTGGCAGATGTGTCTGTATTGAGAGAAAAAAAAGCTCCTACAAACAGTTATAGCGTAAGTACTGTTTTGTTAATTCGATGTCTGGGCGAGTATTTCTGAAAGGGTGTGCACGCCAGGGATGGTTGTGGGAACAAGCGGTGGTCAATCATAAAAGCGGTAACGTTATTATTAGCGTAGGTAACCGTTTAGTGACAAACAGTTCGAGAAAACAAAAAGATCTGCGAATGCCGCTCCTTATGATTGAAAAATCGCTTCTACTCGCCGGTACTACACAAGTGGTACGAGAAACTCCATTGGACAGGGCTTGGGATTACTGTTGACGACCAGGAATTCTTCTAACGTACACCGTGACCACGGTGACCCAGGCCTCGGTGTTGTAGTGCTTGCATTAGTCGTCATTGGACTGCGGCAGCCTTAGCAACAAATAGAACTAACAACAACAGACAACTTTTGCGCTTAGCGTACGCAACAACGTTACTTACGCAAGCCAGGTGATTATCAACGTTGCTTACTTGCAGAACGTAACTGGAACTTTAAGCATTGGGTACTTACGCGCGCGTCTTTTGTCCTGCGTGAGGTATTTGGGCGCTCTTGCCGAGTGCTCCGGCGAGATGTCATTGCCAGCGAGAGCATCAGTGCGTTTCTAATGCATCGGGCGTTACTGGTGACGATGTGAGCGGTGACGGTGACTCTAATTTTGACCAAGTTTCTACAAAGCTGCACGAGGATGGGGCTCAGGAACAGGCTGCATTATATCAGCATATTGTAACAAATGCCAGGGTATTCACTCAGCCCGGGCCGTAGGGAACGGGCACTTGCAGAAGCACTGGGGTTCAAAGCTGATGGATTACGTTGTTGAACGGTATGATGAGTATGTTGAGTAAGTATGATGAGTAAAAAACAGGAAAAATATGGAGCCGATATTGTGTATATTCTATACAATACGAAGACACTGGGTTTCCCCCTTTCAGGATCAAATTAATTCTGTTCATTGTAAAAAATTGGTGTTTGCAATGTGAGATGTGCATGATCGTGGTAGTTAAAAAAATTAAAAATCTGTGCTCACACTTTTCAATCAAAAGTTAATAAATGCTTCCAATTGGAATCAGTGGGACTTGGTGGACTTGAAATGCGTCGTTTCAAGCAATACGTGAAAAGTCTATTTTAGATGAAAGTCTTTGAAGCAATTCTTTTCTTTGTTGAGGCAGAGGAGTGTGCCACACTTCTCGCACCGAATGCGGGAGTAAGATCACATTCTTCTCTATTTTTTTCTAGTTTGCGCAATGGCTTCTTTTTCATCGGACGTATCAATGTCACCTCGAGGGATCAGCACAAGCTTCGCGACTCCTTTCTTTTTCCAATAAAACTCACATGCGCTGATTGTCGCCATCTGTTCCGAAAGAAATTGTTTCGGTATTACGGAGGGATTTCCCCCCCAAAAGTTTATCTACACGGCATAAGCTCATATCAATGGCATAAAATCACAAAAAGCAGAGCAAGGCTCCACCAATAATACACGCTCCTGACGCGATAATGATCCATCAGGTTACACGCGCCCAAAACATGGCCAAGTACGGCATGAAAACGCCGTTTGAGCGCGAACAAACACGCGATTTCGTCAGTGAGGTAATGTCAATCGAAAATGTATCGCGTGAGTAGTCGGGGCCGCTACGTCCCAATGATTCCATTTGGAATCATCAAGATTCGCAAAGTCCTCCGGTACCCGCAAATACTTTTCGCCGAATAAGTTTACTTCGAAGAGATAGCATAGCACCTAGTAGTACAAATCCAACTGTTCGAGACAAAAATAAAATAATAGTCGGACCTATGCACAGTGAAAAGAAGAGGGGATCTCAGCGAATGGCAGGAACAGTGCAAGCGATTCTCTTATTTTTTTTCGTTCAGAGGTGACAGCACTTCCTTGAGTCTACCAGCTTGCCAGCATATGTAAAGCAAGGGATAAATGCGAGTTGTAGCGTAAGAACAACCTTTTTATTTTAACCCGGGGTTGCCCACTGAGCTACAAAATTGATGATTCCATTTGGAATCCCTGGGCCTTAAAGGGTTAAGCAGGGGATGATATCAAGTAGAGATGAGCGATATGCTCAGCTGCAATAGATGTAGTGACGCTTCATTAGTTCAAGCAGGCTATGTGACTATTTTTCGCCACCCCTGCAATCAGGCCGAATTAGACTGAAACTGTCTAATGTATTCAATAGCACAATGACACAGCCGCACTGAGCTAATCCGTTGGGCAAATGAACACAAGGCTACATTGCGCTTGGCGCGGAGTAAATAAAATGTTGGTGACCGATGCAAAAAAATTTCACGGCTTCTTTATCCACACGCGAAAGCACCGTGACATGCGTGACCAATGTTGAGCTTGGTGTCACGGGTTCAATCCCGGCATTTCGATGGGAAAGAAATGCAAAAAAAAAAAAAAACGTTCTTGTGCTCAGGTTTATGTTACCTATGTCAGAGATGGGACTGGTTGGTATACCATGATCAAACTTCATAGAGTCGATTTAGGTGGACGTTCAAGAACCGCAGGTGGTGAACATTAACCCGGAGTGGCTCCACTACGGCATGCCTCATAATCATGTCGAGATTTTGGATTCGCGCCACTCATAGAAACTTCCATTTCCTGCTACACTCATAAGAACAGAAGAGCAATCACAAAAATGACAGAGCGCCATTTAAAAAACAAGTAAAATTAAGCTTAAAGGCCACATGAGCAAATCACAAGTGCCACTAGAAACTCTAAAAGATTGAGCGCGAGATCATAAAATCATACGATAACCGAATCGCGAAGAATAACGAATTGCTTTCAAAGGCACACAATTAGGAATAATAATGCGTATACATTCTTTTAATATAAACTCAGACCAGTTTTCTTTCCGGCTACCTAGCTATGCACATATCCCACCAAAAATATGGTTCGATCCCGGAGATCACGCTCTCTCAGTATATTGGCCTTCGCCTCGGTACGTGCCGCTCTAGAATAAACTTCTTTGACGCCAATTTGGGTTACTTTGTATATGCCACCAGGTATGCGCGGACTTCACAGCAGCGCCGCGAGAAGGCGGAGCATGTCAAAAAAGAAGCGTGATAGAGGAGCCCGGAAGTAGTCACGCCACGTACATGACGCATTTGGACTACTCGCACACATGGATAGCCAATCAATCAATCAATCAATCAATCAATCAATCAATCAATCAATCAATCAATCAAGTTGTTTATTTCGTATTTGCAGTACATGGTTCATAGTATATATACAGAAGGAGGCCCAAAAGTCGAAACAGCAATTAGGCCTCCTAATTGTTGTTGATAAATTCTACCCAATTTTTAAAAATAATTCAAGCAGTTTTAGTTACATATACTTCCGCAATAGCAATGCAGCCAATCCTACTGTCAGAGGAGACTTGATGAGCCGCAAAAAAAAAAAAAAAAAAAAAAACAACACGAGACGTGGGTGGCGCCGCCGCCAGGGAAGCTACCGCATCAGATCGCCCACACGTCATAAATATTGATAGCATCTGCTAGAGTTGAGTCAATCGCTTACTGGCAGGGAATGACTCTGCTTTCTAATAGAACCAACGATTCCACCCGAAAGCTTTCGATGACTCGATAACTGATCACGCGACAAAAGGGCCCAAAAGGCGTCTATGCGTGTCTTTAGGCGATGCAACAGGCAATACGCAGTAGCGGAAGAAGACGAAGTTGTGAGCAGTGTAATGAAGGTCTTCTCCGTCAGGAGAAGGCAGTATAAGCTGTAAGATCCTAGTGTAACTGTATATGCTCCCCTAGGGGAGCAGAGTTGCGCATAGATCCGTCATCTTGACCGCCCACGCATGCGTGTTAGGCATAGAAGCCACTCCTATTGAATGCAGGATACGGCGCGGCTCAGCTGCCGAGTGTGCTTGCTCCTTCATTCCGCGAAGGCCAGATGGCGCGGCGGGCGGCAGTGCAGGCCTTAGAAACTCTATGGTGCAGGCGCAGCCGTGAAGTAGGCTTTCCCTCGAAAGGATGCGTTTTGCGCATGTGACCAGATTTGGCGAATAGGGGCGCGAGCGGCGCGTTCAATCAGATGCGAAACTCTGCTCCCCTTGGGGAGCGTATACAGTAACTCTACATATAAGAGCCTGCTGTTGTCGCGGCAATTAAGTTCAGAACAAGAGAAATCTCCGAAGCATGCTGATATTTTATTTTGCTAGACTATTCTTTGCTAACGGTCGCGTGCGTCGCCCTAATTTCCTAAGACCACTTTAGGTTATATTTCACATAGCCTGCAATATTCTCAAAATTAAACCGGAAGCAATTACGTATATGATATTCTTTCCGCATATTAGTTAAGACGCACGCAGAACTTTATGGAAGTGGTCTCACATTCTGCCCGTGCGCTGTCGAAAAATGTGGCGCTGATTTCATTTAGAGCGTTGTTTCGTCGCAGACAATAATAATAATAATAAAAAAAAACACTGTTGAAGTGCGTTTCAGGTACCGCAAGATGAAATGAAAATCTAGAATGCATCATCAACATGGTAACCCATGACATGATGTCTTATAGACATCTATGTGTTTAGGCAAATAAAACCGGTTTTTATTATTAAAGAGCAGCAAAAGAAAAATACACGGGCAGATGATTACGTTGTTGTACACATGTTGTTGCTTTCAGCGTCTAACCGTAATATATATATAAAAAAACATCAGTGTTTCATGTGAGCAACGTGCCAGAGCATAACAAGAATCAACTTGACGAGCGAAAACTTGCTTGACCTCTTTTCGGTTCTCAGGAGGTCAAGTCAATCAAAGCGGAGTTCAACGACTACCTCATCAATATAGCCACCTACGCGCATCCACGAATTATCCTGTTCTATTAAATTAACTTGTGTCTTAAAACTCACTCGCTTCGAGATGCTTCCCTAGGCGACGGGCATTCACTACGTCTAAGAATGGATTCGACAGTGAACGCTGATTAAGATCAATTTATGGGAACGAAAGAAACGCAGGAAAGTTGACGATCACTTCGTGCGCAGATAGGCGATCACGCGTCACAGGAAACGCACACTGGACGACTCTCGGAGGAAGTAATAAAAAACAACAACAAAAAACCAGAAAGCAAAATGCATTGAAAGTCGCCAATAGAGCTTGAAGCTGCCAGCGGGCATCGTTGCAGAGGCGTGGAATGGCGCACCCCGCGTACAAAACGCCACCGACGAAATAAAAAAGTAAAATCCGAGGCGAAACTAAACAAAAAAAAAAAAAAAGAAAAAACAAGAGAAAGAAGCCAAGGAAGGGGAAAGGACCCAACCGAAAGAAGGCAAGGAGAAAACAGGCTTTGATAAAGAAGGCAGTCGGACCAGACTTCTTGCACGATGCAGGAGCAGGTAGGTTACCTGGTTTCTGGTCCGCTGGTTGGGCCCCTCGCCGGATCACGTGACCCGTCTGCTCAGAAGAAAAAAGAAAACGTTCGCGAGAGGAGGAGGATGCTTGAAGAGCGAGTGAGTGACGAAGCGGTTCTTTGCCGTAGAACCTTTAGGGGCTCCGTGCTCCACCGGCTCTGATGAGGAGGGCAAGGGGGAGCTGTAAGGAGAAGGTCTAGAAAGGGGGGGGGGGGGGTGGTCTGTGGCGGCGGGCAAGACGGCGAAGGACCCGTTACGCGCAAAGCAGGTAACGGTGCTCGACCAAGTCGGATCGGTTCATCGTCGTTGCATACTGCTCCGTCTTGTCTCTCGTCCTCGAGAGCTCGGTTCGCCCTCCGTACGAGGCAGGAGGAAGACACCGGAACTACATCCAAAGCACGGAGTAGCGCGTGAGAGGTTGCGCGAAGACGTCAAACTTCTACCCTACGCTGTAGGCTGGAATAGCAGACGACGAATCCGTGCTTTCGAGAGCAGAAGGCAAATCCGAAACAAGAAGTCCGGACTTAGTTCTTAAGCGCAGCTCCTGCGAGAGCGCGCTCTCCGCGTCGTCTGCAAGTGAGCGCCTGGGCCTTGTCGTCTGCTGCGGGTCAGGTGGATAACAGTTGCTCGTCAACTACCCCGCACAGGGGGCCCCAAAGGACAGTGTCGTACTTGTGGCTGTGGCCTGATTGAAACGAAGGTCCTAGATAACTCCTCTATAGGGCTGATTTAAAATCTTTTTTTCTTTGCTCGTGCGTCGTGAAAAAGGACACCAGCTCCAAGGATCAAGCCTGTGTTACCCGTCGTCTGTCACGGTGTGTGTTATACTGTGAAAGCTCCTGCCAGTCGGGTTATCCGCCGCGTCGTATCAGGACTACCTGTTCACCACTGGATTCGGAAAGCATAGCACGCAGTTCTCTTTCATCATGGTAAGTTTTTGCCTTTTTAATTAGTTTGTCCACTTGCTGACGTCATTCACTCAGACGCTTTGCAGAGTGTCACGTGTGAAGTCTATGCTCGTCATGGCGACGTACCGATGAACTGCACTTGAAGACCTGGAATGATCGCGAATGAGAGAACAAAGAAGCTAACATAGAACGAGATTAAGAAATGAAATTGCACATGGACTAGTACTGCAGTGATGTAAACTGCAATTGTAAATCTGTGTTGGACGTGGATGCTGCAGTGTTATTCTTGTGGTTGCACGGAGATTGCCTGCTAGCAACCTTCGCCAGGTGCCGCAAAGCTAATCTAGCTTTATTTCTCTGTGTCAAACCAACATTTATCGCGAATCGGGGTTTACTCTAAATCGGCGTATCCGGTTTAACAGATTGCGGTATGCATTTCCATCGTGATATACAGGCAATGACTGTGGTCGGTTCATCTGTAGGCGGAAGTTTTTTTGAAGGGAGGTCAGGACGCATTCACTGAGGGCGCTGCCTGAATTTGATAATAAAGACGCTGTCCCTTCACTACATGAATTCAAAATATAGGGGATGGCTTCATCATCTTCTATTGGTTATGACTTCACGCTGTTTGCTATGAAGACGTGGGGGTTAGTATATTAAAATTAGAAGAAGGGAAGTTAGTAAGAACGTAACGGAGGAGCACAGGCAGCGTTTAGTACGTCAAACTGATTCGTGTGGTGTTTTAGAGCGCGGTGCATTAGCGACTCACGGTAGCAACACATTGAAACGTCAAAAACATCTAAGCAACGGGCCCTTTACTGTTTCTGAATGTCACCACTACCATTTTCCCGTCAATCCGTTGTAAGTTTTAATGAAGTAGTAATACTTCAAGACGCAGACATCTGGTTGTCTTCCGCACTTTCTACGCAAAAGACACGCGTAAACAATTCATGGGCTTCATGAGTAAGAATTTATGCTACATGGCTCGATGGCTCCAAACCGGGAATGGATACACAAATCTTTGCGCCAGTAAAAACTCTTTATTCTGCAAACATATATTCTTTTCGCTTATACAGCGCCCTTAGAAATTCATATTGAACTGCATGAGCTTGCAGAGTCCATCTTAATGGCCCATTTCAAACCACAGACTCAGCATCGACTAGAGCCTGTAAGCTTATTGCGTAATAGTTTGGCTCGGCTGTTCTCTAGATGATCCATGTCTTATATATAGAACAAGAGAAAAAAATGAATAAAATAAAATGCAGCAGTGGGAGAGAAGTGTCCTATAAGACGTCAATGGTTCATGTAGAGCCTTTCGCAAACTCCTCTTTTCTTAAGGGTTTATGTGAAGCGTTCGTCATCAAAAACTGGTCGACACCACTCCTTACGAAGCAGGCGTTCTATAGCGTCGAGTGACATTGTAACTGCTGCCAGAGTTCCTCATTGCAACTAACATTTAAGGCAACGTATCCCGGTACTAGGGATATCCGTAACCGGAGAAAACCGGTACAAAATTATGCGAGGGTATTAAGCAAACGCAACCAGGAATCAAATCAGTAGAGCGGTTCGAGGCCACCGAAGAAGAAAGAAAAAGAGCACCGTGCACGAGAAAAAAAAAATGTAGCGCTAGAAGTTTGTGCGCTCGAACCAGAGATCGTAGAAAGAGTTGCATTCGACGTGCGTCCGTCACGCTGTTGATCACCGCACACAGCTCTTCGTATTTTATTTTTTACTGGTTATTTATTCTTTTAGGTTTCCCTTTTACACTCTAGGCGGGGGTTTTCCAGTGCCGAGATTCGCAGCATGAAGTGACACACCGATTCTGTTTGGCGGGGAACCGGTCTATATATCGGTCTATTTTTGACGCGCAGTTCAAGCGGCGTCAGTTTATTTCTCTGTAGAGCTTTTCGAGACACGATTTTCCCGAAAATAGAAAAGAATGATATATAGAGAGAGAGGCTGCCCCGACGTGCCTCGAGCAACAGAAGGTTGATCGCTAATCTTTTTTTTTTCTCACTCGAATGCATGACGATGCCATCATGAAAAATACTGCCGTCGACCTCCGGAGCTGTCCAGTGCGGTCATAACTTTGACTGTACGAAGCACACCTTTTGTGGTTTCTTTCGCAAGGCGTTGTCATAAGGAGTACTGTAAGTAAATCAGTGAGAGGCCTATAGTTTTCCGGCGCTTTGAAGCACTTTCTTTATAGTGTGACGTTTGTGGCTGGACACAACCACTGCAGATCGAAAGTATCCACCGCAAACGCGAGGCTCAGAGCTCTTTGGCCAATTCACGGAGACTTCGGATGCGTCATCTCAGGTCCGGGCTACGAAAGGAGTGAGAACCAGCTCAGCTTCAAGTCTCAGGAGAGAGACTTATGGGAGCGAATCACTAGTTTAAATGGGAACGGCCTGGCAATTTGACTAACACGAGAAAAAATGACCTTTTTGTCGTACTTCATTTCGGTGACTCGCGTTTTTGTTACAAACTGGCATCAAACAAAAACGAAACGAAGAAAAATGGCGAACACGATATTCCTGAAAGCAGTTTTTTTCTTCTGTGTTTCCTTTAATATTAAGCGCGAATCAGTTCATTAATATGACACGCATCGAGCACCAAAGAAAACATGAAAGAGGAGCTACGTACTGCCGACGGTTGGCCGATCTTTCTCCAATGTTCGCCATTGGATACAAGCACTCGGCCTTATCCTGAAGCTTGCCGCTCGGAATGCTCTTCGATTACATCGCAACGGCTAAGGAAGCTTCCGAGTAGGCGGCTTAACGGGGGACTACACTAATCGGCATAACTAGAAGAACGAGTCCGGTAATTTGTTGATTAGTCGGGCCACGTGCTACCGTTAGTAATATTCCTGCTTTCATGCTGCGTTCAGTCGACCATTAATCTCTGCTTGGATGCTACCGTGTGCCCATTGTATATGTATGACAGTATATACAGCCGTGTGCCGTGCGGGGATGTTTCGAGGTGGCATCCGACGCTGTGAACGACGTTTCGAGCGTTGCAAACATTTCTTTAAGCCGCAGTGTGACGTCACTTCGGTCAATGGTTGCGTCCGTAGAATTAGGTTCTGAACAGTTTCTCGCATTGTGTTTTCACAGCTGCTTTTCCATATATTTTCTTTTATTCTGCTGCCTGATGCGAAATTTCATTGCATAAATACGTGTTCTCGAGGGCCCTTACTTCGCAAAATGAAGCATTTAATCACTGAATAAAAGCTCAGTGACACGAGAGGGGGAAGCCACTGGCGACAGAGAGTCGTGTTAGTGGCTTACGGTATTTTAACACGCATAGTCAATCGGATGAAAATGTAAGCTCATAATATTTCGATACTTGATAGTTGAAGTCATCGGGAATGATGACAGGGCAGCCAGTGTTCATAATGCTCTGACCCGTCTGCCGATTCTGCTTTTAAAACGCTGCAAAGAATAGCCGCTGGATATTTACAAAAAAAAAAAAAAAAAAAAAAAAAAACATACGAAGAAATAAACGAGTGGCTCCGGCTGTTTCATTAGAACACGGGCCTCAGTGTGTACGCAAAGAAAGGGCACCCGCTTGGACAAAAAGCACAACGGTCAAACAAGGAGCCCGTTTCAGCAATATACTCAACAGTACATCCATGGGAATTATAGTTGAGATCGAGACAGCAGAAGGGCAGCGCAAGTTGCTGCAACAAATCTTATTGCCAAAAGGAAACGAGGTATTTTTAAGCAGGATTACATTAAAGAACAAGTCTGCAAATGTGCTTATCCCTTCCAATTACTCACACCAGTCGCCCAGCTGGTAAGTGAGGTGTTAACTGTGTCCATGTACGTGATGCACAAAGTTCCTGCGCAAGGTTTTTCACAAGCCGCTCTAGCGGACACTGCGAATGCCGAAGTGCACGGAGAGAAAGCTTGCGTAATAGCTCCCGCCAAGGCGACCCCATTTGCCGGCAGCGCTCGATTAAAATTGCCACGCACCTCTTTCCGAACATGCGTTTAAAGGCGAGACGGCTGGAAGTTGCAGATGAAACGTTAGGGAGAGAGGGAAAGAAGATAATTATATGCTTGGAAGAAAACCGAATGTAAATGAAGACTACGTGTAAGCTATACAGAGTACACAGACGCGCACAAAATAGCGATAAATCTCTGATATGAAAGTTCACAACTTCGAGATCGTGTTTGCTTGCAGACGAGAATTATGGTTCATGCTTACACGTTCGTATCGCGCCGGTTCGTCGCAGTCCACGAAGAGATTGACCGACGCTTCAGTCTGAATTAATCAGTGTACATTATGCGTGGTACAAAAATACAGCTCGAAGGACACAACGCAGATAAGGCGGAACAGACAGGACGAGCTTTGACTAACAACTATACGGTTTATTCGAAACACATGTATTACAAGGGCAATGTTACACGAATGCGCATCTGCAAACGAGCCGTCTCGTTCCCGCTGTTTTCTTATTATTTGCTTTTTTTTCGCCACACTTTTACCACCGTTTCTAGCACGTCGCATAGGTATCCCTTCTAATAATTAGTGCAAACCCAGGCCGGTGCTCTCCGGTCTTAGTGAATTACTTAATTTCATAATTTTTGTATTTTACATGTACAATAATGTTGCTTAGGGTATTGTCATTCAAGGCCTTTGGTATTGACCTCTGTTAGAATAACCTACTCTGTTAATCATTATGTTTTTATATTTCTATCCATATGTAACAATGTCATTGTTTACATTATCGCGATTGTATAACCCCCTCTGTCTTGCCTCTTGGGCCGAGAGGGTATTGCAATAAATAAATAAATAAATAAATAAATAAATAAATAAATAAATAAATAAATAAATAAATAAATAAATAAATAAATATTCTCGCAAACTCTCGCGACGGTCGAGAAGCGTCCCGTGAGGAGCTGAGACCGAAATCGGGGGAGCAGTGTCACCCGACGAACCTTGCTTGCGGCGGCGGCGGCGGCGGGGACGGCACGGCCGGATTGAGGTTAATTTTCGGAGCGGCACTGAGGTTGTATTTTTTGTTTACTATCTTGTCTTTTTTTATCTCGTTCGTCTCGCCTCTCAACCGCAAATGCGCTGCCCCGCGGCGGCCGCGGCTAGCTGCGCGTTCAGAGGTCACCTGCGTCCTGCACTCCAAGAATCTGCTTTTAATATCTTGTTGTTGCACGTACTCTGACCGAGTGTAGGGTCACATCCTGTGCGCTGGATACATGCGATGCGTGGGCTAGCTCTCTGCTAAGTGTTACTGGTGCGTCCCGTTGTAGGGCACGAAGTAGGACCGGACCTGTAGAGTTAAAGGAACACGGAGTACACAACCCTATCTCTTATCGAACTGAGCCTTAAATTCTCGCAGAAGCAGGGCAGATCATCCTCAGCCGAGTTAAGTCGACTGCAGAAAAATGGCTTGCTCCTTGGTATCTCTGCTCGCGCCTGTTGTTCTGCGTCAACGAGCTTTATTTCACGAGTGAGAAGTTTTACAAATATCATCATTCGATTCTAGTTCGTTGCCGCACCAGTTGCGTTTCTCTTCGCTTTGACACTCACTCAATCACTGCGATGGATCGCTCGGTACATGAGCTGCTCGAGTCTATCTGTTCCTACAGATACCATGTGGAATATGTATCACCAGTAGAAATCCGACTATGTCGATATGGTCTCTGCGTTATTGTATGTCTTGCTCTTCGTTTGAATGACTCCGTTTTCGAGCACAGTACAATGCATACTGCGAAGAACAATTGCAGTTTTGAATCTCCCCGCATGTGTTCTTATTTCAATATATATATATATATATATATATATATATATATATATATATATATGTATGTATAAACCGGGTGATTCAGTGGTAAATGGAACGCTTCCTTAATTTCACACAGTACATACATGCATACATACATACATATTTAGGTCAACATGTTTGTCAAAGAGTCAAGGGTGTGGTTCAGGTTAACCCAGTATTTACACGCACTTGTAGCAGGGCTTTTCCATTCTAAAATTGTAGCGCGAAAAATCCCCGGTAATTGCCTTCGGTAAGCCTGGACGGTAATAGTGCTTCAGTTCTCATTCCTGAGTGAAACTGTAGGAAAATTCCCGGACCGCTTTGGAACCGGCAGAAAGTTCGGCCGGGGTCCTCTTTTAAGCGGGCCACGTTTAAGAAGGATGACACGGGGCGACAAAGGGGCACAGGCGAGGTGGCGCAAACCTGAAGCGCGAGCGTCAGATAAAAATGTGTTCCTTTAGTTTCGCTTATCATTCCTCTGTCTCTCGTGTAGCCCCGTACGGTGGTGATAAAGCTTAATTATAATGCGGGTGGCCGCTCGGCCTAGTACGGATAAGGTGCTGGCCGGGGAAACAGGACATGTCGACAGGTGCCAGATATCGAAAAAAAATGTACCCACCCGCATGGTTACACAATGCGGAGGAAGCCTGATATAAAGATCTATCCGCATACTGTAGCGGTTAGTGACCTGATTGGGAAAGGTGGATGTGCACCTCTGCCTACCGAGAAAATTTGCGCTTTCCGCGGTTTTAAATGGCGACTGTTGGCGCCATTGCAATAACATTGCTCTACATGACCATTTACAGCTGCATTTCAAAGTATAGCTTAATTTAATTACACAACGGAAGGGCATTTAGAGGGGCACAGTTTTTGAAATGCACACTGAGACGTAGAAAACAGCAACAGGAAGAACCATGACAGAGAAAGTAAGTAATCAAAGGTAATGTTACGAATAGCAAAACAAGCATAGTTATTTACGGGAACAAAAAAAAATGGTAAGGAGATTATCGAAACCTATCAGTGAAATAGCCACTCGAAAGAAACCTTGCGCTGCGTCCATTTAAGATAAGCGTAAGACGTATCGTCATGCACGCTACTTATACAATTAAATAAAAAAAGGGAGAACAAGTGCATTTCGTATCTAGCTTTCCAGCCATAGTTGAGTTCGGTGTTTCACCGGAGTACCACTCTGCTTACGACTCCAGGAGGTCACCGGCGCCCACTGCGCACCGAATGCAATGTTTCCGCCGCACGCATTACAAATTTGGGTGTGAGATTATTTGAAATTTCGAATACGAATGAAATAGGCTTGGTTATTGGAGTCGTATTGAACGAGAAAATTGTTTCGTGAACTGCTCATGAGCTCGAAGCATCAAGGACGCCTTCAAGTACGTACACTTCAAGTACATATTTGTTGTCGTTGTTTCTGCTATTTTACTTAATTTCTAAGTTGCGAGTCTGTGTTATTCTTACCACGCGCTAAACTGTAGTTTCTGGCATTTGTGTAGCCGCCGGAAACAAGCTCCTTCCGACCTCCTCCCCAGTTGCACGGTAGTCAACCCTACCTGCGTCTAAAGCAGGGGCGATCATAGCACACCGCAACGTGAAAACAGGAAAACGTGCTTAGTTGATTAGTTCACAGCGCATCAACCACTATCTCGAATTTACTTCTTTCCTATTTGTCTTTCCACCCGCGTGATTGGCATCTTCGCGAAAGCGTATATACGCCACGTATATAAGCAACCGTTCGAGGTCGCAGGGCAGAAGAAATCTTCACGCAACCAAAACAGAAGAAAGGACCGAAAATTCTCGATCACTTTTTTTCCTCCAGATGCCTCCGTTTTTCTTCGAGGCGCCGCGGAAAAAAACTGGCGCTGAATCCGCAAGCACTGCGACCGACGCAGATTGCGATCCAACCGTGCTCCGAATTGACAAACGCAGTGCGTTAGAGGCCGCAGCAATACGACCACACTCAAAGGCGTTTCTCCCTTTCCTGTCTGCCAGAAGGACTTTCAACAAAGTCGTAAAGATCTTCACATTTTGTTTTTGTTTTTTCAGTCTGGAGCCTAAAAATGCACGAGGCATGGTCGCCGAATGTTGTCTTCTCAGCATGCGTCGTGTGTGGCGCGTGTTTTCCACCGCAAATTGCTTCTCTCGTCCAGAGATTCATCCTGCAAACACGGCGACCAATTGGAAATTAAAGCATGCGAAAGGCCAAACGTGCTTTACATATATCCGGCCATTTCGAAGAGACATTCCGTCGGGGTACGCTTAGAATCGCGAAGCCTGAATACCTACATTTTTAGCGAGCCCTTAGCAGCGTCGTTAGAGGGGCTGGTCTAAAACACACGAAAACATTTCGAGGCAAATACCTCGTTAAGATTGTGTTGATAAAACTGACTGCGCCGGAGACTGTTTCGATGGACCGTGAATTCTCATGCTTCTAAGATGACGTGTAAGCATCCCACGTCGATACCGCCCCGCCATTGTTTACGTCCCCGATATGCCCAGCAGGTTAAACGTCTTACATTCCAAGGATTCACTGGAGGATGCCCTCACGGTAGACTTCGAATTAATTTTGATGCCTTGAGAGATCGTAAACATGGACTTAGTCTGAGTACACGAAAGTTATTTTGCAATCCGCCACTATCCATAGTGTGACCACTGCAGCAGGTTGTTGAACCCACGACCTCGGGCTCAGTTACAGACGGCTATAGCCAATGAGCCACAGGAATCCGATCGCCACCTTGAGGGAACCAGGGTGTTCGACCAGGGTGAAAAACGTCATGCGTCTATTACTTGCGGTTTCTTGAGCAGGTGTTTGAATCTTTGGAGGATTACAGCTGTCGTGTGTAAATCTTTTGTGTGAGAAAAACCAAGACGAAATCATTGAGGTCCCTGTACTGGAGGCCTGTCCTGCGGGCTAAAATGTAGCACCGCTGCGTTCGCACCCGTTTTATGTCATAAACACGCAGTTATAAAATGAGATTCGTTTGCGTGTTCGTGTGCTTCTCCGCGTGCAAACGAGTAATTCGCAGAACCAAAGAGGCTCTTGAGCATCGACGCTTCTAGGCTACCCGAAGATATGCTGCAGGCTCGTCGAAAGGCCGCGATGTGAAGGCCCACTGCGGGCTTACTCGCAACTAATAAATTGATCGCTCTATAGCCTCTGTAGTGCTGCACCGAATAAAGGTCGCAAAATACCGGAGCGCGGTGCGCAATGGGAACAGCTCGGCGCAACAGGAAATGTAGCAGGTCCTTTTCGACGCCCGAATGCAAGCCTGTAGGCAAGCGGCGGCATTTTGTGCCTGGGGAGCCCAGCAGTTCCTCAACGTACCAGCTGGAGCAGGAAAACAAAACAAATAAACTAAAGGAAAAAAAAAAAGCCAGCTGCAGAGGTCAGACAGCAGGAGTCGTACGGCTGGGAGCCGAGCGAACCATTACCCATGTGAGCGCCAGTTCTAACCCTCCCGCCTGCGTCAGTTTTGGCGGTGTATGGCTTTATGTATACATACGTGTAATCGACCTAATAATAGAACCACTGGAGTTCGACAGGAAAGACGAGGGGGGAGGCGGGAGATTATATGGAAGTTTAATGGTGTCAGCGCGTACGCTCACCGCGAAGTTTGCGAACACCGGTTACGGACCTCGTGATGTCTTCCTGGAGTCGTTGATGCCTTCCTTTTTGCCTTACCCTCCCCCGTGAGCTCGCGTGTAACGTTGACCATGCGAAGATCGTAGGGTTACGCTGATGATGAAGCCAACTGTTGTTGCTAGTATTGTCTTAATATTATCACTGTGTGGTGATTCGGGTCGTACGGGTTTATGTGCGTTTCAGGGCTATTCGCATCGAGACTTCATCATTATTTAGCCACGCAAGTCAACGGAGAACGATGGCGAGGAACACGTAGTGTAAATTAACCAGTTTTGTTTAATTGAAATGTCCGGTACGCAGAATGACAAGTTTGTGCACTTAATGACTAGGCACTGATATTAAGCAAGAATGGCAGATTCATCGTGTTCTCATCGAGAATTGCCTTTACATTGCTCATTCAAGTCAGAATTGTGTCTAAAGGAATGTTGGCAATAAAATAATACAGACAAGTGTGCGATGGTGAGAGCCAGTTATGTTCGTTCCTGACGGGCGTGCTTTTGCCAAAACATCGTAACAGTAAGCCTTCTATCTTCCACACACGTAGGCGGACGAATTGTGGCATACAGCAAGCATAAATGCAATTTCACGTGCCTAGTGCATGTCAATAGGACATTTCAGTCAGCCCGGCGAAATTAAAATCTGCCGGTGCAATGGACACCATTTTTTTTCTACTATGTTCACCTTTAACGCTGAGCTAACGGGAAGGTGTCTTCAACACAATACCTGCTTGGTGTCATCGTAGATATCGCCAAGCGTTATCCGCTTTTATAAATTGCTCTGTTTTGGCTTGTAAGTGAAACTAATTCTTATAAAGTATGGTGCTGTATGCGACTCTTCTTGAAAACCCTCACCGGCGTTTAACGGTGGTCTAGCAAAGATACATGGATACACCGTTTCGCCTGTGATCGTTTTCTTACAGCACTAGAAAAACAAAAGAAACAAAAAAAGCCACCACTGATGTTGAGTATTTGCATTCCTGCGTTCAGCCTGAGTCGAACGTGCTATAATGCAGCCAACCGGCTAAATATAGGCCGTTTTCATGTGGGCGTTTTCATCGCGTATACAGTAATCACGACTTAAAATTCCTTTCTGCACTTCGCCGTCATTGGAGATTCTGGGACCATGGCCGCATGCGTCGCTGGCGCGAAAGAGGCAGTTCGCGTGCTTTGGTGTAGTTACTTAAATGGCTGTCTACAGTCGTGCCGTTTACGATCTAGCTTGAGCACAGCACTGAATCTCTCCCTGCATTTTTTTCTCTCTGTCTATTAGTTACCCATTAGGAGAGCGAACCGGACGCTCATCTGGGTTGCAAAATTGCCTCACTTGTCGTTGCTTTCTCTCGCTCACCCTCGCCATCAAAAAGCAGCAGCAGGGTTGACATTTCACAATATTTGACATCGGTCGAGGAGGTTTCGTTGCATTGAACCGGACTTGGAGAGGGTACACGGGCAGAAGGGAAGACAGAAGCGCAGTCTTTCGACCGAAGGTTCTATATTTAGACACGTGATAATTACGTATAAAGCGGGACGCGCAAGAAATAAAAAATGAAGAAAAAAAGAAATAAAAAGAAAACGGTCGGAAAACAAACATCATCCAAAATTAGAAAAGCATCTGCATGCGTGCAACACTTGCGATTACACACGATCAAGGTATACACATTCTTCCTTTGGTGCAGGCATAAAATTGGGAAATTTTGCAGACACAACTTGGAATCGGCTAACGTTAAGACAGGAGAAATTGTAAATCGCTGGGAGACGCATGCGTCCTCAATGCACATAAAAATACGCTGATGACGATGACGACGACAATGATGATGACGATGATGACGATTCATCCTTTAGAGAAATAGAGGGCTGGCTTGCACGCACCGTCGCGTGCTCGCGAATGTGAGATATTTCAGCTATCTCTCGGGTACGCTGATTATTGTGCCTCATGACAATATTAGTATGTGCGAAATCGGGTGCGCAATCGCATGAACGACGATGGCTAGACAAACGGCAATTGGGGTTACCTTTTAGCGAGTGTTGTTCTTTCCGGTGTATGCTCACAGTCGAGGTAGTTATGTATACGGATTATAAACATTATTCCCCATTATAAACTAAGGGTCACACGATACGCTAATGCAAAGAAGGAGAACAGCACAAGCGTTTGCGATGTCATCTTTCCTCGTCTATCATGCTACTCCTAATTCTTTAATTCTTGACAGTTGTCCCACAATGCGCACCGAAGGCAGCTGCTTTAGAAGCTCGCACACAACAGAAAACTTCGTAGCCAGCAGGTTACCGCAGCCGGTGGCAGTAAGAAGACGGCATTCAGCTAATCGTTCGTCCACCTTCCAAGACCACCCCGAGTTCATCACGACGCATTATGTAGACGTCGTGCGCGTGCAATCCTCCGCGCCAGCCCAATCACCCACGCTACAAATGTACACGACCATTCCGCGGTCGCAGTTCACCGTCAAGCATTCGCCTTCCATGTCGGTAAAAGGAGGGGGCTCGCCATTCCACAGGCACAAAAAGGTCCGGCCATCGGTAAGGGACAGGCACCGCTACGACTTTCTCACGGTTCTCGCTCTCACGTTGAGTGCTTCCGCCCGGCGTCTATGTGTGTGTGTGTGTGCGTGTGCGTATGTACTTCCTTCCGTGGCCACTTCCTCTATTAGCACTCGTTGGGAAATTTTTCTGTCGGCGCTTCCTATAGCCCCCGGAGCGACCGTGGGACGTACTTCGGTTTAGGCAGCGGCTGGGCGTTTGGCGCAGACGTGGTGTTCGCATCTCATTGACTCTAGTGCTGTTCTCTCGCCTCCCTTGACCCCAGCGAGAACTTTCAATAAAGTTTTGTCTCTCTCTCTCTCTCGTAGCTATAAGCGTAGGGTAGCAAACCGGATCTTCTCCTCCGGTTAACCTCCTTGCCTTTCCCGTTTCTCCTGTCTGTCTCTATCTCCCTGTCGCGTAGCTATAATGTACTCGTGCTTCCATTCAGCAGTATGCATTGACGGCGTAGTTGGTGCGTATTCGTGATAAACTTTAGCGCAAGTACGGCTACACAGGAAGGAGACACATGGCTCACTCATGATTTCGGTGAAGTCACGATGGCTTCTGTGCGCATGTTCCTCGCATCTCATTTCTCATAAGTAGTGCTGTGACGCGGTAAATATGTCGGTTGAGAGTAGCGCACTTTTTTGTGTCGCTCTTTACGAGCTAAAGTTTATTACGAACTGCTTTAATTCTTTTTGCCTTAAACGCTTATAAACATGATGTAGGCAGTCTATAGGCGGTATATGTAATGCCTGACGAGCTAATTGGCATTTCTATCTGCTCTAGCGCTTTATACTAACATTTAAACAGACGGCCTATAGATGATAGTTAATTAAAAGTGCCTACGTAGAATGTACATATAAGAAAACTTTAGAGTTATAGAGTGCAGTAGTTTTATCAACTAAAGCTACCATACTAGCTACCATACGCAGTTCACAGAGATTTTCGATCGGCACAACGCATTGAAAGGGAAGTCATGAAAGAATGGAAGGCTCAAAATAGCTTTGTTTGATATGCTTTCGTCTCCTAGTAAAGAGTAAATCGTACACTTAACGCACATGTTGGCGTGTTGTTGCGTAGTATTCCTAATATAGTGGCGGCTCCTTGAACAAGACGAGAGGGCAGCGGCCAACAAGCGTTCGCTCCGCAAATCTTTCCCATATCCTCTAGCGTAGTTCTGTACCATGCGCTCAGTGCAATTCAAACGTAAGACTGTTTCGTGTATCGCATGCGAAACCAGCACCGGATTTCTCAAGGAAGCCCCCATTCATTTCCGTTTCGGTACGGTAAGCTTTCACTGCAGTCTGGCTTCCTCGGTGAAGGGCATGTTTCCGTCTAGCCTGGGCATTGTGCAGCTCCGCTTCACGCTATGACTTTCTCAGGGAAGCGTTAGTTTCGTATTTGGCATAGCGTGCTCTCAAATGTAGTCGAGCGAAGAAGCGCACGCTATACACGTGCAAGAGCTGTGCATCGCGCGGAATGACTTAGGTCTTCCGCTCGGAATACGAAGCCGCGAAGTAGCAGGAGGGTTTTATGTGGACGATATATGCGCACTCTTTCGGGAACGGGAAGAACAAGAACAGACGGCGCCTTTTTTTCCTGGTCTCGCGAAGCAGACGACACTTCTGGCCGGCGCCTGCGGTTGCCCCAAACACGCCTGGTCAAGCATCGTCTGCTGCTACTGATTGCGGCTTCGTATAATTTCGGTTCGTGAATCGAATTTGGTTTCGTCTGCTCCGCCTTTTTTTTTTTTTTGAACTGCGCTGTATATCGAAGGCGCCGCCGCATTACAATTGCAACTGTGTCACACGGCCAACGAGTTTGCGGAGATGGCATAGCGCACTTCCTCTTGAGATACGTCTTGCTGCCGGTTGAGCTAGAGGAAGCTTTGCTTTCTTTTTATTTTTGACTGAATATAACGGCTTCTGACGGCTTCTCAAAATGCGGTTGCTGCATGTGCGTCCTGGGTCGGTGCGGCGTCTTATTTGTAATTCTGCTAGAATGTTTCCTGGCAAGTGGTGTAAGGGGGGAGGGGGTGGGGGGCATTCTGTGTGTGGTCACCTGGTTGCCATGTCCATTTCGTCTGCTGCTGAAGTGCTGATTGGCTAGAGGATCCTGCTTCCTTCTGACGCATACTCCAGTCCAGCGCGACTACACCGTGGTCAACTCACATACTTGCATGTGGCTCAAGAGATTTTTCCCTGGCCCCAATAACAGTACAGCCTTGCTTCCCTCTACATCCGAGACACAATTCTTAGCTAAGGTTGTGACAAAATAAAAATAAAAAATGAAAGAAGAAGACATATCCGACAGCTGAGCGATACGTTATCAAGCAGTTGGGACTTGCAGAAGTAAAATCTTGCTGTGAATCTTGCTCAAGCTGTCACTTCAGCTTTGACACGATCCTCTTTTATTACTTTACATGCGAAAACTTGCACTGTCTCTTCAGTTAGCGCTGTAATATTTACTTCTTTTTAATTTTATACGTCAACTGTGTCACAACACTGGTGAACACGTCTTGTTTGCGGGGTGCCTACTTCAGAGGTGCTCGGAGGTTTCCGTTTACTCGGAAACCACCCAGTAAACGTTTGCCATTTCACGACATAAGGTTTGTGTGCCAAGCTCCCGCTCCACTGACGAGTGTGTCGCCCGCAAACTGAGGCTTCGTGGGCAACCGAAGTGAACGCACCGGTAGAATGTGTAAATTTAGATGAACACCAGAGGTACTCAATCCATGACCACGAAAGCAGCTATAGAAGACGAAGTTTCCACCGAAACACAAGAAAGCAATAGGCGAGAAGGTAGAAAGTTCTTGTTAATACAAAAAACGCCGGCTTCTTGGCCAATCCCCCGTAGTGGATAAGTGCCACGGATGAGGATCAAGCAAGCAAGCAAAACCTAAAAGTGCCAATTGAGGGTAACGATTGTCGCAGGTGACTAGTATAAAACCCGGAGTTCTGATCGGCGGTACGGGCTGGACGTTTAATTTTGCAGCGCCGGTTGTTAAGCGTGCACTTAATGTAGCTCTTGAGAAGCATATCGCAAATGTCATCATAATCATCACGTTCGTTTGGCGGCAGAAGGAGGGAGGAGAAAAATGCTTAATTTGTTGCCTCCTTAATGTTTGGACAACAGGCTCATGACGCGTGAACAGTTTGTGGCGTCCTGTCGGCATCATTTTTCTCATGCCGATGTCGTCGTCGTCGTCTTGATAACGCTGTCGATGTCAATGTCACGACGTTGTCGTTCAGACTGCTATTTCTGTATTTTTGTATGTGGTACTTGAGGAGTTGCGTTTGAAGCGCCCCATACAGCGTTTCGTTTTGTGTCCGGACATAATGCCATGATCAATAGCGTCTTCAAAATACCGGCCCTTAAACAGCCCACAGACAAAATACCTTCGGTTGCGGAAAAAAAAAAAAAAAGACCGCGAGCAGGAGAAGCAGAATCTCGCCCACTGACCCGAGCACAAAACACACTCCTGTTCTAATCAGTGATAAGGTTAAAGCAAAGACAAGAAAACATAAAGAGCAGGCAAGACGCAATGCTCATGTCTTGCCTGATCGTTTCAATGTGTGCACTTGTGCGATTCAATTTTAAGGACAAGGTGTATCCCGGAAGAACTTCCTGTTGAGACAATTGGTTAAGCTGATTAATCCCTGCCAGTACAACGCAAGAACACCCGCATAAAGACAAACACAATAAGACGTAGCGTTGCCCCTAGAATGCGCACAGCCTATCACAACTCTTGAGAACTACGTTTAGTCACCAGGTAACCTCGATAACAAAACAATCGCCGACCACGAACGAAACGCACCGCCTGCCGCACATCCACTGTGAAAGCACCGTTTCCCTCACGGAGAAACGGGTAGCTAGCAGCTTCGCGATCGAGAGCAATCGGCATTCCAGAGCACGGCCCCATCGAGATTCGCATATTCATGTGGGTGTCCGCCAATCGTACCCTACCGCTCGCGGCACTTCACTTTTTCTCCGCCCCTCTCTCTCTTACATTTTAATTCCTTCTCGCCCATACGAACGCGTCGTGTAGGCGTCGGTGCAGGTCTAATACGACCTTGAAAAACCACACCAAGGTTGTAAGCGCCAATGGCTCGAGCGTCGCCTCTGCTATTTATTGCCGCGCTTTCGAAACTCGCTAAACGGCCACCTAGCGGTTCGCTGCGATCGCATTCTGGCCAGCTGCGGGCTCCTTAATCAGAAACAGTGCTGGCGCCGAAGACAGGAAGGCGTGTCAATGGAATGCTGCTTTGAAAACACTATATGCAAGCTTGAAAAGCAGGCCTCCTTTCTTGCCTTGAACGATCAGTGAGAGTCGTACGTGCCTGGTGAGAGGTTGGGACATTTGTCTTGGCTTGGTGGTCCGAAAACGTCGCAGGAAGTTTGCATTGTGGCGTAATTTCTAGCCGAGGCCGAGTAGAAGGGGTGCCGCCGATGGAACGAGCTTTGAAAACGCGCGTGCGCGTGTTTGGAACGTGTCTCCTCGGGTTGAATGAAGTATGAGCAGTGTCGCACGTGCTTCGTAGGACGATAGATCATTTCTCTCGGCTTCGGGGTCTGAAAGCTACGCAGGTACGGCGGATTCGTGATTCCGACGCGCCGCTGTTTGTAATGACGAGCGCCGATTGAAGCGACCCGGGATATTTCTCGCCCACGTGTGCCTCGACGCTGCGAACCACAAACGCTGGCAGCACATCAAGCAGGCTATGCGTTCAGCTTTCCAATGTTCTCACGAAAAGAGTACATTCGCATACGGGTGCAAAAAAAAAAAGAAAAAAAGAGAGAAGCGGGAAACTCAGTACTTTCCAGTTCCAAGTAGGCTGGTACGACGAAAAATTTATGTGAGGCGTGCATGCCGGTAGGGAGCTTGCCTGGCGCTAATCAATTGTCTATTGATAAAGAAGGATTACCTTGCTTTCTAAAGGAATGTAGGAGTCGATTTCGTTATTTTCGAGAACATTTTTCTTACCGAAAACGACCATAGCATCTGAAGATACTTTGAAATCTACGACGTCATACTGATGCGCCGAAGATGCGGTTCTCGCGCGGAAGTCAAAAAGGAAAAAAAAAAGTTATGTTGCTACTAACCAACCATTTCCCCGCAATGTAAACTAAAATAGAAGCAATGAAAAAGACATAGTTCCACAGGCTACACTGAGGATTGATTGCTGTATATGCCGCACCGACCACGCTACACCAATATTTAGTGGGAATGGCGTGACGGACGAAGAGCGTACATCTACACAGAACATAGCCCTTTCTACGCTCACCGTATGTCATCTGCCGCGCGGTTAAACCAAAGCGGAGGAAATCCAATCATCCAACCATCATTTGAACTCCGTTTGTACATAACCACAGCTTGTTGCTTTAGCTACGAAGGAGTAAGAATAATATACACTTATCTTAGCACCCCACTGGATTCACCCAGGGGCGCAGCCAGACATCTTTTATTTTTTTTTTCGGGGGAGAGACTCGGGGGGGGGGGGGGGGAGGGATGAGGAGTTGGATGGATGGCCAGGCTGCATATTAACACAGAAAATCCGGGTGTCTCCCCCTCCCTACCACTGCATGTAACGTCGGGGTTCCCTATTTTTAATTGTTAGATATTATGCCTTTTTTTTGTCTCCATCTCTGTCTCTATCGTCTGGGTGCAGTCATTCGTTAAGCAAACATGGTGTCGTGCGAACTGAACGAGCGAGCTTGTAGGAATGATCCAATACACTCTCACAAACTCTTTGCTCTATTTAAGCACGCCGGGGAAACTGCAGTGCCCGAGCGAGCGACTCACCGTCAAGATCAGCGGCGCCGATACGGGCATTGCCTATACGGACTCCTTAGGCCAGCTCGAAGATAGTATAGAACCGAAGGTCGAACACGACCCAGCTCTGAATACTCTCTGCTGCTGCAGCCGTTATTATTAAACGCAGCCGACTATCCCGAGAACGCATATTCATGAAGAGCGGGAACGTTTTCTGCACGACGGTTCGAAGCAATGCTGAGCATGAGCTAAGGAACGGTGAAAAAAAAAAGTAAGAAAAGAACCCGAGGGCGTAGACGTGTCCAGCTGAGCTCGTGGCGATACTTTCGTATTGATTTTGTTGCTTTGCTCGCATAGCTTATACGCTTCTGTCGTTTTTTTTTTGTTTTTGTTTTCTGTAGTTCCCATTTCACTCCGGCACGGAGCGGTCGCTAATAGTCACTTGTCAGAGAGAAAGGGAGAGAGAGAAATGAGAAAGAAGGGCGTTGGCATGCGGCGCCTTTGGCTTCGAAGGCCATTCCGCGCGAAAGCGCGTTCATAGCCATGCGCGAGCGCAACCGTTCACCTCCCCCTTTCACCGTTATGCGAGAACGCCGCGAATGCTTGCTTCCTTTATATACGGTGTCGGCCAACCATTCACCGCAGGCAGTTTCGTTTCTTTGCATTTCACTTTTGTTTCTTCTCAACCGGAACGGCCCAAGCCAGGGACATGCCGTAATACGTGACGGGCCCGCTCTCGGAGCGAGGCAATTGCGGAGGGGGTTTTTGAGAGTGAAATTCCTCGCTCGCGTTGCGGAGCGAGGAACTGCAGAACCCGTGATTGATGGTTTGTGGGGTCTATACAATGCGGCTGCAGGGCCTTTCCTATATACGCTTTAGGGGCGTTCGCCGATAGACGCCGCTTCTATAGCACAAAGGGGGCCTTCGATGTGGGCTGCGGTGAGTGCGCTTAGTATACGGTCAAATGTTAACATCAGATTGTTACTATCATCACGAAAACGCTGTGCGGAGCCGCTGAAGTAGTTCGTGCGCCTCGCTCGCGTGGCGGTGTACAGTTTTTTGAAACAAAGAAAATACGCTGGGCGTGTCGTAGCTTTGCGCAACGTGAGCAATGCTCTGGAGCCGCCATTGTTTCCGCGATGCTTACTGCACACGTTGCCTAACATGTTGGGATGAAACGGTCATGAATCGAGAAACATATTTTTATTTATTGTTACCACAGTGCATGAAAACGTTCAGCTTGGTGGCTTCCACTGGATCGGGAGAAAGAGGTGGCGTACATTTGTCGCCTGGGCTTCCGCAAGCTTTTGCTTTTGCTTTTTACACTGAATTGTTCTCGGTGAAGCAATTACGTTCCGAAGCCAGATTTTCAAACAACATGGGTTGTTTTGTTTTGCTTGCTTTATTACTTGTTACTTGTCTGGAAATTGTAGTCATTGGTCGTCTTTCGCGGTGACTCAGCGTATTTAGCTTTGACTCTTCGTTCGTAGCGAGTCGTACGGGAACTGCCCAACCTCAAGTTGTGTTCACGTATGCGCATTGGTCCGTGGTGAGATCTCTGGGCCAGAAAAAAAATTTTTCGACTGCTAAGCCTTCTTTTTGAGGAACCGAGTGGGTTTCCTTTGTAGCGTCGCCTTATATTGTCGGTCAGATGACACTAATTAAACTTTCTCCACCTTGGAGATTTCTGTAGAACTAATTAAAGAAAAAGGTTTGAGTGTGTTGAACGCAAAACGATAGCTCACTGATAAGGCTAACAAGGCTTAAATTACTGTGCAGATAAGGCCACACATTTACTTTTTGACAAACAAGCTCCACGGTTTCTGCCCAATCGTGTGACGGCTTCGGAGAGACCTTTGGATGACCTTCGAAAAGCGAAGGATGCCGAAAGGGCCTTCTTCACATCTGCTCATTCGAAGGCGATCCAAGAGAAAAGAAGCGGAGAACGTGTTTCAGCATCCTTCGCCCTTCGGTCCGGTTAGTTTTCGAGCCGCCCATTAACCGCACGCCCACGTAGGAAGCTACGAAGACGTAAGCTGCACTTGGGGACGCCGTGTTCGAGCGTAAATGAGCCGTCTATATGCATGACACTGTCAGCGAGAACTGGCTTGTCCAGCACCAACACGCCGTCTTGGCATTGCCTCGATGGCCATGTCAAACAAGTCGTGCTGCAGATACGAGCATATCTTGGCAGGCAGCTCATGTCTGCACCATCTCCTAGAAAGACGCTCGATGTAGTACATAGAGTGGCAGAGAGGAGCTGCTTTAACGGGCAAGACCGTCACTATGTTTTGTTTAGTTTTACTTATCCTACACTACTATACATTTAAATAGTACGAAGTTCGGAAGGAGCAAGTTGTGCCAATACTTAGTCTTGAAAAACAAATAACAAGAACTGTTTGCTTTCTGCAACACAGCCTTAAAACAGGAGAATATGGTATGCAACTCGGCATGTGATCCAACGTACTACCTTTCGTACCAACGATTTCATCGAACAAATTGTCGACAAGTTCCGTCAGGTTCCGTAGAGTTCCACCAGGTGGAGCAGCCATCTTTAGCACGTCGTATGTTATTTTGAGCAGGGGAAGGACAACAAGCGTAAAAGAAGACGAGACGATGATGAAAACGAAACGAAAGATGCAAAGTCGACGGTATAGGACGCTGGGCTTACGAGCGACTATATTTCCGGAAGCGTTGTCCCCAACAGACCACACAACGCATGCGTTACAACACACGTGATGATCACTTCGGAGTAATCAGCACGACATTAAATTAAGTCCCACGTGCCTGCCAGCAGTATTCAGCAGCTTAGCAGCAGGTTCCCAACAAGCTCCGAGAGTAGAGGCAGCCATCTTTGATACCCGTCGTACCATACGTGCACGAGTTTCCTACAAAAACCACTAGAGTGAAATGTGGCGTTGCGATCGTTCATATACTATGGAAAAGATGGTAGTAGATGAATGTGTCTATTCTTCGTGCCTGTGGCGTCAGTCGTCAGTGCGACGTTATTTACTGCGCTTTATCTTCCTAAATTTCCCAGCAGTCGCTGGTTTTCAAACACAGCATGATAATAAGTATCTGTACATATACATAATCACCACAAATTGTTGAATGTGTAACGCACTATTTCCTTCAAAGCGGTGATTTTGCAAAAGTAACAAAGCCGCCTCAAGCCAGAAGGACGATGCTTCGGCAATCCATGCAAACTAACCGTCATTCACATGCTGGCTGCATCTCCCGTGCTTGCAGCTACCCTGGACACCAGCGCTATTTAGTTCCATCTTGTAACTTTTGCAGGAAGCCCTAAGAAATCAGACGCCACGCGTCTATCTGTACGTCTCCTGCATAAGGCTGGCTGCGAAGGCTCTGTGGTAGACACTAAATCTGGAGTCGTGGGAAAGGTCACTGCCACCTCAGTCGAGGAAACACAAAGCTATAAATACAAGCCGTCGTGCGCACAAGCGCGACCAACGGATAGGTTAACGCCTGAAGACGAAAGGTGCGGAAAGCGTACCTTTAACCAGGAGTCAACTGAGTTCCACGAATAGCATCAGATAAAAAGAAGGGAATTCTGTGGGGTTAGGATGCGGAAAAAGCAGCAGCCGGGGAAAACAGTTCTCCAGGTTTAGATACGTCCCCGAGGTCACCGGTCCAAGAGGCTAACGACTTGCAGTCGATACTTGCAGAACCACGAGGCTGTTTTAAGCGCATCGTTCAGTATCTCAGCTGCCATAAACAGCATCTTTTGCTAGATAGACACTAATGTGGCTCCGCGCTGAGAGTTCGCTTTTTAATATTTTTTTGTGTCGTTGATTTCTTGTTGACACTGACTGTTCGTATACTTGAGAACATGGATTATTTAGTATTTGCTCACAGATTTACCAACTCGCTCTCTTAATTATTGACGAAGCTGACTGATGACTGGCTGACTAAACTGACTCACTCGCTGACCTGACTGCACTGACTCACTGACTGACTGATGGACCAACCAACCGGCCTACCGTCACTCACTCACTCACTCACTCACTCACTCACTCACTCACTCACTCACTCACTCACTCACTCACTCACTCACTCACTCACTCACTCACTCACTCACTCACTCACTCACTCACTCACTCACTCACTCACTCACTCACTCACTCACTCACTCACTCACTCACTCACTCACTCACTCACTCACTCACTCACTCACTCACTCACTCACTCACTCACTCACTCACTCACTCACTCACTCACTCACTCACTCACTCACTCACTTTCGCCAAGCACTGCACCCTGGACGCGCGACAACCTCGAGTCTGGAGTGCTGGTAAGCTGGACAAGTCGAACTGTGACCACCAGCTTGGAAGCGATAAACGTAACGCGTACGCTTACGCTCCAGGCGCTACGTAGGCACTGTACACTGAGACACGCAGCAGCGCCTCTGCTCTTTCCGAGCGAACCCAAGCCCAAGGACTGCACTGGCGGAGCCGTACCAGGATAAGACAACCACACGTGCACGCCACGGCGCGCCGACGCGCTGCCGGCGGGTCCCCGACCGCTGGATTAGCGCGGCGCTCCGAAACGCGCGTAAATCGTGCGTGAACACCGAAGGGAAAGAAACAGGAGCCGAGAAACGAGAAAGTGCTGCGTGCCTGCCGTCGCTTTCTTTCCTTAAATGTGGCTTTCCGCATACGGTATTCCCACACCGCTGGGGTTTCGCTCGGGTTAACGCAGAGTTACCTTCAACGTGTTCACGATTGAAAAAAAAAAGAAAGAAAAAGAAAATAGAGGAGCGCATTCTCGGCTGTGGTCGTGGTGCTGTTGATGTTGTCAGTGGCGGGGTTATTGCTCTGGCTGTAAGGGCGGGCAGCTGATACACCCGAGAAGCTTTCTCCTCGAGTGGCAAAGAGGCCTTGGAATGTGTCAATGAAATGAGTCGAACTGAAATGCGAGCAGAAGGCATGAGACCTCTTTTCCCACGATTCTGGGTGCGTCGGTGAGCACTATAGTTGTTGCACAGGTGGAATTGCGCGCAGACATATGGGGGAGATCGATCACTGATATTGCGCGGGCTGGTCAGAATGGCCATCAAACAAGCATGGTGGTCATTACGAGATAAGGGCAGTAATTGAGGCTGTATACGACTGAGGCAAAGTGAAAGCAGTAGTGCAACGAATGACCGCAGATTCCAATTAAAAATTATTTCTTTATGAGAAAAGCGATGTCTTCTATAGAAAACCAAATACGCATGTTTTCCTGGTATCGCATGTTAGGTTCTTGTTTACTCGTTGCGGTACATTGTGCATGTTTGATTACACCAGATTCATTACACCAGATTCACCAGAGAAGGAAACGCGAATGAAGATCTTGCTAGGTAAGCCAGAAGGTGCCGGTACCCAAATCAATTCAATGTTTCTATCGGGGGAAGTGATCTTGATAAGAATATTAAAAAGTGGATTGAGCAATTCTGCACCCTGGAAACCAGACGGCTCATCAGACAGCCCGAGGTTTAGTCGGTCGGGCGGTGAGCATCTCCGCTCTGGGGACAGCCAAGGATAGCCTAATTTCATTTCACGAGCTGACCGACCGCTTGCGCCATGGACGAAGGAGGTTTCCGCCCCCACATAAGAAGCTCAATAAAGAGCAGGAAACAACCTTGACGAGACTACAAAAACCTACTTCCCTTACCCGGTAGATCTCTCCCATATGTTTCCATCAAAATTTTCTCCCGATTGCTTACTGTGCGATTAGAGAGCTACCCTCAACCATATACTCTGGCAATGCAAGGAACATCCTTCACCTCCAGAATTAGGGGAAATCCTACTTCCAGATGACTGGGAGACCCTGTCGCGCAGCTCGGACCCGCCCATCCCAGACCGGGTCATCAAGCGCACCTATGAGGTCGACAGTATAGAGGCTTGACCTGCTGGCCATCTAATAGGGCAATGTAACTGGACCCTACACAACTATCCGACTTCATGAAGGTTTCTTCTCTCTATCTCTTTGCTAGGTTAAGTAAAGCAGTGTTCGTATAACGCTCAACTGTTGGTTCGATTGTGCAAATTAGAGGGGCCTAAAGCATTGGAGGTACGCAAAAGATTGCCCTAAGCAATGCGCTAGGAAATTTCAACGTGTAAGCTTTGTTCGGCTGATGCGAGGCAGCGCTAACTGAATGTATCTGAATACGTCATTGTGCTGCAGTGCAGTTAATGATAGGCTGTTTCTGATAGTCAGTGCATTGGTTACAGAGACATTTGAAGAAGCTGGCCGATATAGGACGACTACCCCTTGAGATAATCGCCATTGGGCCGGTAGCTGCGCGGTGCGGGCAGAACAAAGATATTGACAGGAGATGAACCTTGGGTGGGGGGACCTTTGCAGATGAATACGGTAAGGTTAAGTAGAGGGTACGCCAACCAGAAAAAGACACGAACTCGAGTTAATGGTATCGCGTGTAAACGTATGGTTCCTAATCAAACGTGCACGAAAAACGGGCCATATAGGTCACGTTTACGGGCAGAGCGTGTCTCAAGGTCTGCATCAACGAAGATGCATGTAGAACACAGTCGAAAAGTGACGCATGACCGCTTACTCGTTCGCTATTCCTGGCGCGATCGCGTTCTCACGGCTATAATAAGTGACGGGCTACCTTTGCACGACAGCTTAACGACGCGAGTGCGACCTGGATAAGGTGAAAGACGACGTAACCGCGAGACCCCGATGCCTTCTTCAGAGACGAGCGTCTACAGTCGAAGACCGGTGAACCGCGCTAACTCCTGCAGGTCCAAGATGATTGCAGAGCGCTATGAGGGGACAAACGGTTCGCGATAAGCGGGTAAGGGCGTCGCGTTTACAAAGTGCACCCCCTGAGAAAATTATACGGCGCCGGGATCAGTGAACGGTGTACTGAACCGAAGATGATTGCCTCGAGGATGAGGAAGACGCGATCGCGTGCTTGGCCGAGTGTAGCGACCTTTGTGAAGGGTGGCGACTGTAGCAGAAATGACCGTGAGAACGTGATGAGGTGATCGCGCAGCAGCGTGTTTGGAAGATAACGATTATGCGTTCTGGATGTCAGCGAAATGAGTGATTGCTTTTACGATTTTTTTTTTCGGCGAAGGCGTTGACGTTCCTTAGAGCGCGGAGTGAACACGACGAGAATTACGCCAGACGTGTATATCAATAAAAACGTTGATTTTAGCTGTTCCCTAAGCAAAAATTAGAAAATCTATAGATAGTACGCACAGGTTTCTACGAAAACTATGTTCGTGAAAAGTTAACCTTTCCCCCAGGGATCGGGGATAGTGCGTTAAGAGCTGCCGCGCCTTCTGCTAGCATTTCTACGACATGCCGAATAACAATTGAACAAGTTGTGACACGTCTTCCTGAACCTGATAGAGACAGACGGCGCGAGCTACGGCACATACTGCGAAGTCCAAACCCGCTGATAAAAAGACCACGGCTACCCCAACCATCACCACCGCCACCACCACTACAAATCACCATTTCGACGGAACATAAATCACTAATCGTTTCATCGGCGCCCCTAAAGGGTCGACTTCGCAGCTTCGGGGATCATTTGTTTCACGCCGCATTTCGTTATAACGAAAGCGCTTCGCTACAACGAATAGCGTGCCCTCGCCTTGAACTGCGGCAGGTCGAGCGACAGCGGAAGGCCACGGCGGTGAAAGACCATGGGCTAATGGTAGCTATAGGTGTCACAAGGTTCAACACATTTCGTCGACAGTTAATTGAACGCTTTCGGCGCGCCATATGCTCCACCGCCATCGTGACGCGTTGTTGGGCAGAACCTCGTCTTTCGAGCACTTAACAAGAATGGCTAGACGGTTCGCTTGCAGGCAAGCGAGTGAGCGTGTACGCGTGGGTTGACAGCCTCGCAAACATCCACGACGTACTTCTGTGAACCCTTCAGCACTCGCAAGAGGGACAAACAACACGCACACACGCACACGAACAGACAGACAGACAGACATGCGCGCACACAAGCGCGTGCAAGAGAAAGAAGCGAAGAGACACCTTCAACGCCTTCGCACGCGTCACTTAAGCTGGCTGCTTCGGGTCGAAGTTCAAGAGACAGATCGCGCGTACGCGTGCGCGAGCGCGCGCAGCGAGCCTTCCAAACACTTATTGCGTTTTTTGTTCCTTTCTTTCGCCATCCCGACTCGTTACGTCCAACGACTTCTGCGCGATGGTTGAGTGGCGAGCGCCGCGCGTACACGAGACAATGGGGCACGCGCGCGGCGGCAGCTTCGGCGCTGTGTGGTCTTCGTCTCCTCATTGGATTCAGCGCCAAGTGGCGTCGCATGCAGCCTGGTGGCTTCGTGTAATGAAGCATTGTGCGTAGTCTGCGCCAGACGAATGGGAGCTGCAGCGGCGAGGAAGATGATCGCCTAATTGAGCTGTTACGCGGGCGGCAAGATGGGGCTTCCGCGGCTCCCCCGTGCGGCAGCTGTCGGAACAAACGTGATGGAAGAAACTGGAGCGCCCGCGCGGTGCGTGGCAGGTAATGAAGCTTCCGATTGGTGTGCTGGAAGACAGTGGAACCTTACGCAGTGGTGAAGTCGCCTCGAGGAATAGTGCGTAAAGTTTTTCGAGGGAGTGAAAATAAGTTGGGGGAGAGAGTGAAGGTCCGTGTATTTTGAAAAGTGGTAATGGTTTTGAGGGTGCGGTGGTATATTAGCTGTATTCGCAAGAACATGATGCGTTTTTCTTTCTTTATGGACCTTAGCAGGTTCCTCCTGTAGCATTGCGCTTGTGATGACGCCGTACCAGGGAACATTTACGCTTTTGATGGAATATTTGTTGTGTGTGATGCACATACACATACAGGTAGAACGTACAGAAAACCGTCTCGAATGAGCGCCTGGATGATTGCAATTGTACGGTAATGTTACGGAGAGGTCGTTCGTTTTATTACCGCGTCATATAAGATTTTCGAACCTGTCTTCAAGCAAAATTGAGCCACGGGAGAACATGTACGATCTCATCCCCCATCACTTCTTTAAAGAGCTCGCTAGTCGAGAGACAAAACAAATGAGGGCATCAAGAGTGTTCCACAACGGCGAAGTTAATGCCAATTTCTAGTGGAGACTCGCAGAACAACGCATACTACGGGACACGATATACAGACAGGGCGTTCGTGCGATCAACTCAGTCAGCTTGCTCAATTTAGCTCAACTCGTATGAGAAGCAGCGCAAATGTCCTGCCTATATCAGCGCTTTGTTCCGGCCATCTGCGCCACTCGCCACGTTGTGATTAAACGAACTAATCCAGCTTCGCAGTGTTGTGCAGTGAATGACTACCATCTCTGGATCTGTGGCACACATTGGCGAGCGTTCATGTAAGTCTAGTCCACACCATAGGTCGCTTTGCGATTTCATCGACCACGTCAAACCTTACTTGTACATATGACATGTCTTATGCAGCTCGGCAAACTTCCTAATAAAAAGGAAGGAGCTGCGGGAGCTCATCCCAGCTATTCACACTATAAGCTCGATGGCGTGTCATCACAAGAAAGACTGCACTGTTGCCAGTTTATCCTAGGTGTTTTATTTGGAACAAGTTGAAGCAAAATTATGCCCCAGACGCCTATACATAACGCTCCTGTTTGTCAGGCAGCAACGGTTGCTGCTCTGACGAAGACAACTCTCCTTGTCGAAGCGTTAGCTCCAGGATTTTCTGATTTGCTATTAACCTTAGTGCGACAGAAAGACAACGGACAGAAACGAGGGCAACACACAGAAGCATTGTTTACGCATGTGCATATTGTAGACTTTTATTTTAAAGAAGGGCTAAGGCTTTACACATGCGTAGACTTGCACTTTTCAAAAGGGTGCCAAATCTCCGCATGCGTAAACATCACTCCGTGTGGACACTTCACTTCTGTCCACTGTCCTTCTGTTGCGCCGTAGTTAACGAATCAACAGCAACTAGCCAGACTTTCAGTTCTTCTTTTCTTTATTCGCACACTGTTGATGCCACAGTCCGAGCCATGCATAGAACTAGAGCGATCGAGAACCTAATTGAGAATGCCAGATAACGAGCAAATCACGTAGCCCTGCCGGCCGTTCAAGGAATCTACCTTCGCAACACCTTGCTTTCGTGGGGGCTTCTCGAACAGAAACAAGACAACCAATAAAACAACACGCGGGATGCGATTGAACCCGGATCACGACGTGGCCCGACGCGTCGTGTTCGACCTCAGCGAGCAATAAACAGCGCGCCGAGGCCTCTGCAAGGCGCCATACCAACGTGATTCCTCGCGCGAAAAACGTCGGCGGCGAATCTCGCACCGGTGTGTGTGCGCGCGCGTACGAATTCGCCTGCGCTGCCTCCGCGCATCGCCAACTGTCCCAGATAAACTGAATACCTAAGCACACGCTCTGCAGCTGTACAGCAGTGGTCGCTCGTGCCTGTAAGGTCGCCGCGGCTAAGAGCTGCGCCACCACCGAGCAGATAAAGATGCACGCCTCCACAGACATTTCGCCGAGAGACAATCGCGGCCTCCAGGTATACTACCGGAAAACAAAGTAAAATGCCTAACCGACTCTAACCACGCGCAAATTGACGTGCAGTAGCCGTGCAACCGAGGCGCTGCGTATTTGTGTCTCACATATGCGCATGCTCCGATTTTGAAATCGCGTTGAGCTATTGTATATGCGATATCTCCCTCGCGTCCTTGGCACGGTCGGTGTGGTGTGGCGGCGCTGCGATCGTCTGCGACCTGACTACCAAGCAGTTTCGATTCCGCCCGTACAATAGATATCCGATAAGCAAATTGCGGCTAAGAGGTTCGTTCGCGCACGTCCATATCCTTCCTTGCCGTCTTCGAGTATAATACTGATGGCATGATTGAGGGCGCGCTTAGAGAAAAGTGTTCGCCGCCGACTGGAATTCCGAGCCACTGAAGCAGCAGAAACGGCGCGCGAGTGGATCTTGACAGTAGTAGATCTATCTTGACAGTAGGACGAACAGAGGGTTCGAGGGTTTTTTGTGCCGTGGACGACCTTCCGGGAATGCATGAGGCCCGCTGTGAAATCAATGCATTCGTGTTAAGGCTGCCCCAGCAGCACGGAGTGAGCCCTAGTTTTCGCAGGGTCACGATAGAGAGTGAGGCTTTTTGTTCAGCGAGTGTTGCAGGTGTTTGCCTGACCATACACGCCCGGAGACTCCAGACGACGTTGGTGATGCACGAAATGACCTACTCATCACAGTACACAGACATCCAACATACGCGGCAGGCTACAAGGAGGGCCATGGGTCAATGCGTTTTAGATTACGGTAGCACCGAATTCCGAGTTGCTTTGTGCCAGCTCGTCGCTTGATACACGCAGCCATTATTTTTATTAGGACTAGCTGCTATAGCGTGGCAGTTGGTAACCCTTCAAATGATCATTTTCAGGCGAGAACAGATACAGCAGTAAATTGTTCCGGAAGGGTTGCCAAGGTTAATATGTCATTACGGCATGTGCACTGATGCTTTCACTGATACACCGATGCTTTAGGATTTTCGGTTGCTGGGGCGAGTTTGGTGCAAGTGGCGTGTTTTTGTATTTTTTTTGACAGCACAAATTGACAACATAAAACTATAGAAACATACGCCCTCTTCAAGCCAGTGTTGATAACGTTTTTTTTTTTACCAAGTGACCTGGTCGCGGCCTGAAACATTTAATTATTGGAGAAACGTCGCTAAGTGATGAGGATGATGCTTTATCCAGCGATTTGTCTTTCTAAAGTTTTAGTTAACCGCAGACTGTCTTTCTTATCATTCGTTTTCATCTGCAGCTTTAGTTAAACCACAGGAATGGCGATTTAACGGTCAGAATCTGAAACGGAAGAACAACCCCCGATTTCGTACAACGTTATCAGGTCTCAAGATTGTGCTTTTGCCAGAAAAGCAGCCGCTGGTGCACCCAAATGGCTCATTACGAAGTCGTCGGTGTGTCTTAGACGTAGCCACAAATGAAGATGCCTATATCCCACCCCTTCTCTCCCTCGAAAAGAAAAAAATGGGACGAGGGACTCAACCTAGCCAAAGACTTTTCAGGAATCTAACCAGGACAATTTACTGGCTATAAATTTACCTACTAAATCGTCGCCAACACCAACACAGCTTAAAGCTCCGCTAAATTTTCCTTAATGGATGTGCTAACAACTTTACGATGTTACATATACGACGGACGGTTCTCCAATTTCAGCGAGTGTGGATAGTTCAAATAAAGAAAAAAAAAAACCATGAGCCGCCAGTAATGCTCGATCCAAGTCATTTATTGCTCTCGCATGTACCACCCTCTGCGCAGCGAATTTATGTCTCTGGAAAGCGCTAGGTCCCAAGGCCGAGCACATGCCGCGACTCCTAATTGGTAATTGCTTTTCAGGCTGACAGCTTTGACGTCAGTGCGAACTCATTAACAAACTTGCTGCAAAGTGCGATTGCCGGTAGCGGTGAGCAAAGTTTCACTCGGGTCGGGAGAAATTTATGCCGCACAGCAGGGTGACGCCGAGTCGCTCCTAAAAAATTCTAAAACACTCGGATTCGCCGTGGTACCAGCCTGAGCGCTCTGTGGCGTTCTGCTTGCTGAACTCAAGGTCGCCGGTTTAATTGCCGGCCCCCCGGTGGCCTCGTTCCGGTGGAACCGAACGCGAAAATTCTCGCTTGCGAATATTTAGATGCGCGTTGAAAAAGAAAAGAACACATTAAAGATGATTCGAAATTCTCCGGGAGTCATTGAAAAACGGTGCGCGTCATAATCGTTTGTGGCTGTCAGAGCATGTCGGTCAGACCAATTGCATTACTTATGGCGTATTCGGGTGGTTGTTTCTGGGCGCTCTAGCCGTCCCACAAAGGCGGTGAAGAACTGCTTTAAAACTGTATTACGAGTGACGATCCTGCTCCATTATCCTCAGTGGCGCCCGTTTATGCCGTAGCAGTAACGCTTACGCTATCGTTCACGTCAACTTGGTAGCGCAAACATGGCAAAAGCTGAAAATAGGATAACAATAAGGCGTACGGGACGTCAGGTGATGGCCCTGTATTTCGAACAAATCCGTAAATTGGGTGTGCTGGTGGTCCTTCATCTTGGAAGAGTAGTGCTAACGCACAAAGCAGAAGAGAAACATGACGCTCACCCGCAATTTATATTGAAGAAACACGCATATACAAATAACCTATGGGCACCACGTGACCTGCGTGAAACAAAATTTAACAAGAATGAAAATACTTCCCTTTTAACAAACACGAATAAAAACTAATATATACAGGGTGTTTCAGCGAACACTTTAAAAATTTATTTAAGGTTGCCTGTGGCAGATAGCCCAACTCTAGTTCATAAGCTGGTGTACTCGAAGAGGCGGACATTACTTGCACAAAAATTGAAATGCATAATCGACTAATTAACAAAAGTTCACTAATTAAGTTTTAAACTAATAACCTGATGACCCATATTGCAATTTATGAATTGTAGCCGTGGAGTTCGCAAGGCGGTCAACTTGAAACGAATTCTTCGGATGACACCAGTTTCGAGATAATAATTCCCGAACTTTGTGGAGAAATGCATTGGCGTTCCAGTTAATTTTGTGCTTCAATGCATAAATTAAGCGACGTTTTTTTAAGAAACTAACTGGAACGCCAATGCATTTCTCCGCAAAGTTCAGGGATTAATATCTCGAAACTGGTGTCATCCGGAGAATTCGTTCCAAGTGGATCCGCCTTGCGAACTCCACGGCTACAATTTGTAAATTGCAATATGGGCCATCAGGTGATTAGTTAAAAACTTAATTAGTGAATTTTTGGTAATTAGTAGATTTAGCTTTTCACTTTCTTGTGCAAGTAATGTCCGCCTCTTCGAGTAGACCAGCTCATTAACTAGAATTGTGCTATCCGCCACAGGCAACCTTTAAGAATTTTTGAAAGTGTTCGCTGAAACACCCTATATATATATATATATATATATATATATATTGACACATACTGAAAGCAAAGACAAAAATCAATGAGCATTTATTTTTCTTGAGAATAGGTTATTCACACAGCATTTACAAGCCTATGAGTGACGACAAGCTTCATCTTGTCACTGCCAAACTTATGCTTCGAATTACTGTCGGACATACGTTGTGCTCTCGTTACAAAGTGATCCAGAACTAGAATAGATAGCAAATGATTTTGTTAATTGTATAGCTCATTCCAAATTGTACTGCAAGGTCACATTGGATTTGGGTAACTTGTGGTACAAAATTGATGCGGTCACGTGAAATTCTAATCCTGCGTTTCTTGTTTTCAAGGAAAAGGCGTTATTGTGCTGGCCTCCTCACAAGAACTGGCACGTTTTCTGCATTAACACGCGCCAGTGAATCCTGGCATACCTCAAGCGACAAAACATCGCATGTGAAAGCGATTAAAATCCTAAACTATGACGCGGATTTTATCACACTCTTTCACAATTACCGCTTCAGTATCTCACTAGAGCGGACGTGTGACGTGTGCGACCGCTATAATTGCCGGTAAATTAGCTGCCCGTGCATACCGCATACGGGAAAACAACGTCCAGGAAAGCCGGCCGTCGTGCCTTGGTGGTTTCTGACCTTACTGCAGTCATTGTAGTGGACAAGTAGCCGTCGGCTGTTGCAGAAGTGGGCGGGTAATCGTCTGCTGTAGCAGAAGTGCAGCAGACGTATTTTCTTCATTATCGCAGACGACTTCCGCTTGCAGACGAGTGTCGCCTGCCGTAATGAAGCAGACGACGTTGTCTCGGACTTCCGGTCAGCAGCTCGTCGTTCGTAATTGATAGCCGCAGGTTTAATCGTTGGAAACATTGTTTTTCGCTTGTTGCAATAAAGAAATATAACAGAAAAAGGGGGCGCAAGAAATGAAAGAAGCAGGAGAAACGCTGTTGCAGAAGCGTTATTGCACGGTGGCTTCCTAAACATGAGAAGAAGCTGGGTGACAGTATATTACCTAGTATCAAAGGTTCCGTAAGGACATATTAGGGATGTCGTGCTTTGAATTAGGAATTGGTTCATAGAGTCGGGCAACAGGTCGGAAGCGTTCCATTTTGCGGAATTACTTATGGCTTATGATAACGCCTTCAGCACAGGACTATCGACTTAAGTACCCACCATCGAATGTAGCTAATATGCGCAATTTTTCCGAATAGAGTTGAAGCCAGTAAGTCTTACGTATGTGCAGCACGTGTGCTAGATGGAATATAACGGCTTATTACAAGAGTGCTTTCAGGCAGATGATTTAGGGTCGAGGTTCGTACCGTTAAAAGCGGCCCCTCGAACGAGGAAGGCATATAATATAAGGCTGCACACTTAGACAAAATAATGAAATAATAAATGGCAGAAAAGCTCAATAAAAAGACAAAACTAAAAAAAAGCAAAACGCATGACCCGGACGTGATTCGAACACGCAACCTTCTGATCTGGAGTCAGACGCGCTACCGTTGCGCCACCGAGTCAGGCTGCAGCGGTCAGTCAAATGACAGCTCCTGAATCGAAGCCAACAGGGTTCAGTTATCGCATTCAGTGTTATTCATCCACCTGTATATGATCGTCACTTTACATCGGCACTACGTTTGTCAACGCAACATGAATGATTTATTTGGGCGGTAATGCTTCCCCGCATCTACCCAACCTTTATGTCATCCAATTGCACCTCATCGTCACTGTCGCAGAGCTAATGGAGGTTTGGGCACATTACCATGTAACAAGGGCCATACAATAAAAATGGCGTTGTTCTCTTAATCATCTCGTGTTTTTTAGCAGGCTTTACAGGAAAAATGCACAAATACATTAAGCACATAAAATGCATATGGTGTCACGAACTGCTACGCACGCGTGTGTTTCTGATGATAACAGATGAGCCCAGTTTTGTAATAACGGCGTCGCACAGAAAACATAAGGAGGAGCCTGACCAGATGTAAGGCTTGTGGAGGTGATTCTGATATTTGTTGAACACGAAACAAGGAAATCTCGAGCACGTGCAAGCAACCGCTAAATTGCGGAGCCAAATAGTGAACGCAGTCGGGGATTAGGCGCAACCTTGGTACAAGTCAGAAAACGGAGACGCGCATTTTTCCCTGCACATCACGCGCAAAAAATTAGTTTGCGCTCAGCGCCACTCTGTTATTGCTCATATTTCGCGAAGAGTCGCATTTTATGGCCCATGCAGGTCGTTGAATATGAAATGTGACACTGTTACCTGTCCGGTTTTCAAGAAAACAAAATGCCAAGTTTCCTTCTTTTAGGCCTCTGGACCTAAAGGATGTCCAAAACATGCCGGCTACGGAGTCACGCGTTCACTTTCGTTGTTTTCCGTACGGCAAGGCATGTTTTTCTATAGAATGGATTCCTCTACTCATTGGTTGTGATCTGGCGTGGACATTACGAGGGGCGCAAACGAAGATAAATGTGAATTTTTTTTTTACAAACTAAGCATATGAGAGTACTAAATGTTATAATGAACTACTGGGACGATAAAATGCGATCTTTCTGCACAACTTCAACAAGCACAGAGCAGCAGTAAACACGAAATATTTCTTTTCGTATGATGTACAGAAAAAAAAAAAACGCGTGTCCTTGTACTTTAGTAGACGGTACTGTGAAGTAGCTGATAAATTTTATTTCGCCGTCAATTCCGACGAATAGCTGGGAACGATGAGCTTCTGGCCTCTCTGTCGAGTTGACCAGTTAAACGTTATAAACCTTGTCAAGCCTTTAACGACAGCAGATTCGCTCTAGTCTTCCTCCAATTTTCTTGCAGCTATTCTTCGCAACCAGAATTGACGCAAAGTAAATGACAAAAGCTCTCTTAAGATGTCGAGCAAGCCTACTGCGCGTACGTCGATTAATTTCGAAAGCGCACGTCTCCAAGGCAGCGAGCAAGCCCGCAAGGTGTTTCACTAGCAAACCGGCCTCCTCTATCATCAACAAGCCGCCAAACAAAGCGCTGTCGCTCCCCCCCCCCCCCCCCCCCCCCCGCCTGCACCCCCCAAACTCCCTCCTGCTTTCGAAGCAACGGTACACAGCGCACGAGACCCATGGACGCACGGCTCATAGGCGACGTACGCCCCGAATCTGGGTCAGCCGCCGTCTCCGGCCGGCCGACGAAATGCACTCGGCCGCCCGCACCGGCTTGACTCGGCTACCGCTCGAGTGGTCTATATGGTGGCCGACTGCCGAGTCAATTGGGCGCATTATCAGGCGGCGGGAGCGCGCGAGACGGCGAGCAATTTTTCTTGCGTCGTGCACGGTCCTCTCGCTCTGTGAGGCCCGACTCGTGTATGGTCAGTCGAGGCGCGTTGGATTGCACGGAGAATTAGTATAGTGGGCACGCCGGGAGCCATTGCTGCTTCAGAAATTGCGTGCAATGTTGCGGTTACCGCGTCTCGCATTTCTTTCGTATCAGAGGAGAACCCTCTCCGGCGATAACTCTACACCGTTGCTGTAGAATCCTCAGAGTTTGCTACTTAAATTACTAGAGGGAACTTTGGCTTTGCGATATCATCCAGGTACCGGGGAATGATTGTTAGTACGTAGAGTTGTCTATTCTTTGTGCTTGCGACGTTGTTTATTACGCTTTAGCTTGCGGAATTTCGAAATAGTCATAGCTTTCTTTACAGCAAGGGAATCAGTTTGTTCACACATGTGTAATCATTGTGAATTGAAGCATTTAAAGCGCAATGTGTTGTTGAAGGCAATCAACTTTCACAGTGACGAATCCGTTCAAACCAATAGAAGGACAAAGTTCAGGCAAATCCATGTATGTACATCTTTTCAATGCTAGCCGAACCGCGATACTTATAGTTCTCGTAGACAGTATAGCCAGATTTCCTCTAGTATTCCTTATAAGGAAGTATATAGAATAGTTTAGCTATAGATATGCCATAGTTTCGAAAAAAAAAGTGTTCACACGACTTCCCTGAAGGTGACAACTTGCGGATCTGACGACCTTATCGAACGCATTTATAATCATCATCCCATTTACGACAATTGTATGAGGACGTCTATGTTTTACATTCCTCGAAAGCATAATTGTTACTTGAATGGTCTCATGGTTATCGGTCTTGCACGTCACGGGACCTGCCCAACTACCTTTCCTCTATCTCGACTTGGTTATCACTGCTCTCGTGATCCAGTATCGCTAGTTAGATTGCCCGCCTGTAGTGGCTCAGTGTACTAGCGATTATCTGATACGCACAAGGCACTATTTGATAACAAGGAAGCCGTGAAACACGCGGTTCAACGGCGAGCGCTTTTGTGATGTATTTGTTCAGGCAGATTGCAAGCATCAAATTTCATAGCACTGAAACACTTGGAAGATGAGTGCCAGCCCCCATGGTAAAGCTATTTTTCACAAGAGCGGTTGCAATAACGGCAGCGAATCACATTGTACGCTTGACTATAGAGGAGCAGCAGTTCGCTCCGAAAACGTGTTACAACATCTCGCGTCCGAAACCGGAAATAATTAGTATGCTTCCGGTAGCCTCTCCACGTTTGCAATTGGCACGCGAACAATGAACGGCTCCGAACAATTGGACAAAGCAGAAGTTCCTTCCTCTTGCCGTAATACGAAAGGCGCGCTTCGATGCGTTATTTAACAGGGTCACAAAAGGACACCTTCTACACACGTACATCTACGTCACGAAGCACGAGTGACGTCATTCTGCACATAATCACAATAACCCTGCGTCTTTGCCACCTGTTTTTGATCGTCTGCTGCAGCAGGGTCCACCAGGTAGCAGACGAAAATGATTACTGTCGTCTGCTACGCCTTGTCAGTGTGCTCTCGTGTACGGGCGCACCTGCCGGGGTCACAAGGGGTTGGAGTAACGGTTCGAATTACGTCTTGCGTGTTTTATCTGCTGATGTACAGAAGTGTATACGTACACCTGCCCTCTGACATCGCGTGTGTGTGCTAACCCTGACAGGCGCACAGACAGCTGGGACGCCCTTGAGGTCACCGCTTGAGTTAGGCCTAATACGTGGCAGGGCGAACGCCATGACGAGCAAGGAAACGTAGAGAAAACAGCCTCGCGGAAATGAAAATAAAAAAAGGTGCTGTTCTTTCCTGCTTTTGGAGGCGATTCATGGTGTTAAATATCTTCCTGGGTCGTGAGCCAACGCCGCAGACAAAGGCGGATAAATGTTGTTGGTGAACGTAGCATAGCACGCGGTGTGTGAGGAACCCTCTACCGACAATAGGGATTGTGGTGTAGACACCTACAACAAGCAAGGTACTCACGAGGCTTGAGGTACTTTGCTCCCGCCGGGGCTAGCTCTTGTAAAAACAGGCAGTCGTGTTTTCTTGTTCGTCATTGCGTTTGTCGTTTGCGTCTGGTGCTGGAATGGCGGACGACGTTGGGGTGTTTCTTTCGTGACTGAACCCTTCACTCGGAGACGCACAATGCGGTGCTTCTGGTCTACTTCTATTTTTTTCGTTTTTATGGCTTGTTTCAACGTGCGCGCGGGCAGACAGCGGGAATTATTTCCTTTCTACGAGTTCCCATGTATATAACCTGTTGCTTGCATGTGACTGACGCCCGTTGGAAGACTGCGCTACAGAAGAGCCGTATAGTACAGTATAAACGCGGCAAACGTAGTAGCAGACAGCAGACAGGATGCTCGCCAGACAATTTGGAGTAGAGCAGACGACTTATATGGGCCCGTAACTGTAGCAGACGACTCCTTGACCCCGGAACCCTCGCAAAAGTATGACGCTCACCAGACGACGTTCTCGTTTTGCCTGGAGTTAGGAAGCCTCTTTTGGAGGCCCGAATACCTCGCGAAACCAAGTTTTGAGGGCTATCGGGTGTTTGTGTTCTTCACAAGGACAAAATATATCGACATTGCCAACCTAAGTTTCGCCACTTTAGGAAAATTGATAGTAAACTTGTGTACTGCATGACTGGAATTATGGGAATTACGAAAATTTAATTCTGGCACAGTTTCGTGAAAACACGGACACCGAGCAGGTAAAGACAAACGAACATGGCAGTGTTGTGAAAAATGGTGCTGTGGGGACGCCGAAACATATCCTGTTCCTCTTAAAAAAAATATGTGGTCGGTGTCCATATTTTATCATAACTGTTCAGTGATCAGCCCCGACCAGAAAGGAGCATTTCTTAAGCCCCATATTTAAAAGTTTTTTTTCTAATCGTCCCGTATTAGTTTTTCAACCATAGAGCATAGGAGAATAATTTTCTTCCATGTCAATAATAATATCTCGATGCAAGACTCCAAACCTGTCAGTTCTAACAGAGAATGTGTGCCCACGCGCTATCCGGTAGATGTCGACACCTCACATTATACTAATAGGTGGTATTGCATTTATCGAGCTTTCTTCGTGCTATGCCTAACTCTTCTTTTTACAAGTGTGTTAACGCGAAATCATCGACTAGCTGGTTATTCATATTGAGGCGGTATCACAGCGATAAGGAGCGGGACAAAGTGGGGCCACTAATAAACCACACGATGCACTGTGCCGTTTCTATATTTGCTCTGCCTTTGTCCTTGTTCTGAGCGCAGTTACTGCCTCGGTTGTACCTCGAAATATTCACGACCATAGAGTAGATCTCGTTTTGTGAACGAAACCACCGCGTGCGGCGACCCGTTCTTTGGGAAACGTTTATGGTCCGTGGTCTCGGCGTGGTATAGGGCTCATTCGCCGAAAGCGTTGTCTATGACCTACAAGTCACTGACATCGCAGCCATGACGTACGATGCCTTGTCATTCCCGACAGCGTGCGCCCCTTGTAGTCTTCCTCGCGTATCACGGAGGAAAGACGCGTGGACGCTTGTGCCGATCACTGCCCGAGGTCGCTTAGCCTTGTTCTTGTCGTCATCGTTTCGACTCGCATCTCTCGAGGGTGGGTCGTAAGTCAAGAAAACCTGAGAGACGGCCGATCGTTCTGTCGGTCGTTGTAGACACGACGGAAGTCGCGGGGCCATCAGAAGGGTCCGCCGCTGTGCAGAATCCGCGCGAGCTTTGTTTTGCGTGACACCGTTTTCCCCTGGCTGAATGTGCTGGCGTTTTCTTTTCCTTCGCGTTTCTGTTTCCTTGCTTTCATTACACCAAGAAACATGTTTCTAATACGAGCCAGAAAACGGTCTTCAGGCGGACAAGAGATGAGCCGGAGTTCCTGATGCAAAACCCCAGGGTTGGCTAAACAAGACATCTCTTCAGTTTGAACTCGCATTTAGCTAGGTAGAATGAAGACACGGTGACCGGTGGATTCACGGGAGAACCTTCTGACGGCGAAGTTGAACAATTACAACTTCCTTTGGGTAAAATGATTAGAATAAATGATTGCCAATATGAGTACTCAAATGAATGAAAATGCTTTACTACTGTTCCGCTGATAGAGTTCACTTATAACTTCTGCTAACAAAATTTATGGCACGCAAAGTAAACGTGGCAGTGTGGAGTGTGAGAACTCCATCCTGCAGGCGACACCTGTTTAATTTAAGTCGAGCGAACATTGTGTACTCTGTAAGGCCTGAAATATTCGTATTTTATCAGTTCCGCGTATTCCTTGGCTGAAGCCCGACTTTAGGATTCAAACGCTGATGAGAACTGAAGTTATGCGTCAGTACCTTCCATGCGTACCTCCGTCGTTGCCTACTAGATAAACGGATGCTATAGTAGTGCCTTATGAGCAAATTTTTTCAAGAACATGGGCTGTAGCGAAGGATGAGCAATTACTTGGACAGATATCTCAGAAGACGGTAGTTTTATCACTTAAACAAAATTTGGCGGTCCTTGGCGGCAGCCGAGCCCGAAAACATTCGTTCAGCGCATGGTTTTAGATATCATCCTGATGAGCAGCTTAGGTCCACAACAGAACGATGGCATCTCTGAGAGATCGCAAGATACCACTGTTCTACGTCAGCCGAACTTTTCTTATGCTTGAAATTTTCGATACTCATCACTGTTATTCCATTCTCCGCCACACCGCGGGGCTGCCATTGGCAACCATTCTGTTGCCAGAATACGCGACCGCTTATCTCCTATGTGAATTACGCGACGTGTCAAATTTTGTCTTAGCCTCTAAATCTCAACTATGACGTTTGCTGCCGTCGCTAGCTGTCTAATCTATTGGTTGGTTGGTAAACACTTTAAGTGTCCTGCAGATTGATGACCCGGGCTCAGGTCTCCCACGTCGGGACGTCCAGGCCTTGCCTAGTTGCCGCTTCGCGGGCCTGCTGGACTGCCCAGATTTGGTCGGCGAGCTTGGCACTACGCCGCCGTCTTTCTATCCTTTATCCCTACACCTATCACTTGCAGTTCCGTAGCTTGCTGTGAATTACCTAGATTCATTTCAAATTTAACTGTATCCTCCACCTTTCTGCTTCTCAATCTAGTACTGACTAAATTCACCGAATAACCTAATATGCATGTTTCTTTTGAAAGATAACGCGAAACCGCTGTTTGGTCTGCATCGCACAAGAGAGAAAGAAAGAAAGGGAAATAAAGACAAGGACGTTAGCCGACGTAAATACCGGCTGGCTACCCTGTACTGGGGAAAGGGGTAAAGGGAATAAAAGGTGATAGAAGAAACAAATAAACAAAAAAACATGAAGTAAGAAAAATTCGTGCATTAACGCGATCCTACGCGCTACAACGTTCAAAGCCGGTCGCACAATTCACAAGCCCTTAAGAACTTCAGCAGAGCCCTTAAGGCCTTGAGTGCCGAAGCCCGTCTTGACCAGGGTCCTAAATCTTTTTCTTGTGTGAAGGGGCGATTGTCCAGTTTTTCAAGCGCAGTCGTGAGCACTTTTCTTGCCACATTGTAGCGGGGACATTCTAGCGGGGACCTCTGTGACTGCATGGCACAACTGAGTCACAGTTGTGCCATGAGTATATGAGTCACAGTCATGCAAGGCATGACTGTGACGCATAGTACATGGGCCGGAAGAGCCTTCTATCTCCCAGTGTTTTCTGTGTCGTGTTCAGCGCTTTTCGCTCCTGAACTATGCACATTCCTGAACAAAAGTTCAGAACCAGGGGGATCAGGGGAAAAAATTCCGAATTTCTTGGCAACTGAAACTGAGAACCTGAAAGTGGCGAATGAACTGCAGTGCAGAATGGAATCGAACACTGGCGAAATACAATGTAGACAACCCGTAAAACGACAGTGCAGGCGAAAGGCAGTGTAGGTGAACGATACAGCACCAACTAGCAACCAGGGTTTATTGCATAACAACTGCAATATATAGCAAAGACAACTTACCCAGAATAGAAGAACACTAAATATATTGCAGTTGATATGAAATAAAGACTATTTGTTAGTCAACGCTGTCATCAGTCGTCTACACTACTTGCTGGTTCTTGAGCTGTTCGTTTCCCTTGAACATGCACCAACCAGTCCATGCAGTTCATCAAACTACTGCAGTGTTTTCAATGCCAAGTACTAACTGCAGTCTTCATCGTCAGGTTCCATCCCAAATTACCGAGAGATAAAAATTTGTCAGGATATCTGGCCTGCATACATTTGATCACGTGTGTCATAGCTAGATCACCCATAGTCACGCTATTTTTGAATACAAGGCGATTTCACTCATCGCAGTAGATGGATACGGGCTAGGAAACACTTGTTTAGTCGTGTCTTGAAGGCAGGGACTTAAGCATGCACTTCCGAGGTGCATTCTATATTGAGGTTTGCAGAAACAATGCCTTCCGTTGTTCACCGCGCTTTCTTTGCACTTGCCGGGGGAGTTTTGCCAGGTCACGGCCTCGGGTGAACAAAAACGCAACGGCGTCATGCATAAGTCAAAGAGGTTGCCTGGCCCGAATAGTCACTTCCGCATGTTAGGAAAAACTAAACAGAGCAAGAAAGGTAACAAAGGGGTGAAGCACAACCCCTGCCCGGAAACGCCCTACAAAACGTCTTTAAGATAAATGACCATTAGTTCACGATTTCTTTGTGATGAATGAACGCCGCCTCCATTGAGATCTAATCTGTTTTCTGCATTTTTGTTATGAGATGGCTTCTGTTCGCAGTGCGCTGTTCTGCTAGACGGAAAAGAAAACGTAGCCGGCTTTGCCCACACAAAGTGAACACTTAAAGCGAGAATAAAATTCAACATAAGACTAATTTAAACTACTAAACTAACCTTTTAACCTGAAGCCCTATTTTCATTCATTTGCGGAACGTAGTTGGAATTATTACTAGAGAAAATGAAAGGCAAACTATCACTTTCCAAAATATTCTATGACGATACTGCTGCCAATACGACAATATTGCGTCACGATTGGCTGACACTACTTCGTGTTCGACCCGCCGAGTTGGCGAGTGCAATGGCGTAAGCATTGACGACAGTCGTGCTGTAATTTGACAGTGACAAACAACTCCCGCGATTACGTAAGGGCTGTAGTTCGCTATACATGCTTTGTCAATATGTATTCTACGAAGCGCGCAATTTTTTACTAACCACCGGACTTAGCTTTGACGCGCGAGCGCGAAATTTAGCCGACAGATGGTTTCAGCGGGGAGGTAGCAGAACGTTCACAAAAAAGCAATATCTGCTTTTTTTTCTTTTTCATTCGTGGAATGGCCAATCTTTAAATCGCTTATGTCACGTGGAACATCCAAGACCGCCAATTTCTTCAGTCATAGGATAGGGTACGGTTTTCTAGGTCAAAGCTTGTCAAGATCGCGAACTGATTGGCTTCGGGAACGAAAAAGAAGTAACTAACGCCACAAAAGTAACTGTAGGTAGCATGGTCCAAATAATCGCAAACGGCAACACGGCCACCAGAGGGCCACGGTTGTCTGCACGACACGCGTGTCTAATGGAACCTCGCGTCCAAGCGCAGTTGCGTCACAGCTGCAGCACGAGCCACGCTCGCGCTCGAACAATGGCGAGCCGCGTAATCCACTTTGCGCACCCCTCCGTCTGACTCAAGGAGGTTTAAAAAAAAAATTGGTATAACGGTTGCTAGCGTGCAGACGATTTTGACGGACAACCGCAAGCAGACGACAGGAACAGCAGCAGACGACGTGCATCCGCCTCTAAGCGTGTCAGCATGCAGAAGAATACTTTTTTTTTTCTCAAGGACGGCCGCAGCGCCCTCAGGTGTTTGGCGGTGAGGTCGCGCGCTTTGGTGTTACTACCTCGCGCACGTAATGGCGCCCCCATTCGTCACGCGTCATTTCAGCCCAACCGCGGGGTCGATTAATCCGCGTTCAAGCAGCAGAAAGCGCGGTTTACTGCGTTCCAGAAGACGAGCGACCGAAGGTGCTGCTCCTGGCGGCCGCCACGCGCACAGCAGACGGCTTCAACCGGCACCCCCTCCTGGGATGGGGTGTCCCAGATCTCGCGTTTCTATCAAAACCTCTCGCTTTTTGTTTGCTGTTTCATTCTGTCTTATGGTTGCCAAACGACGGTAGCGCAAGCGGCTGCGGGTAGGTCAGGGCGGCAGTTTGAGAAGCGTCAGTAAGGTGGAGCGAGTCAAAGTGAAAAAAAAAAAGCGATACGGAGAAAGACAAACAAGAAATGTTGCGAAGCGGGCTGCGAGTGATGCTGCGGTTGTGCTTTACTCAAGAATCTTTACGGGTGTATAGGACCCGCTACTTGGACAACCAGGTGCTTTATTGCGCTGAACACGGTAGCGTCTTCTCAGTGTTCGCTTTTTGCTACAGTTTTGCTTCTTTTGTATTCTTTATCCGCGTGCTTTTCTTCGCCATCGGAGCGTTACGCGTACGAGCTATCAAATCATCGGCGAAACGTTGCAACGTTACAGACTTAACGAGCGTCTGTTCAGAAGAGTTGTAGTGACGCTCGTTTACAAAAGGAGTAACAACTATAGCAGTAGCGGAAACGACAGGACAACAAAAAGGGTTACAAAAAGACAACAAAAAGCCTCCGAGATCGGGCAGCGCGAACGCATCACCTCCGCATGAAAAGTGAACGCGCTACAAGCAAGTTAGATTGTAAGCCGCAAGTGTCTCGTAAGGTGGCGAGCCATGCGGTGAGCCAGCGTCAGTGGTTGAACGGCATGTCGACCCAATTCGATGCCGAGGCGTAATGCAGCAACGGTGCGCTGGACTCCGAAACGTGCACGTGAACTTTGTGCACGCGTAACGGGCCGTCGCGGCCGAAATGTCACTGTTGTGCCTCCGGCGAGTAAGGGGAGCATAGCGGTGTGTCGGGAGGGTGGTGGGAGGGGAATCCTTGAAGGAGAAACACAATCCCCAGTGACCTCGTCGCGGTGATTTGATTATGATTGCGATCTAGAGCACCGACGCGCCACGTCGCGTCGTATTTCTCGTCTCGCCTGAATAGAAGAACAGTCGGCTAACTGCACATGGGTGCAGTAGCCGGGTGAGGCCACGAACCAACTACGGCCTTTATTGCAAAAGGCTGTGCGGTTACGTACTTGGACATTTGAGACGTTCCCAGGGCTTGGGAAATAAAAAAGTAACACAGAGAAAAGATGACTGGACAGGGACGTCAGTATTTTTCAACTGAGCCAGCCACATCAGTTGAAGGCCGTGTCCTGTCTGTCCCGCTTGCCTTTTCTCTGCTGTTCTGCGGTCTTTCTTTTCTCCTTTTTTTAATTTTTTGTAAGATCTGAAAATATGTCAGACAACGAAAGTTGTTGTTATATCTTGTGCACTGAGATAAAAGGGAAGTTTGGATAAGAAAGAGTTTACTATCCCGAAATCACGGCCAACAGCAATGTGCCAAACAAGACAAAAGTATATATTGATGGTAATATTTAAAATATTTAGAACCTTTCACAATTTCTTAATAGAAGAAACCTTCACTAGATACTAAAAAACAAAGTTGTAAATATGGTCATATCATCCTTAATGCGGAAGCAGAACACAAGGTGTGATTAAGCATACCTAGTCTTTGCTCGTGGACCAGTAAAGTATTTGAGATCACAGCACTGCCATAATGAGTCACTGGCACGGAAACGTCAAGGCTGCAGACTGGTGTAAGACAGCGAACATTTAAGCACTAAAGCAAACAAAGTCTCACTGACAACGAGAAAAAAAGTAATCATGGCGTTACAGATGGGATAGAAAAAACACTTTCTTGCTGTTTAGAGACTTCGTAGTCACTCATTAGTGTCTTCAATAGCGACCCACCACCTGAGAACCAGCGTTTAGTCTAAGAAAGCACTGGTCATACACTGTTAGGTTTATGCTGATAATGGACTGATAATACTGCCTAATACGGGCGCGTGAGGTCAGTTCGCAACGCCATCTCACGAAAAAAAAAAATAAGGGGGAAGATTTGCAACTAAAACGGCTAAATCTAAGTCGCTCTACTGCAGCGTTTGTTATCCTCTATATTTTTAGAACGCTGCTGGTGGAAACTACTCGAGAACACTGGCTTTATTAGCATTTAAATAGAATGCGGGACTCCTTTTACTCAAGGTCGTTGCTCGTTAAAGCACTTCCCGTTTAATATTCCGTGCCTTTGTTTAGAAAACCTCACCACAACGCGCACACCTATTCCGAGGCCGTCGGACGCTAATTTTGTAACGGCGGCCTGGCCGACACCAACTACGCATTGTCGTCTGTCAACTCGAGGTCGTCTGGTAAGCCACTCAAAGCCAAATTTCCATGGTCTCACAGACTCGTTCCAGACGGTTAGAAGATAACTTGCGTACTTTTATAAGACGCCGCCTCATAACCACTGCAGGCCACCGTGGCGGTTAGCCTATAGGTGATAGTTATCGCAATTTGCAGACGACGCCTGTTACGAGGCCACTATATCACCGCTTGCGGCATCAGTATGCTACAGCGTGCGTATAGTAGAAGGACACGCTCGCGAATCATGGCGAACCGCTGTAGCAGACTACGGCACTTGCATCGTCGTCTGCTCCCTTTCTGGGACGTCTGCTAGGCGAGCGTTGGCTTGCGACACAGGGTACACATACATACCGCTCCGTGGAGAGTATAGGCAAACAAGAGGTGTGTAATAGTGGCTCTTCTTGGCCGCTTGGCTTTCGCGCTGGCTCACCGGACAAAAGGATGCACTAGCGGGCGGGCAGATGCGAGCCGGACAGTGAAAACGAAACCTCATGCAAATGAGACCCCGTTCGGTGACGGGTCGCTTAGTCGTGCGTTTCCGGCACGTGATAAGGCATCCGCAAGGTCCGCGCGATTGCCTCACGGACAGCGCTGCTTGACCGCGGGGCGTACGGAAAACCGGTAGAAAGAATGACTACCTTCGCCTGTGGTGACGCGTTGAGCTCCTTGCGGTCTTGAAGTGTCGTCCGTTACAGAAATTGTAGCTACATAGTCGCGGGCAGTGAGCCAGGGAGGTGGGAACGTTAGAAAACGTTCATTTATTTAACAGTTGCTTTGCGGACGCGGTGGCTTTGGAGAAGGGAGTTGGAAGTATACATGTAGTACGTATAAATGAAGAGCGGCGCAAAAGGCGAAGAAAAGACAATAAAAGAAAGCGCGTGCGACGATCTTGAAGATACCGGTGTATGTGACTCAGTTCATACAGGACGTTTTGCGAATTCATTATGGCACGCTGCTTCTTAGAATTTTGAAAAGAAGCGTTACAAATGTGTGTCTTAGGAGAGTGCAGGCGTACTGAGCAAACACGGTGAATGTTGCAATGAATAGTGATGACTACTGGAACGGCTTCAGAGATTTGACTTTCAGACCTCGGATTGCAGTGTACGTTTTCTTCGAAAAAGAAAAGAAAAGAAGAAAACCTAAGCAGGCGGGCTTAGATACGGTGAGTTACTGAGACAAGGAGCATACAAATATACTTTTATGTTTATTGCTGGTATAAAACAAGAATGACACAAGAACCTTTCTTTTCTTTGAAAGGTTCTAAAATTAATGAGAAGCTGTAGATGTTAACTTGGCTGATGTCCTGCACGGTATATACAACAGGTGCTGGGTGAATTATGGCGCCGACAGATTTCACACAAATTTTTACTGCTTTTTACGCTCTACAAGCCTTAACGTTACATTATGAGAATAGCTTCATGATGTACGTGCGTGGCCACGGTTTCTAAATATGGAAGAACAAGAGCTGCGTTCGTTTCACGCATCAACGGGGACGAGGCGCTCCAATAGTTACGGTAGAAATGCGTTTTCTCGCTATAATAAACGATTCGCTATTACGTACGTATACAGTCGTTGTATTGCTGACCTGCAGTCAGTCTTTCCTTGTTCGACGCATTTTCACGCTTGTGTGCATGCGGAGGTCGTTTCTTGCGAAATGTCTTCGCGGTAGGTCGCCGAAGGCCCGGCGCAATGCGTTCGGTAACGATTTGCCACGGCTGCGAAACCGCAGGCGGAAAAGCAAGAAATCGAAACACGAAAAGAAGATAAAAGTGGGACATTCGTTTTGTGGTGGCTATTACATTTGACGCTCGAAGTGTATAGGCGAACGGGATTTGTTTCGGTTCTGCCGCCTGAACGTTTCTGGATCAAATACGTGGGACCAAGCTGCTTGCTCTCTTCGAGACCAATGACCACCTGAAAGCGATTGTCGTTCGCCTGCATCGAAGCTGAAGCAAAAAACGTTACAATCATTGGAGAGAAAGAGCTTCCAAGGTTACAACTTCTAAGAAAGATAAGGAACATTAGCATCTTCAAGAAATCTAGGACCGAATGCACTAACGTTTTTGTTCTTAAGCGCTGTATGCTGTTTGGCCTACCGCCTTCGCTAATGTTATATACAGCGACAAGGTTGGCTAGGACTAAACTTTACCGAACGATTCTACCGTAAGAAATTGTTTCATGAACATGGGCCCTGAGGCCGAATTTACAGAGCTTGGTTCGATAAGTCCTAGCTCTTTGCCGTTGGCAGGTGGCCTTGATTAATCATGCGGCCGTCGCCACCACTGGCTCTCATCAGCTCGACGTGGTGCGTGGAGGGATCGAAGTTCGTAGAATACGAAGGCCGAGCTCTCGCAGAAAAGAAAAAAAAAAGAAAGAAAGGAAGAAGAGAATGAAACTGATGAAGAAAGAAGGTATCTTCAAATGGCGCACGTATCTCGCTTCGCCAAGCATACTTTGAACAGTGGCTGCACCGCAGGAGGCGTCGCTTCTGCATCATCCATCCCACAGTACATCCGTTTTCGAGAGTACACAGATATATACGGGTAAGCTCGCAGCGTAACTGGAACACCTCATTTTTCTTATCACACCGCTTTCAAAGCGGGCGGGTGACAAATGACGTGCACGACACGCTCGACTCCGCGTCGCTTCTGTTTTAACCTGCAAGGCGCAAAAGCCACTGCGGAGTCCTTTCTTCGAAGGTCGAGTCAGATTTCATGCCAAAGCAGTTCCCGCGCTTTTTTTTCTTCGGCGACTTCTTCGCCGATAACCCGTGCGGGGAGTTAGTTGTCACGTGGCAAGGCTACGCAGAAGAGCACGCATAGCTAGCGAAAGGGCCTAGAATAATGGGGACCCTGCCAGAGCCCTCCGCGGTGTAGCCGTGAGAAAAAACGCGATAATGTGCTCGTTAGATCGATGCACAGTCGGAGCACGTTCGGTGAAGCTCATGCGAGCTACCGGTAGCAACGACGAGTGAATGATGAAGCGTGTTAGATGCATCCGTATACAAACCGGCTTCGCAGAGACTATAGTAAACAAGAAGGAGCTCTACAAGAACATCATCAATTGTGAAATGACATGTAGATAAAGACATCCGCGACTCGGCCAATCTGGCTTACATTTTTACGAGTGATAGAAAGGGAGAAGAGTGGGAAATATAGTGAAACGAGTATGGTTATAGTCGATAACTGTTCCCGTTGATTGGACTGATTGGTGGAGCACGGGGCCGCAGGGCAATTGCTACGAACAAATACGCGATGAACTGGGACACTAGAGAAGCACGAAGAAGAGATATTTGTCTACTGTGCCAGTTCTTCACGTGCCTGTCAATAATATTGCTTCGCAGCGCCGTGTTCCATCATGTCATAGAACCAACTGGCCAGCTAAAACACATTGTTGGGCTGATTGATGCGCTGTGGTGGCGCAGTGACAATGGTGCCCTGTTGTTAAGCACGAGGACGTGGGTTCGACTCCCAAGCCAGGCGGGCCGGCCCTCGGGGCGAAAGGCAAGAACGTCAGTGTACCGTGCATTGCGGGCACGTGAGAGAACACCAGGTGGTCAAAATAACCCGGAGTTCCCCAACGCTACGGCGTGCCTCATAATCATATCGAGGTTTTGACATTTAAAAACTACCGAATTTAATTTACGTTTAGTTCGCGACGTGCCGAGGTGACTCGAGTTTGATGTGTTGAAAAAAAAAGAAAAAAAAAGAAAACCAATTGATTAGTGCGTGTGGTAGACGTCTTTTCTCATCCCATGTCTCGCTTATTTAAATGCGCGGTGGGACAGTTAGTTCCGTTACACGTTTGCCGAGGACTCGCGCAGAGTTCTGCAGCTAAGCCTTCTTCGTTAGAAAGGCGAAGCGTTGACTCGTAATGAGCTCCGAGGAAACGGTATATACAAAGGATATTGAGGATGCCAGTTGACTCAAGAGCAGCTTACACGACATCAAAGCGTAGGTTTTCTTGCCTTTTTGCAGTGCCTGAAAGTGGTCAATTGAACTAATGAGGCACCTGCAATATTTTATTCGGGACACGCTTGTGCCTATTCACGACAACCTACGATCAGAACTGTGAGAAGAGAACAAGACTGGTTGTACATTTAAATGAGGGGTTCGTGTTGGCGCTACCTTCGCCTAAAAGAAAGGCTGTAGATAAGTGATAACGCCATATGCGCAGAAACGCAATCGAGAAACGACGGTAACAATGAAAGAAGGGAACAGTGGGGACTTTGGCCTTATCCTGCGCTCACATTTTAACTCGTGCAGGTACGTTTGTAAGTTACGTACTAGACAATATACGGTGTTTCGTCAAATGCGCGCGAAAGATCTTAAGAATTCATTGAACTAAACTTTCTAATCGAAGAGTCAGGCAATTGATCGTAATACGAGACTTGAGGCTTCTTGCACTAAACTTTCTAACCGGACATAGAGTCAGACAGTTGATCCTAATGCGGGACTTGAAGCTTCTCATCCGAGGAGTTCACAACCGGTTTCAGACACGCAAAAAAAAAGTTGACGCCGCTAATTTTTGCAGCGTAATGAGTTCCTGAAAATTTCACCCTGAAATATCCAAAACTGAATTGGGAGACACCCACGAACGACGTGACATTGCGTCTCACCATCGGGCAAGTGTGGAGGGGACGTCTCTTATCAAGCCGCGATCTGGCCGACTTCTTGCGTTACACGATTAATTGTCCGGCTTTCTTTTGGGAAAATACTTAATTAGTGTGATTTGCAGAATCCTTCGTCTACTTACAAGATCGAATCAGGTTAAAATGTATGTGTCTGGGTCAAAAGTAATCGTGAGGGAAGAGCTTAACAATCGCACCTTACCTGTCTTTAAGAAATGCCGAACATTACTTTTTTGAAGACCCCGCTATGATAATGTGGATATGTCACTGTAGCTAAGTTGGCGAACTCGACGTCAAGAACTGAAAGGGGGGGGGGGGGGGGGCTAAGCATGAGGAACCTTACCGCAGCCAACTTTACCCGAAAATAAAAAAAAAGCTTCGCAAAAGAGACTGTGGCATGATGCCCGTGCTGCAATTGGTCGAGCCAGAAAACCATAGTCGTGCTATTTTCACTCATTTTCGCAGCGGATAAATTACTGCGCGCTAATTTGCCGTCCCCTGTGCGAAGTTGATTCAACCACGGGCAAATTTGCTCAAGGGCGAGATGCTTCGTGCCAGCCGCATTATATTTTGCAATAACGACGGCCGCCTACAAAAGGCAATGTGTGAAGTGATCTCTCTTGTGGACAAGACTGTTTATACATATTAATGTCGCTATATGACTCGATTGCAGTTTCCTCTAATGCCCACAGTTCGTGCCGTTTTCATATTGCGATGGGAGTGAACTTTCGTTCTACGCTTCGTACGTGTCCTCAAAGTTACCGTCGGAGTAGTTAACAGAACACGGGATAAACTATTATGGCCTCTCGTGTCAGCGTATAGTCGTAATAATTGACGAAAACCCGGCCCTTCGCGTTGAATTTGCATTCGCCAGCGGTGTAAGCATCTTCAGCCACTCGAGCGTGTTCATGCAAGTACAGGCAGCAAGCTAGACGTCTGCGGGGAACCAAGCAAATACACGTAGCATGTATTACTAAGCCTGAGACAGACAAATGACGTATACGTCTGCACAAAGAACAGAATGCAAAACTAAATCTACGATGTCAGAGAGTTTATTCGTCACAAATTCGAGGACTGAAAGAAAGAAACCGCCAAGGAAAGGAGTTCGAATACTTAAAAAACAACCCACTTTTTTTGTTCATGATGGCCGACGACATGGTTCTGGGCACGACATGGTTATGATGAACAATCACGGAAAGTATTACGTTTTCGAAGTCCACGATTTCGCTTTTGCGTTGGTAGCAAAATCGGGACACCTGCCATGAGCGTTCCAGAGTCTCAATTGCAGTGTCCTAGCCTTGACAAATTCCCGACACAGTATAGAGCACAGTCGCACATGCGAGACTGTGTCACAACGCAAGGGTTAATGACTTATTCGATTCGGGTCCCCTTGGCAACGCTCCGTGGTGCATGTAATTCGACGTCCTCTGGCGCTTAAGTTTAGCTCGAAATTCGGCTCACTGATTTCATGATGACGTCACGACATTCGCTTAAGGTCACGATAACGTTATCGGGCACACGAGCTATACCCTTCGTCGTCTATATCCTATAGGGAACACATAATTCGTTCTTGCAGCGTGTAGGCACAGGCATCGACGAAAAAACAAAAAAAAAAACAAAAAAAAACAAGAGACCACGTATACATATTCCGTTCCCTTCGGTGCGTTGACAATGACGAAACGAACGGGCGACTGGCGCGCTAAGCGTGTCAAAGTCGTCGCGTGCACGGAGCACGTGGGAGTCCCATTAAGCGTCACCGACAGACCGTTTGTGTACACGACGCTTTATACGTGATTCGGCGCGCAAGGGTTGCTCGTCGTTCGGCATGCGATGACGCGAAGAGGTTCCCGTGTAATGACGGCACTCGCATTACGAACGGTGCATGTATACCGAGGCTGGCGAAGCGATGGTGATGACCTCATCTGTCCGCGGCAGTTGCCGTCACGGGCGTGCAAGCGTGCAGGTAGCCGACCGTCGCGTATATGCTTTCTTGTGTGCCGGAGACAATGAACAGTATCCTCCGCTGTCGGCGACGGTTGGTGAGACGATGATGACAGAAAGAACGAGAAGGAGTAGGCTGTGAAAGAACGCGGCTGGAGATGGCGTGGCGGCAGCAAACGTAGGGGTCATGTATCACGGCTCTTCTTGGGCGGTGACGGCGCCTATTTGAGCAATTTGTATCGAGAGAAGAAATTAAACAAGGAAAAGAACCTAGGCGTACAGGGAGAAAGCGATCCAGGATAGGTGTAGTTTTATTTCCGCTTTTTAATCATGCGTTCAGTTGGCTGACTGTTCCATCACAAAGTTGCTATGATATGCTTGATTTATCATTATTATGGTAAACGTTAATCCATCTAATACATTTACCAACGTCATTATATGCTTGGCCAATACGCCTGAGTGGGTGGGCGCCACTGCCTTTGAGGTCATCATCATGAACGTCAGCATCATAATCATGACATACAGTACCGCTAGGTATCTTGGAATTGACCTAGCTTTTGCAGTTCCTGTATTGGCGCCACCCTTCGGCCTAAGAGGGCAGCGTGCTTCAGCAACGCTTCTCGGTGATTGTAACGGCGTGGAGGAGTAGCGTCACAAACATGCTCTCAGCCCGGTGCATTCGAGCTCCTCTCAGGAATTACCGCGCAGCGCCATTGAAGTGCAGTGGACTCCTGAATCGAGGGGCAGCGCTGCTTTACACTTTCTTGAGTCAAAATGGAGTGTGGAGGGCAGGAATCTCTTAGAATATGGGGGCAAGTTTCCTCAATTTTCGGTGCCCCAGTGAACAAGGTGCGAGCTCGAAAACAGGGTAACGAAGGCTGACCTAAAGTCTGGCAGAGGATTCGTTCTACTCCAAGCACTCGGACGACCTGAAGGGTGAATGCGCTACCGCTGTTCTGAACTTCTTCTTGGTGGTGACCTCAAGAGGAACGGGGAGGCATTAGGAATCCGCGTCACAGAGCATGCAAAGCTTGCGTTTCATTTTTTTTTGTGTGGTGCGCGAGTCGAATTACCCGGAGCCTAATGACACGTCAACCCCTCGACCTTCCGCGTCATCGCCGTGGTCGTCGCGACGCGGTTCACTTTTAAGCGTCGCCCAGTACGAACCGGCTCTAAATCGGTTGCTCCCGGCTCGTAGAACCAACAACGAGACCCTCAGAAGCTCTTGGGGTCAGAGTTTACTGCGGCAGAATGTTACGCTCGGCACTGCAGAATTTAGGTTGGACGTCGTTCGAAACGACTCTCTCCGAGAAGGGAAGCTGCACACGCAGCAGCGCGACCTCTGCACGGACTCTGACCTCCGACCTGAAGAGAGTTAGCGTCTCCGTTCTGTGTACTGCGATGTCGTCGGCGCGGAGGCAAGGCGAATCGTAAACGTCTTACGGCTGTTTATCGTCCAACGAAAGCAAGATATAGAATGAAGCATCGTCCGGCCGTGTCCAGGTTCGTGTTCGGATGTTGTGCCTCACTTTCCGCCGTTTTTCCTCTTCCCGCGTAGTGTTCACTGCTGACGGTACCATCAAAGCTACGCAGGTAGCTTTGATGATACAGGCGGCTACGGTGTACTATAAACATAACATATCCGGTATAAGATGGTAGAACACGGGCAACAATGAATGGCCTTCCAAATCTACGGGCGAAGTAAGAACTGTGTTGTGCTACGAGCCACTGACAAGGGCGCTATGCACACCCGCATATGCCAAGCACGTGAAACATAGACACTGTAACGTGATGACTCATCATTTTGTTCCCAGAAAATGAGCTCAGCATGGCGATCACAACACACACACACACACACACACACACACACACACACACACACACACACACACACACACACACACACACACACACACACACACACACACACACACACACACACACACACACACACACACACACACACACACACACACACACACACGTACTCTGTTGTATATATATATATATATATATATATATATATACAGGACGAGATGAGATTTTAAGTCATGTTATGAGAACGCTTCAATATTGCAAAACCTGCGACGTATTAGGTGGCCGACTCAACGCGTGGCAAAGCCTTAGCAGTTTAGCTCTAACTACAACGTACTTATGTCCAAAATCACTGGATCCTTAAGCCGTAGACTGGTTTTGTTAATAACGTAGCCGGTAAACACGAGTTCGCTGTCGCCTGCTCATAAAAAAAATATATATAAATCTACACTCGCGTCGCTTTGGGCCCATTGCATTCGGGTAGGAGCGATGTTAAGCGAGTTCATTAGATTTGCAGATTTTTTTCCCGTTCCACCCGCGCACAAGGCAATCGAACGTTGGACGCTCCTGGTTAAGACGTCACGATCGCAGTCGCTGCCCGCTCGTCCGCGTCGAATTAAAATTGCAGATAGCGTAATCATTTATCGAATAATTTGCACTTGCGCCCTTCGCGGGACGCGTCTCGCCATCCCTACATAATATGCGCGGTCTAGCATCTCGAACGTCCATTTGGCCATAGCGCGGAAAACAGGAATCGCCGTCGTGTTTACGTGGTGCATGCTGTCCAATATGCCCTACGTGTCTAGCCTACCTGCGTTTACCGCAAGTTGTCTTGGAGGTTATACAGATCGTCATGGAAACGCGCTGTAACGTGAAGAATGTGGGGGCGTGTGAATAATGGCGCGTTTAAGTGCAGTCTGGCGGCAGACGCGACTGGCCACTGCTATGTTGCTGAGCTTGAGCAGTTTCTCGAACCAGAACGAGATACTGCTACATCACCCGTTGCCATACATCATCGAATCAGAGATGCTTTGGAATAGCTCAAATGATAAGGTTGCACTGAAAAGTACCGTGAAGTACAGCCAAGATGCACTGTCTGTGAAAGTAGGAAACGTATCATACATTCCGCAGTATAGCCAGCGGAGAAAAATGGTTGAAACTTGAGATTTCGCGTGGGCCGGATTATGTACGGTTGCGGTTATATATATTTTTGTCTTGTTAAGCACCATGAACGCCTGAAAACAAAAAGACAAGAATCACGACTGCTCCTCCGGCATTTCACTGTGCCAAATAACACATAGAAATCCACTTTGTGCTGGCGATATTCACTAATTGAAACCGGCTACTTACTAGTTGCGAACAATCTTAAAACAAAACTTCATTGCAATTTAAATTCGACCTAACGGAATGCATAGCGGGTGTGGAATGTCCAGAATTACCTTTAATTTCAAGCAGCAATTTGTCCCTGCCGGCGTTGACTTAAAGTCCGCAGAATACGGCATGCGTCACCACCACTTGTTTGATCAGAGGGCAACGACTGACGCTCGAGATAGGTGGGAAAAGTCGTGAATAAATAGTAGGCAAACATAGCTGCATGTCCAAATCCAGCCGAGAAAGGTTCTGCGAAGGAATGCGCGCACACGAATGGGGCACTGTTTCAGCAAAAGAAGCGAGAGAAAATTTATTCGACGAAAGTAAACAGGGCGTTACCGGAACTCGACTTCGTTGAGAGGCCCCGCGGAGCTCTCGAGCTATGCAGCTGTTGCATATTCTCCCTGCTGAGTGTGTTTTTCGAGCGCCAGCAGATTCACCCTCAGCGTCGAAACCGTCAACCTGTCTCCCGCATGCATAAGTCAATGCGATAATGAAAGTCAGTCTCTGGGCACGCTCTTCAAGAGCTCGACGCAGTCACCGTTTGAGCAAGCAGCGAAGTTTTGACTACAGAATCCGTGCCACATCTATGCCAGAACACAAGGTTTCACAATAAAAAAAAGTTTGGAAGGAAATAGTGTTTACGCCTTAGGCTGGTATATACCAGCCTAAGGCGTAAGGCGTAAACACAAGGCGTAAACACAATAAATATGCCCATCATTATCATGCACGAAGAAGCGTATATACGCTTCTTCGTGCATGATAATGATGGGCATATTTATTGTGATGTTCCCGAATCTGTCAAGCTTTGGCATTTGAACAACCAGCTGGCTTCGAGTAGGATCATTTTGTATTTTGTGCAGTGGCAATAATTAGCCTCATGTAGTAATTTATATCATTGTCGTATTTGAGAAACATTACGAATAAAAAATTAGCGTAGCTTGCACTGGAGGCGCAATGCTAAAGAGACAGCGGAGCTGATGGGCACCTAGCTAGTCCAGGCTTTTGGGCTACGCTAAGCGCTACTAAGTAACCCCAGCATTTGCCAGAATGTATTAATTATTGATCGATAATTGATCAGGTATTGATTGACTATCGATTGGCTATCGCAAGGTATTGGCCACGTATTTGGGCTAGGCTAAGCCCTACCAATTCGTCCCCAGAATTTTCCGGAATTTTCCGGATTAACTATTGACTGGCTATCGATTGGCTATCGATGACTGACTAAGCTTAAGTAGTCCCAAACGTGCTTAGCTACACTTAGCCAGGCTCAACTTCAGTAGTTTACAGGGGTATGTGCCATTGCGCTTGGACCCTTTCTGCACTGCCGCCAGAACTGGCCCACATTTTTTGTGGGCCACATGTTTTGCGGGCTCGACGGACGGACAAACGGCCGGCTTCTTCGTGTACTTCTTCGTTGTGGTTTCGTGTTGTATGCGCAAAAGTTTCATTATGATGCCAAACCAACTAGCCCGCCTATCCGTTTTAAGGCCGGCTTAAGTAGCTCCGCTGTTAAAAGTGACAAGGGAAAATAGCTTGAGGCCACCCATCAGCAACAATTATTTACAATATAAGCTAGCGTGACTGTAGCAGAAAAGAACCAGTGATCTGCAGTAAAATAGAAATGTCTACAAATGGCATTCCATAACAAGCGCGATAACCAAACCCATGGCTGCCACTGATGTATGTACGCCTGTCATGCAGACGGCTTGCACAGATTCAGAAGAAAACTCTGGATGGCCAACAGCTAAATAAGTATAGCAGACGGGGACAAGTGACATGCCGTGATGTCTAGAAGAAAATAGTTGACGATAATTTGCCAATGAGTGAACACCACACGCCGATATAGCCAGCATACGGCTTCGCGAATCGTCTGTCGACGGCTGGGTTGCAGACGACATATCTGTGCACCTGGAGGCAGTAGGCGTCGGTCACATTCTTCCATTTCGAGTCAACTTAGGAGAATAAAGAGCCCCCTAAGCATTTCCAAAGCACACACACACACACAGAAAAAGAGATGCGAAGAGAGATCAGGGGGTTTGCCGCGCGCAGTGCGTTTATTCGATTTGCATATTATTCGCGGCGGCCTCCACCCTGCATCTAGGGCAGGACCGGTCATCCGTACCACTCCCGACCGTTACTCGGGGTTCAATCACACGCAGTGCTTTCTCCTTTTTTTCCTCGTTTCACGCTTGCTTCATTCCTTTCGAGGGCACGTGATGCGTGTAGTGCTTTAAAGCGAGCCCCCTCAAGGCGTTGCCTTCGACGCTTGCATAACCGCAACGTTGTTAGCTGCCCAAGACCGCAGGTAACACTGATTTGCAGTGCGAGTCGCTCTGCGCAAAGGCGTGGTCAAATCGAAGCAGGCATTCTTCGCCCAACGGGAAGCATACCCCGCTGTGTATGTAACACGCCCGGCATAACATGTTGCCCTTTCCTTCCTCATAGCCTTAGGCCCTAGTCCACTGTTTGGTGAGTGCTGGCAACGTCTTGCTTTTGTTGCTTTTTTCTTCACCGTCTCCTTCTGTTAGCCTTGTTTTCTTCACTGCACTGTCTGCTGAGGCGTCTCGTTCCCAGGACGTATTATGCGCGCCCTACATTTTCCGCGTGCAACCTTCCTTTTGCGGCCGGTACGCAGTGGCGCGTCAAAACTTCCCCGGTGAGTTCCGGTTCCGCGAGGGCAATGGCGGAGGTAACATAGAAACGAAGCAGACGACATATAAAAAGATGTGTATAGACAAAGAGACAAAAAGAAGCAAAAAAAGACACACAAACAACCTAAAACAAACAAACAAACAACGAAACAAACAAACAGAGGAATGAACAGACAGACAGGCAGACAGACAAACCAACAAGCAAACAAACGAAAAGAAAAAAAAAAAAACGTGGGGACGAAGTTTAAGCAGACGAAAAGATAGCAGAAGCAAGTTATCATAAAGAAATGAAAACGCATTCAGGACAGCTGAGGTAACGCCGTCTAAAAAAAGGAAATACAAATGAAAGAGGATGCAAATGAGAAACAAAAACCCTTTTATGTAAGTGTACTCGCTCGTACAGATTCATCTTGAATTGAGCATAGCAGGTTAACGTTTCCTGATGGCCACGTCTGGACTCCGTCGATGCCGCTTGACGATTGCATGCTCTCGCAGAGCGTCAGTATGGCTGGGTACACACGCCCTTGTTCTCTGGAATGCACGCAGCTAGATGAGGGCCGATATTTTTTTCTTGAAGAGATTTGCGCCAGAATAAAGCGTCAATGCGACGTTCCTTGTTAGAGCAACTTAATTTGTTGGCCCCGGAAAACATGTGTACTGCCGATATCCTCTCGTCGGGGCTTTCTTCATTGCCGGCCTCTACCGCCTTTACTCCGGCTCGCTGGCGCTCAGTGACACCGATTAGACGACGAGCGTCCAGTGCTACGAGCAGTAGATCCGGTTTCACTTTCGCCCGGCAATAACGGCCATTTTTTTTAAGACGCGCCAACGTGGCCGCCATCTTGGAATGCCGCCGCCGGTTACACATCGCAGGCGAGGCCGGCTTTGATGGCGCCGGTACAGCGTAGCTCGGTCAACGTAAAAAAGCATTAAAAAGGAAGCACAATAGAAAAAGAAAAAAAAGACTGGCAGTTTAATTTCGTCCGCAATCTCCCGTCTGCTGCTTGGACCGATTAAAGCCATCTCGTCCTCGGCCCATTCGCCGTTGGTTCTAGCTGCCCAGCTGTCTTTGTTTTACTTGCAGTTTACATTTCGGAACGACGTTTCGCAGGAAGTTGCACTTATCGTCTGCAACTGGGCCCGCGCTTGCTGAACTCTGCAGAAGACGGGAATTCTTCGCACTAAATCTCCGCGTTTTCAGAATGGAGTAAGTGCAATTTCACGTCGTTTCCTGACCTGGATTCAGCAGAAGAACGATTACGACTCTCCGTGGTGATTTTCGAGTATTCAGCAGCACGAAGCCGTCTTTTTTTTTTTGTAAAGTTTGTTTACGAAATTTGCGGATTGGAGGGTGAAGACACTGTATTTCATGGAAAGAGGAGGAACGGTAAGCTAGTGTGTTTTGAAAATTAATCAGAAAGGATGTGAACGAGAACGAATCATTCACGCAGACATCTATTTCAGAACATTGCGCTGCTTAAATTATACAAGAAGCAGTGTATAGAGCAGGGATTAGCTGTTGGATCGGCCAGAGAGCTCGAAGTATAACTGCTTCAGGCAGTTGTACTTTCACGTTGCAAACAATTACCCTAATATAAAGACATATTGTTGGCGAATTAGATCATGATATGGGATTCTGCTGTTCCTTGTCTTGTTGGCGTCTTTTTTTTGGCACTCTCTTAATTTGGTTCTGAATTAACTACATCGTTGAAGCTTCACTTCGAGAAGCGGGGGCGATTTATCCTGTAGGCGAATAGGCAGCCACCTAAGACGCCACTGCGGAATGGGCGCCACGCAGCCCCCTCGCATCTTACAACGTTTCACTAGCATATTTCACCAGCGGGTAACAGAAGACGTCGAAATTGATTGGATGCAAATTGGATTACATTTTGCATTTTTATTAACTCCTTCAGTATGGCCTGATCGCGAAACGAGGTACTGATCCCAGGAAACCTATGTGCTATAACGTCTTTTTATGCAATTACCATTATTTGGCAACTTTACCCACAATGCGGCTTGCCCAGTTTGTATCTAATCAATTTCACCCAGTGACTCAAGTCGTCTACTATCTCGATCCACTAGGCATGTGCTGGCAGCTGTGTTGCCGAACAGAAAACTTCGGTAACTGTGTATGTGCCCCGGTGTTTTGCCCATTCTTGGCCGATCCCTCAGAATGTGTGTGCCAAGGTGACACATGTGGTATGCAGCCATCAATTTATTAAAACGATAACCCCATATCCGCAACAGACACACAGCTCCGCGTCGAGCACCACCGCTTCATAGAGAGCCGTTGCAATGAAGTTCCACTGAGGATACCAGAGATACTACACAGTTTCAACTCGGGTGCTCTGATTACAAGGTATACTGCCTCGTGGTACCATTTGGTATTGTTTTTTGGCAGCGAGATTGCCACTTAGCATGTGTGCGCAGGCGATACGGTGTATCGTTGCAATGTTTTGATGCTAATCACATTAACGTCGACACTTATCCTGAGATGGCTTGGCCGGAAGATTTGCCATTATCGTTAGCAATGGCTCACAAAGCGATGCCTAAATGTGTGAATGCGACACTCCCACATTTGCTGCTAGCAGAGCAGAGATGAGCAGTGACTTCAATTTCCCTGGGGCGGCTAAATACCTTGAAACGCTGCTGCCCTTGAAGGATATGCAAATAAACAAATTATGAATGCAGAAAACGTGTTAGAGCTTCGAAAGGAAAATGGAGCCATGAAATGCCCTAAATAAGAATGGAAACGAAAAACAAAAACAAGCAGTTTGCAAGGATAGCAGTGTACAATGCATCGAGTTGAGATAAGATCATTAGGGTAATGATGGGAAAGCAACAGAGCTATCTCATAGCCGTCATCTAGGGCATTCATTATGAAGAGAAAAACTAGAACATACTGCTACATACTCAATACTAGTCAAGGTTTGTGCTCCGCTATATCTAGTTTCGGAGCAGAGTATAGATATCACTGACGGAAAGCCTCGACTATTTTAACGAGCACCTTACGACAGAAAATTATTGCACACTTGTGCCCGTAAGACAAACTTCACACATGACTACCGCTAAGCGAGAAAGCAGAACAGATAGGGCTATTGTTTCCAGCAGCTGTGTCCTTGTGCTGACAAAGGTTTTCTGTTAGCATAGCTGCTTCTTTGGAATGGGACTACAGCGATTTGCGCAGCTGAATGCGAATTATTTTGTACCGCTTCGTGTGCTAAAATTTGTCTTGAACTCGTTGTTGCTCGCAATCTTCCAAACTTTCTAATATTGTTTCTTGTTTCATTTAGTCATTATCATCGCCTCTCGGCTGCCCTTCCTGTGTAAGTGGTGCACGTAAAGGCCTTTGTGCAAATTAATGATAAAAAATAAAGAGTGTGTTTCAATGATTGACGGAGGGACGCGAAGTGTTGATCGCGTCTCCAATGAGGCTGTCCCATGATTATATTTACAAGGGTGTCGGCTCGTATTTTCTATTTTGGTAAATTCCGACAGAATTCAACACTGCTATACTCTTTTACCGCAGACACAGAGATAAATAGGTAGGAAAGACATGGAGGTTAAGTAAACTGTTTGCTGACTTATGAACGTTTCTGCTTCGCACTTGATATGCAGGAAGTGCTGACGCTTGTTCCGCACATGGTTGGCTTATTCGAACGACACTGAGAACACAACATTGGTTTGCGATTTCGCAACGATAACGACATTGTCGCGGTGAAAGTATTTGCTTCTTTTTTTTTCTTAGAACTGTAAGGCAAAGCATCCAGAATGCGTAAGCATTCGTCTGCTCCGCACAACAGAAACGACCGCAAGAAACATCGTAAGAATTCGCATTTTTTGCGACGTACACGTGGTAAATTGCGATGGATGAAGAAACTGCAGGAAACGATGGATTACGTGCATAGAGAAAGCCATTTCCTATAGATCGTGCAAGCCGCATCATAAAGATATGCGTCACCAATGGGACGAATGGGCTAAACAGTGCCGTCTGCCAAGACGTGTACGTCTGCTCAGTGTCCCTCCGTACCGCAAGAAGCAGGAGTGGTCTGCATCAACCAGAAGCCCACTTTTTCTTTCTTTCGGTTTCGTTTTACTTATCGTCTCCGAGGAACAAAGGAAGCAGACGGGTGCGCGAAACGATTAGTTCCCGAGACAAAAGACCCACTGCGGTAATCGCGCGCGTACCCTTTGTAGTAGCCGTTAACGGCCGCGCCTGTCCTCAATGTCCGAGGAGAAAGTCACTAGATAAAAGAAAACAGACGATAGCTTGCTGATGTCGGTAGTGATAACATGCGACCCATAGTAGATACGGTGACGTCACCTGATTTCTTGATTGACATGATAGCGAAAAAACGCTGGCAAACGAATACGGCGCCCGCTACTGTGTGTCGAGAATATGTAACTTTGCACGAATTTGCACTTATAGCACACAAGTACATTGGCACACAAGTACATTGCATAAAAATGCTAAAAGTGTGCAGTAATTAGTGCACACACAAGAATGGCACTATCAAATTAGTGAAAAAAAAAACACACAGAACATTTAGAAAGAAATTTACAGAAAGAATGGTGCGAACAAAGGTATTGGTATGATTCAATTCACGTAACAGTGAAATAAGACAACTGCGAAGCTGCTAGGGGACTACCACGTTGAAGAAACCGCCACTATAATGAAGAAATGTTTGAATGTTCGTGCTGTGTCACGTCATCTGCGCAAATTGACGAATCCCATTGCTGACATAAAAAAGATAAAAAGGCTTGTCCTGCGTTTGCCCAGAAGGAGAGCAAAATTTCCCGTTAGTGGCGACAGGACTTGGGCCGTAGCTTCGGGTGAACTTGTAACGTTTATGACTAACTCTTCCTCGTCCATGTTCGTGTTCGTCCACCTCGTCCATTTTACCTCTGCAGCGTTGCATACCGATCAAGTATCTAACAAAGAACGCCATTATTTCGGAATGCTTCTAGCTATCTGGTAAGGTCATAACGAAAGGGCCCTTAGCCGGCACTGAGAGTGCAGATAATCAGCGTACCGCCTGCTGGCAATTATGATGACAGCGCTTGCAAAAGTAAACAAGTGGGTCAGCGGAGATAACAACGCTGCAGGTGAAGTAAGGTACTGCGGGCTATTGTGACGCTAACGCAGATTTGCAGTGGCTTGCTTCCGGTAGAGGGCGCAGCATATACAATATACGCGATGAAATGTGATTACGTCTGCCGGAGGGGCGTGCACACATTTCGCCTTCTGCTCTTGCTTCGACAAGGGAGTGCTCAAGTGAAGCAAGCTAAAACAGCTATTGATGTAGATGAGTGAAGGAGTCAGGAGCCTTTCATGGATAAAAAAAATTCAATTCAGGAAACTCATCTTTGACATGATTTTGGTGTGACATTGCCCATTAAAAGCCAAATTTTAACGTAAAAGCGACTTCATTGCACAAAAAATAATTCTGTATAAAACCACAGCGGTAAATCAAGATGTAATAAATTTTCATCATTGAAGTGGGCAACAGTGGAAGTGGTTTGAATTTATTGCTACGGTAGGATTAGCAACTGCAACTGTCTGTTTGACAGGAAGTAGCAGACGGATCTGAAGTACATTTTTTTGTGGCACAGATCGCAGAGGGAAGCTAAAATCTGCTTACACTGCGCAGAACGCCTTATTTTTGGGGGGGGGGGGAAGGGGGAGGCAGGTGTGATATCTTTATAGGCCTTTGATACGTCTAGGGAGATTCATTGGCCGCCATCTGCAAAAGCGTCGCTACCTCGTCTCGGCTTCCTGCTCGCCGTTTTACGGAAGCCTTCTTGAACTTCCGGTCGTCTGCCATAGCGTGAGCGTTGCAGACGATAATGGTTCGCGGTCGGCAACGAACAGCCAGACAACCGTCTGCTAAGGCTTAGCCCCGTAACCATATACCATCTATACCTTGGGTCACTGGTGCCTGCTCGAAGTTACCCTTTTCGCGATGTTCTCGTTGATACCTTTTGTCATCCCGGGGGCGCGAGACTGTGAGGCTCTTAAACAGGTTGTCTTCTTCTTGCTCGCCTGGCAGCGCTCGACCGGCCGAAACTAGTTCCGCCCTGCTCTATTCCTGAAGCAGACGAGCAGGTACGTGGGAACAACTGCAGACGACGCCCTTAAAGATGGGGGTGCGGGAAGGCGCAATTTCCGGAACCGTGCCTGCGCATGCGCAACAACAGCTAGTTCACTGAAGCGCAACCCTTTGCAAGATGAGCACGGTGCTCATTATCATAATGGGCTCTGGACTGTTACGAGCGCACGAAATTAAACACCGAAGGAGCTTTCATGACGTGCTCGCCATATTTTCGAGGAACGGTTTCACTCACTCAACATTGCAAACAATGGAAAGTGGCCTAGATCGATCAGTTATTTGTGTTGCCAAGGTGCGGCATGTGGTCGGCTGGTATAGTTTAAGGAATTAGGGTAGCAATACACAGTGTTCGTAGTCGCGATAACGCGAGACCGCCATGGGGGGCAGCATATATAATTGATATGCTTTCGTCTCAGAAAAATAAGAAATTCGCAGGCATAGAATGGTGTCAGCTGGTGGAAGACAGGGACAAGAGATGGACTGGAAAGGCCTTCGTCTTGCACTGGACATAAATGAGGTTGATGATGACGAGGGTGATGATGAACTTTGCCGCTCGCTTTGCGTTGCCCTTTGCGTGCCAATCCGCACCAGAGTGAATAGGAGTCACGACTTTTGTGCATCCTAACGTGTCAGTGGCGGGCAGTATCGGCGTCCATAGACAGCCAAGCAAATATACATATATGATGTTTCCATGGACTGCAAAAAATATATAACTGTTTTTGCTATGTGATGAATTCGTCGCCCGTTGAGCTCAAGCCATCTGCTCCAGTTTGCATCACGGCACGTGTATACCAATGTCTTTTAACTATACTGTTGTCACACTCATTGATTTCTTCAGGTATTACGAGGTTATGTATGTTCCCGGATAAATTGTAACGCAAATGAAGACTGGCTATTTCTACTTTAGTGAATTACAGTGACAATAAGCGGTTTCCGATACATTTTTTGGCAACGCTCTAGCCGGGATCTGATCCACGAAGGGATGCTAGAGGTAAACACGCAAATCTAATTATGCACTGGGCGAAATTCAGTGTTTCGAGATGTGTCACAACTGGCAGAGTCACTGGCGTTCTGTATCCCGTGAAAGGTTTCTTTTTTTATTCCAACACCTCTTTATTTTCCTCTCTCTGCAACCGCTTATTCGTTTACAATCCTCTCATGTCCTTTCTTTCCTAAACAATCGTATTTTAGTGTTACCAGCAGTCTTTGAGAAGTTCACGCACTTTTCGGTATGTTCGTCCGTATCTAGCCTCTTTCCCGCCAACTGGGGCAAATGAGTATGTGCCCGAATAGACCTACTAGGGAATGGATTACTTTGTCCACTGAGTATATATGTACGATTATACAATCGGACACCTACCTCGGAACAGACAACTTGAGGAATTGGCTAAGTGCAACCGGACACGTGACATTAGGTACATGAACTTTCTTGGCCAATACTCCGGAATGCTGAGCACGAGATCGCGGGATCGAATCCCGGCCGCGGCGGCCGCATTTCGATGTAGGCGAAATGCAAAAACGCCCGTGTGCTGGCGCTTGTAGTGCACGTTAAAGAACCTCAGGTGGTCAAAATTAATCCGGAGCCCTCAACTACGGCGTGCCTCATAATCATAACTGGTTTTAGCACGTAAAACCCCAGAAAGAAGAAGAATACTCCGGAATGAACACGTGCCATTGAGTAAGCGCCCGAACAGACGAGCATAACAAGAGGCGAGAATTAAAGAAGTCGTCAAGAGAAAATCGAAGAAGCAAGCTACAAAGAAGTTTTAAAAAATGTGGGCATAAAAAATGCCCGAGTGTGGAGAAACGTGAGGTGAACAGAACGGGGACCAGAGCGTGCACAGTGTGAGGAGCTTTGGATAACAGTGAGGTGAAGAAGATGTCGGCGACAGAAAATTGAAGTCGGCTACGCCGAACTGAAGGATTTGGTTGCATACGATGCGTCGCAACATCGGTTCAATGGTAATTGCGTCAACGTCGACATTCACCGTAGGATGGGTTCTGCCAGGATTTTTGTTCAGTGTAATTACAATAATAAGCTTTAGCAGTGCGGGAGTCTCTCGAGAGCTTCGGACTCGGTTTTCTTGGGGGAAACGCCGTCAAGTTAAAATTTCACGTATCTGTGTGAACAACTCGAAATGTCTCACGTTTCGTGGATATTTCAGTTTGTTGTTTACTGACTGTGCACACCGAAAATCCGTAACTCTTCACGGGTCACGAAATTTGCACCACAACCAAAATTACCTGTATAGTACGAACGGCGCGCAGTCTCAAATCATTAACGTCTGCTCGCCTGTATCCTAGAAAATGAAGCACTTTCTGCAAAAATACAGCACTTTCTGCCACTACTTACCTAAAGGAACCGAAACTTGCAGAAAAAACGAGTAAACTTGAAACCAAGGACATCGCATTGAGCACATCAGCACTGAAATTGAAAAAAAAATGTGATAGTTAAGAAACTGGAAGATGGCTGTATATGAATCAGAGGACAGCATGGTTAGCGGACCGTTTCACACGCAGCGTGCTACGCTCCCGAAGCTAGGCAAGTATCAAAGTGCGGTCACAGAAGTCTGGCTCAGTGCATCTCACAGTGCTGTTGTATTTGACCTGCAATGCTTTGTAAGGAACAACTACTTCGCATACTATAACTACAACTCGTAGGCGTAAATTTACGTGCCGTCACACATCATTTGCGTACCGTTGTGCGCGACGCACTATAGTTTTGGTCGGAAGCGGTGCTGCGCTGTGCACGGCCGCTGGTCGGAGGAATCACGGCGCGCCGCGCGTTCGGCGATAAAGAAGTTCCGACCAGCGCCGCCGCCTTCCGTGTAGTGATTACATCGCATTTAGATCGAATTACAGGACGCATAAATATCACCCACTATTTTGCACCACCGGCCGTGGTTGATCAGTGGCTATGGTGTTGGGCTGCTGAGCACGAGGTCGCGGGAGCGAATCCCGGCCACGGCGGCCGCATTTTGATGGGGGCGAAATGCGAAAACACCCGTGTACTTAGATTTAGGTTCACGGTAAAGAACCCCAGGTAGGTACAAATTTCCTGAGTCCCCCGCTACGGCGTGCCTCATAATCAGATCGTGGTTTTGGCACGTAAATTCCCATAATCTAATTTAATTTATTTTGCACCATGTTTCGGCGCGTTATAAATTTACAAACAAGGCACACACACCTAGAGCCAAGGAGTGCTGCTGTTCTCCGTTTCAGGAGCAATTGCTGCGCATATGCCGCATTAGGTACCTAAGCAATATCTTTTAGTTTTTCTTGCAGTTTTCATACGTGTATTTCCTAAAATAACTCGACAGCCCTAATATTCGAAGAGAGCTATTTGTCATTATTTGTGCTCGCCTCATGCAACTTTTATACTAATATCCATGTAAATAAAATAAATTGACAGTCTCAACTATAGTTGATGTCTATGTAATGCTAAACGGTCTTGATTTGTCGAGAACGGTTGTATGAATAATCTAAATGGGTAGCAAACGGCCATGCAGATATTTTACGCTGTAATGTTTAGATATTTAGTAAGTAAGACAATGTTTTTATTGGTAAACTATAAGATTGAGAAAAAACTAATAACCCAGAGGCGCACACCCAGAGGCCCATGCGCAGTCGCCCCTGCGGGACATAATTTAGGGTTGCATTCGCAAACGAATGCTTCGCATTATAAAAGGCAGTGAAATTGCAATAACAAACATTGAGCTGTCGGAATAATGATTGTAACACCCGAAACCCTTGATGAAAGTAACGGTTGTAATGATGGAGCCGCCGTCGTTGCTTAGTAGCTTTGGTGTTACACTGCTAAGCAAGAGGTCGCGGGATCGAATCCCGGCCGCGGTAGCCGCATTTAGATGGGGGCGAAATGCAATAAAATTCGGCAGAGACACTTAAGGCTTTTATGTGTGCGAATGCCAAATCATTATAGTTCCTTTGGTGAAATGTTTTTTTTTCCCGCGAGCTCCTTGTCCGCGCATGCTCTCGCCTGCGTTCTAACTGCGCCTCGGTAAGGCCGAATCAAAACGCGCCAAGCGCCTCAACGAGATCGCTTGCCCTCGAGGGGAGTTCATAACTCGAAGGACTGCTCAGCGGCGTAATTCAATTGGACATTAATGCTTTTTACTTTAGACCCTCACTTTATACACTCGTGACGTGGCGCCACCTCCCCCGCATTGTCTGCGCCGTCACGTGTCCAATGACGCACGCACTAGGCCACACCTTTAGTCAGCCAGATTGCTGCAACGTGACGCGTGCAATGACGCACACGCTAGGCACACGTTTAATCAACCACATCCGCGGAACTGCCGTGGCGTTGGGGGAAGCATGCTCATCTGGCACCTCGGAGGCCCGGGTGAGATTCCCGCCCAGACCAAAATGTACCGAATTTTATTTTGAAAGTGATTAATTGACTTTGATTACAGAAACCTGCCTGAGAAATTTGACGTCAGTCCGAACATTTTTTTACGTGTTTTCTCTCCTTGCGCCGTCAGCTATTTTTGGTACCATCACTCGGTCACGCGACCGACCACGACGGGGTCGCGTGACCGTGAACAGGGTATACAATGCTTTTGCATTAAAGCGCCCTTGTACCGCGCATTGAATGTAACGCAAAGAACACAGGGTGGTCAAAATTATGCCGGTTTTCACCTCTACGGCGTGCTTCATGATCGTGGATTTGGTACGCAAAACGCCAGGATTTGATTTTTAACTATAGAGATTGAGCTTTAGGGGACAGGCGGCCGCAATACCGCAATACGAGACATGTTAGGCCGTCTGCTCGTGCGTATCTTATGCCACTCATCACGGCGGCAGGTTACCGCGACTGCGTAACCAGACCAGCCCAGACCAACGATTTGATGCGCATTCACTCTTGCTATACTTTCTCTACGTCGGGACAGCAGCAAAGAAATGGCAAAATGAGTCATCGCTTAGTTTCTTCTCAAGCTCAGGAAAAAGTATTACCGACGTTTTATAGTTGTCGTTGAGATCAGGTGAATCGGAGACCACTCGGAGAAGACTTCGTGCTATACAGTGGACATAAACATAGGCTGAAGACGATGATAATGATGGCATACTACTGAAGCAATATTCTCTAAGCTGCAGGGTCGGCAGTTGGGTAACTTTCTTAGCTGATACGACGTTAACCCCAACAGGCCACCCCCGAGATATTCCAGCGTGCTGCAGGCCGCCGAGGGTTAAGTAGGGTATACTCTCGTAGGTCATTCCGAGGAGCCGCGCTTCCGGAGTCAAGCGTCATTTCCGGTGGATGGTAATGAGGGCGCTTATTATTGCTTTTATTATTCTTCGGAGTCAGTGTCAAAGACGTCTGATTTGCGAGCCTTTCGTGACGTGTCCCCTTGGACTTCAAGTGTAGAATTTAGCGCGGGGGTCGTTTTACGTGTCAACCAGTATGAGACGAAGATTTTTACGCGTGTCCCGAACTTTTGTTGTAGTTGGTATCTAATAGGGTGATGATTGTGATGACGATAGACCGTGGTTAAATGATGACCACGAAATGCAGTCCAAGAGAAAGAAAACTACGCGACGCGGGGTCGAAGCAAATCTTCTCGTATCTAGCGCGTAATTTGAAAGAACTGCGCCGCCGACTTCCCGGTCGTCCTTGGACCGCCGCGCGACTTTTGTCGCAAGGACTAAACGCGCTAACGCTATTCGTTTCGTGTTATATTCTTTCTTTTATTTCTGTGCCGCACTCGCAGTAAGGCCGCGAGGATGTGGAAGGGACAGCGCGCTTTGCCAAGCGGAAGTGGTCTGAGACGATGACAACTCCGCAAGGCGCGGTAGTCTTCTGGCGAGAAATTGCGAGACGCGTTGCAGCGGAAAGAGATGACAGAGGATTCTGGGCCGTCATGGCCGAGAGAGAGAAATATACGAAAACGAAACAGCGCCACGGTGGTTGGCGACTTGAGGACAAGTCCTGGTCTACTTCAATGCCCCCCCGGGATCCCCCCCTCCCCCGCACACAAATACACACACAGACACACGCACGCAGGCTCGCTCCCGCCTAGCCTCCGACGGTCATTGAATTGACATCAGTTGAGGCTCCCAGAAGTGGTGAGAAGTTTGGTTCTCGAGAAAAAAAGCAAGGAAAAAGAAAGAGAGTCAGAGGAGAAATTATGCGAAGGAATGAGTGCATGCTACTCAGCCTCGTTCGATTAAAAATTAGCGATGCGTTTCGACAAGCTCCTCTTATCACATAAGTGAAATACCCTCATTTGATTATGTTGAAGGGCGAATGTACAGTCAGGCCACGCTACAAGTGAGCCTGGTTGCGCAGTGACCATAGATACTATATATACTCGATTAGGCAACGATACAGACGAATACCACATGAATTCGGGCTGGTATTCTCCCGAGAATAATTAAACATTTACCTTGGTGGCAAAAGCTCTGCTAACACTCAAGATAACGAATATCAAACATGCCTTTCTTAATTTATACCCGGAACTGCGGCACCGAAGACGTCAGTATGACGACAAGGATTGCCCGTACCTTGAACAGCTAACCAGGTCAATATTTCGTTTGCTTACAAACAAAATGCAGTCCCTTTACAATAAGAAATTAACAGCCGCCACCGACCACACGCTGTTAATATTTGGGACGTCACGGTGAACGGTGGCGCAAAATTCAAGGTGACGTCACCGCTTGTCTTTCATTCTTGGCTGCTTTCTGGCTAATCAGGCCAGAAACAGGACCAACGTACTTGCTATTCCAGTCGCGTAATCTACCAAAGTAACTTAGCATTTCTCTTTCGGACCTAAGTATACCGCAGGAGTTTGTCACCCGGATCTCTCTTCAAACCCTGTAAAATGGCCCCTTGACAGTGGTCACACGGCACTAGACCATCAGGCGACCTGTCGAAGTAGCTCTCCAGGACAGGTCGTTGTAGCGAGCGAGCGTTACGACGCATAAACGCTCCCCATATTCCGACATTCTAGCCAACCTTCAACTCGCGTGTGATCGGACACTTCTACGACCTCGCGTAAAGAAAAAAAAAAAGCGTTGAAAGAGCGGCGTAAAAACCCTGCGCTATCGACGCTGACCTCTACGTGACCAGGGAGCCATTTGGCATCGACGCACAATAGGCTTCGCCGCAGCTTTAGAAGCTGAGTATCACCGCTCGGAACGCACTGCAAGCGAGGGGAGCTGCTGCTTCTGTCCAAATATTCAGATCGGGGATGACGCAACGTTGAAGCTCTTCGCCCGCGCACTGCGTGGCTTATACGGCTACGACAGCAGGAGCGGGAGGACAGGTTGCCGATGGAACGGGCGTGCACCGGATCACTGTTTGCGTACGCGTTACCTGGCGTTGGCCTCCTGCCACGCGAACTGCCGCCAACTGGAAGCGTGGTGCAACTACCCAGGGGGGCACACGGCTGAATGGGTGCTCTGCATACCAGATGGGAAAGAAATAAGGTTGTCCGGACAGAGACGGCGCATAGTGGAAGTACACGCAGTTGCTCAAATACGGCGTGAAAATTTTAAAGAACGAAAAAATTTCATGTTCTGTATTTCATTTTACACATACAATACTATTTCCAGTATTGCAGTGTGCTATCATATGTTGTATTGTGAGTGCTGCTGACACGTGATCGACCCTAGGCTCTTGTAAAGCTGCTGCGATAGGTTATTGTCCTTCGATAGAAATTTCATGCTTAATTAACTGCAATATAATTTGATCAATCAGATTCACGAAGTTATCATCACATTTAAGAAGTGTTAGAAAGAATAATAATTTTCTTAATGTTGAATATGAACATAAAGCTTGATTACATTTTAGGTGTATATACATAAGGTGATATACTCTTTGTTGAGGTATTTGTTCTTAAAGTATTATATCTTTGTGTTGCTGTTCGATATAATTAAAGTACTTCGCCAGTGCACCATATAGCGCGTTATCTGTTCTACTTGCCTTCGGGCACTGCTACGGAACGCAGGGCCTTTTTTATAACGGTCAAGAATCTGACTAGTTGCCATGAGTGCCTTTAGTCCTGTAGCCTACGGTGTGGCTGCGATGCGGAAAGACAAAGCACAGTTGTAAATAAATTTTCAACATCCAATGTCGTCGTCGCAGCCCAACTGCGCACACGCAGCGAGTCTCTAAAACATCCGAGCATGAGCTGAAAGTTTCGGAACGCAGAATCGCAGTCACTTCCTGCCGTTTAGAAGCTTCTGTCACGGAACCGAAACCGGCAGGATTCGAGCGAAACACAAACGCAAACAAACAGCGCAATTCGTCTGCGCTTTGAATCTCGAGTGCCGCTGATCTGCTAACCCGACACGTGAACCCCTTAAGTATGCGCCAAATTCACAACTCGGCCTTTACGTACCAATTGTGTGGACTGCTTGGACTGTAAAGCTACCATTCCCTGAGGACAGGTTGATAGATGAAGGGGCACCTTGTGCTGGCCACAACAACTGCGAGCCATGGACGTCCGAGGAATGCGTGGACATTGAAGTCGCTTGATTCGACGACGTGAATCAGTTCCTGGCGTACCGCCTTAGTGCGTGAGAGAGATAGTAATACCGAGAATCTGTCAGGCGTCTCAAAAAGACCGAGTTACGGAGCACCGTTCAATCTGACGGCACTGACTGCTCGCGTTTATCTTGCGTAGAAAACAAACAAAAAGAGAGAACAGGTTGCCTGTGCGTGGCTGCAAAATCGATGCCGTGACTCGGTCTAGACAGCGCCACTGACTCAGATTTCTGTCTCAAGGACGCTTGGCCGGATACCGGCGCTGTTTATCTTCGTCGTCTTCCGCGAAATGGGGAACGATAGAATTGTTGCTTTTCGTGTGCATGGCTCGGCTGCGTCGGAATGCAGTGCTTTCGAGACGACGTTGCACACAAATCGGAGCAGGTGAGGAATGTGAAAAATTGCCACCAGTGATGCAAAGCCTGAAGTACATTCGAGAAAATAGCTGTATAGTCTTATTGGCAAGACGTGAACTATTTCCTCTCCTATACTTGATCGAGCTTGTTCTACTTTGACCAAGGCCGGTATTTTGTAGCGATGCTTTAATGTCATAATGCCTTTCCGCGCTTATCGCGCTTTGTCAGTGGTCAGAGCGACGGTCCGCTCGCGTTATCAACGTTGATATCGGGAGCGGACCGTCGCTCTGACCACTGACAAAGCGCGATAAGCGCGAAAAATCATTATTACTTTAAAGGCATCGCTACAAAGTAGCGTCCCATGAGGAGGCTGTGGCCATTGGAGGTGCAAGGCACGTCACTTGTATTTAGATAGCCTGCATCGTCGCCGGGCATTAAACAACAGAAACAGGACGAGTATTATCACGAGGAACGACTGTGCTATGCTTTTGTTCACCTACCAGCAGCAGGGAATCGCACGCGCAGGCCCTAGAGAGTTACATTCGGGACTAACAGATATGTAACTTTATAGTTCTTTAGTGTAGCTGCAAGGTGACAATGTCATTGGGAAGAGACCCATTGGTCCTTGAGCAGAGGTTGCACTAAGCTTGACGGAGGTCTTACATCGAACGCACGTCGAGAGTGCCGACAGGGCTGTCAACTTTTCAAATATATTTTAATCGTAACTACAGTGGGCTTACGTATCACCGCAAACAGGGCCCAGAAAGCAAGCTCTTTTCACTTTCTGCCTACGATGTAGTTCATTTGCTTAAGGAGGCAAAGCAAGTACAGAAGGAAGTAAGTACAAGCAAGTACGTTGCAGCCACCCTGCAATCCGAAGACGAAGTGCAATCATTGTGCTAAAACAAATCGTTGCCCAACGCACAAAGCCACTGACAGTGTGACAGCCGTCTCGTAACTTCCAAAAGCAAGAAGACAACGCGGTAGGGAGCAGCCCAACAAAAAAGAAAAAAAAATCTGGGAAAAAATACAGGGGACTCGTAGCAGATATCGTCTGCTAAGTCGTCTGGAGCGCAGAAGCAGACGACGTGAGCAGGAAAAAAAAAGAAAGACCAGGAGGGAAGCAGACGACGAAGACGGCGTCGGGGTCGCCTGCTACAGTGTCGCCGAGAGCAGACGACAGGGCCGCCTTATGTTTCTTTCGCCGCCGACCCAAGGACCGCACAGAGGTGCGTGCTTCGTACGCGCGAGCCGCGGTAACGGCTGACGCTGCTCTGAAAAAGAGCCCCGTAGCCACGACGAAGGTGAACAACTCGCCGACAATCCGTGCCAAGGCTGCCACCCCTGCGCAGTAGTGGTGGAGTTTCTACGACGGTCACCGCCGTCGCTCTTGGTGGCAGCTTCGACGCGAATATAGTCGCGTGCACTGGCCGGTATTACATCCGCCGGCTAGGGAGGTGCTTTTATTTTTTTTTTTCACGGCCGTCAAGGTGCGGTGCCGTTGGCACTCGGCGTTGCAGAACGCCGAGTGCAGAACGCAATTTCCGATTTGTCAAGCACATTTGTCTTCTTTCAGAACTGAAATACAGAGATTTTTATGACGTGCCTCGTGGTTGTTTTTGTGATATTGGCCAGCATTTTACGAATTTTGTGGGATAAGAGGAGGCTGGAAATTATGGTGATTTCTTTTTGTCGTACGCAATATTTCCGTACGAAATGCTTATCTTTACTAAATGAAAACCAGCAGTCATATGTTTGCTCGCACTTTCAAGCTATTGCCCACAGAAGCGAAAAAATAGACAGGAGAGATACTAATGCCAAATAATATGAGACGAAAGGCGTTTGAGTGCTAAGTCGATATTAGGGCCACCTATAACGAATTGTTGTGTATAACGAACAGCAGTAAAATCCTATTTTAAGTTTTTGCGTAAAATTTTTATTTTATATATAGAATTACCTACTTATCAAACTGTCTTGTGATCCCCTTCAGATTCGATATATCCGGGTTTGACTGTATATCCTTTATATGAGCTTAAATCGTTTATACGGGTTGCTCTAATTGCAGCTGTAGCTTGAGCTTGCTGTCGTGCAGCAAAAATCATTCTTCCAGCAGTAAGACGCCAACAATGTTAGCCACAGAACAAACCAGCACTCTTAAAGTTGCAGAAATTTTTACTGACGATACGGGGTACATTTAGCACGGCATACAACTGCTACCTGCCGTCGCGAAAGAAAAAGCAAAACAAAGAAATCGGAGTCGCCGTTACCTCCCCCACCTGCTGTTACTGTATGCAGCACTCGCGACCACAAGCTGGCCCTCGTGCGGAGCACGTGCCTGGTTCTCAGAGCGTTAGCGATGCCTGCGCGGTGAAAGGAACCGGCGTGGCGAGCAGAAGGAGTGAGCGAAAGAACAGCAAAAATGGCGGCCGCTCACACTTGCCACCTGTTTCGTGCACCTTACACACACACACACACGCACACAGTGCGTGCGCGCGCACTCTAAGATCACTCTCCCACGGCACTGTTCTGCGTTAGCGAGAGAGCCACGCCCTTAATTCTTTGCCGCGCTGCGAGCGTCCTGTCCTGTCGAGTGCGCCAAGTGGGTGGCAACGCGAGCGAGCCGCTGGCGCTGCCGGAACAAGAACGTCGCCACAAGGAGAGCAGAGCCTTTGGCCGAACAAGGGCGAGGCCCGACGCCCGACAGTAGCTGTCCTTGGGCCGTGCGAAGGCTACACTGCACACTCACCCAGTTTTTTTTTTCTCGACGGTTCTCCAAAGGGTGCAGCAACGTTATCCAAGCGGTGATGCATTCGGTAGCTCGTCTCAAAGGTGTAACTTACTTGTTCAGCATGTAATGCCAAAAAAAAAAGAAACGGCAATTTCAAAGCCTGTGAAAAACCCGTAGTCTCCTGGTTCTGGAGTTTCTCTATACTGCACACGGAAACTTGCACCTTTCCGAGGGGTTACCAAGGGCTTCAGCTGTTAGGTGACGCAGATGTGCCAGTTGATGAATCGACAAAAAGGTAGATGCACCCAGTGTGGCAAAAACTGGTTATAACCAATTTCTGTAACAACGCGTACGGTCTACGCCAGTTCCCGTAGACAAAATTCACCTCTTCATTTATGACGTCAGACCTCCAATAAACTTGACTCGAGTAATGTCTAACACAATGAAGTCCTTGAAACTTCTGCATTTGGGGGGTAACATATTGAACAATATATAACATAATTTGCGATAGTTCAAGTATTCCTTGATGGCTAGGCACTGTTTGTATCCTATTTGAATGAACGTAATCTATTGGGGTGAAAACCTGTGAAAAAGGAAGTCAAATAAGCAAGAAGCTGTCGGTAAACGACTTGCCAGGCGTCCTTTAGTTATTGAGTGCAGGTTTATTTGAACATTATGTGTAGAAAAGCGAAAAAGAATTCACCGTATAAACAGGCGAATAGCATTACAAGATGTCCCTTGGCGTAAATATGTTGCCTAACCCGACATTTTTGTGGACAACTTCTTTCTAGGCCCTAAGCAGTAAAGCTGACGCATTTGGCAGGTTTTCTCAATAATCGCATCAAACAAGTTTCTAACCCTTTCAGACAGGTTTTCATCAGGTTACGACAGCTTTTAATAGTATGAGTGCCCTTCTTTCCAATACTTCTTCCGAGGTATTGGATGGTTTTGACAGACGTGTACTTCGCAGTATTAGAGCGGACCTCTTCTGCGTAAGAACTTCCTTTGTGTTGATACTGTTCGTAACAAGAGCCTTCAGGAAGTTGCCAGTTATGTTTCGGCCGGTTTCCAACAGTCCTAGCCGCCATATTGCGGACAAGTCATCCCACGTATCGGATCGCTTTGAGGGCCCATGACGTGTTTCTGACTCTGATCCATTCTGCTCCAGCAGAAAATGAATGAAAGCCTAGTGCATCAGAGACAAGCACAGGGCGGAAATTGTGTTATCTTCACCACGGAAGCTTTCTGAACATTCACGGCAAAGACACGCGCTGAAAGCCGCACAAGACGCGCTGACAGGCCCGCCTGCCACTGGCAAACGGAGGTCATTCTCTCCGTAGCTGCGAAGGCGGACAGTAGCAGCCGTCCTTGTCTCAGACAGCCACCGTGTGACAGCTGCAGCGCCTCCGTTAAGGGCGAGGAATGCGTATCTCCGTTTCTCACGAGGCACTCCCTGCCAGTCCGCGGTGGCGTCAGTCAAAAGAGGCTGTCAACCAGAGCGGCCCTAGGACAGCCTGAGTGGCTTGATGGTGACTGATGCGGCTCCGTAATGTGGCCGCCCTGTTAAAGCGACAGGTGTGTTGGTGATAGCGCCAGAAATCTCGGTTATCATTAGGAGCCCTTGTTGCACCTCAGCTGCTTCGTCAGTTTGTGTTTCATAGATGCACGTAAGAACTTCCTGCTTGACTAGAAAGATGGAGGTATTCAGTGCCGGAGATGTTTCTCTCACAAAAATCATTGATTACATTAAATTGAGTCTCAACAGAAACTCTACAGAGCGCAACAAAAACCTAATAGCAAAGCAACAGAAATTCTATGATGATTTTTCTAAGAGATTACCTGGCCATGCGCGTAGCATGATACTCAATACTCAATGTGGCAAGGGCTATGCATGAAAGGATATAGGCATGCATAGTACACACGCACACAACATACATGAGTAACAAGCACGAGCATGGACTATAAGGAGCAACTGAAGTGCCTCGTTCGTGTCAGAATTTCCGAGGGAGACTCACTGCTGCAAGGTTGTTGCGCACTACATTAGCGTTCACCTTGTTAGTGCTTCTCAGTTTGTTGTAGGTCCCTAGCCTCGTCAAGTACTTCTCAGTTTTGAAAACACACGAAAGTTAAATCAGGTTCACCCTAGTGCGAGTGCGACCAGCTGTCCGAATGGAAGTGCATATAATGATTGCCCGCCTAACTCCTTTGCATCGGATCGCGATTGAATGGAAGTAAAAACAGTGCGATGGGCATGAATCCTAAGAACAGTTGACATATACTTGCCTCAGTGTTGACAGACGGAAATGCACTCTTTAGATACTTTTGTTGTTTTGAAAACATCGAACAGTCACAATTGGCGAGCTAAGTTGGCTTATCGATTTAAACCAGGTGTACGTAAATGTGGCAACTGGCGACCTATCGGACGAGTCTAAGTAAAAGTTTGGATTCCGGTGGACCTCCGTCTTCATTTCAATCAGTCCAAACGACGTCGAAGCAAGACTATTTCCAAAAGCCGAGCGTGTATAATTTCCGGGAGTCAGCGCGAAAGGGCAAGCTTTCAAGGTGATGACACATATAGGGTTGTTTTGCGTCCTAATATTCTGTCCTTCTGAGCTTGGTTCACTTCGTAGATCTGAAACTATCGCTATAAAAACGATGACAGTGCAGCGTGCAAATAACTAATAGTACAAGTAAAAACATGAACTACTACTCATCTGGGGCCAGATTCACAAAGCTTTTCTTTCGTAAGTGCTCATTGCGATTGGCCGATCGCCGTAGATAATAATATGTCTTGCATCTGGATTCCAGATTGGCTGAAATTGTTTCTTACGAAGAAATCTAGTATAAAAAGTTTTTGTGAATTCGGGCCCTGGTCTTTTATAAGAATGACAGATATTGCTGGGATGTGCTTTAAACTACCAAATACGCGAGATATGTTGCTGGCGAGTGCCTTTAAGTTATTAGGTGCCTATGCATGAGCTTAAGAATATATCCCTTAAAAATCTAGAAAATTAAGCTCAATCCCCCGGTTCCTTATAGAAAACATTTTATTGCCATCGCTTGACTGCACTGGCGGCGTGCGCTACATTTCTGAAACACCTCTAATTTCTCTGTAATATTTTCGTGAATATGTGTACCTATAGCTGTGGCACATCGCCTTGAGGATAGCGACGCGATATCCGAAAACATAAAGCATGAGAAACGCGTGCGAAACTAGAAGTAGTACTCGAAGCTTCGTCCCTGAACGGGTTTAATGACATGTCTAGCCGACGCTTTCAGGCAGCTGAGCAAGGCCACGTGCAGAATTCGCAGGAAACCAACGCTTACACTTAGCTCAAACTTTCAAGCATACTCGCTACGTTCAGGCCGAGGTCGTCGATTATACCAGGCGGCCATCTATTGTTGGTGAGACCTGTCCGAAACAATACTGTAGGGCTGTGGATGTGCCGTGTAAAGCATTGCGCTTTTGGTTGCAGAAGAATGTTTTTGTTCTTCACAAATCGGGAGAGACGCCGAGCATCGTTATGATGCGAACCGTTTGTTCGTGCCTCGCATCGGTGATGGACGCCTTTGTGTCAAGGCGGCGGAAACGTGCGCATCGGAAGATTCAGGAGAACAAAAGAGCCTTTAGCAAACCTAACGTTACCCAATGTCAAGCGAGGTAGAAAATGAACAACGAAATGGCGATCCAGGAGAACAAGAAAAAGAAAAAAAACTTTTGTTTTCTTTAGATTTCGCACAATACCTGTTCTAGCTTGTAGCAATGTAGCGGCGAGAAGTGTCGTCACTTGTTTTTGTAGTTTTTGTCATCGTTTACAGAGTAGTGCAGATCCTGCCGCCTTTGTTGCCATAGCGTTTGACCTCGGAATGTCGCTGAGCGGAGCAGTGTAGTCGTTAGTGAAGTTGATCGTTCGGGCGGGATGGTTTTGCTGGGCAAACCAGTACAAACCGAAGGACTGCAATCATTTGTAAGTGATGGGCACGCAAGACGGGAACAATAGAATTGGGCGCGATGCTTACATCTGAATGATTCGAGGCGACGGGCATCAGTTTACTTGGCCTGTCTTGTGCAAACTGCGTACTCTTAGCGACAGTCACGTTGCTTCTGCAGTTATGTCTTCATTTCAAAGACTGTCTTCAAGGCAAAGAAACCGCAACGTTCAGTCGAGTAGTGTTAACTAGCATTATCCATTCTGTCCTCTTTGAACTAAATGTTAAGTTTTATGCGTAGTTCACAATGTGGGCTTAATTTGTAGCAACTATATTCATTATTACTTTGTGACTTGTTTTAATCTGTTTATTGCCAAATTGCAGAACAATACAGGTTAAGTCGTGCTGACATTTCTCTGTTACATCGACGAAGTGCTCATTAGCCATCCCAGGTTTAATTCGAAGGCTTTTTCATACCACTGAAACTAAACAGCATTGGTCTTTGAAAAGGAAGAGCACCTGCGTAGGGCCAGGTAGTTGATGGCTCTACTGCTTTAAGTAAATAGTTCAGGCACCCGCCTTGGGCAAGGCAGTTAAGGTGTCCCCTACAAAACCTTAGCAAACACAAGCATTCCCCGTCCTATTTACTGTACCCACTGTACCGTCTTTCCCCACACTGGTTATTATGCGTAATTATGAGAAAATGACTCGACGTCACTGCTGTTTCTGTGAGGTTCTTCTCAAATTTCTGTTGGCGAGAATTGTGGAACTATCTGTCTTATATTGCGAGTTGCTGATTTGAAACGTTCTTTATTAATTCGATGACAAACATTATAAAGGGTACACAAGGAAGTTTGCCAGCTAGTGGCTTCAGTGATATCAGCGGCGCAGACCCGTAGCCAGGCACATTTTTGGGGAGGGGCACTTGCTGAAGACCTTGACTATTTGGGTAAAGCACCTATTTTTCAGTAAATATTTTCGGTTAAGCACGGAAAGATGAAAATTTCGGGGAATACCAGGACCCCCCCCCTCCTGGCTACACGCATCCAGCGGCGACTCGTGAGAAGTTTATGGAGACTTCTTTCTACATAAGCCTTTGGAAGTAGTTTCCCATGTCTTTGTCAAAACTGCTATCCGGGGGTCGTCATCGCAAGCATGTTCTTATGCTAGAACTCTTACATTAATATCATGCGCTAACAAATTGTGATGTCGGATTTGTTACTACCGAAGGCTACCGACCAATGGAAAGCTTCATTGACGAACGAAAATCGTTGTAAAGTCAAGCAGAGCTCTTTCCGTCCTGACCCAGTCTTCCAGGCTACTCGGCCGGGGTTGTGTGGCGTGATTTGGAACTGTGACGAAGCGAGCGTTACCATTCTTCCGAGGACTGAGCACACATAGTGTGAGTTCCACATAAAAAAATAGTCGTCTTGCTGATGCACACGCTTTACGATGGAGTATGGGAGGCAAACGTGAAGGGGGTCAGAACGATTTCATTTATTTGTTTATTACTGTTCTTGCCGCGTAGTCGTTCAGGTTTAGAAACCTATTCTCAGCTTTTATTATCCAGCGTATCATTCGTGTATCTGGCTTGATCTGGCGTGATGCTCGTGCGAGAATTGGGCACTCCGTCGAAGCACTGCCATTCTTCCGAGTACTGAGTACACACTTAGTACGGGTTGCCGAGAAAAGCTGGCCAATTCGCGCATGCCGACACTTTACGATACAGCATGGAAGGAAAACGAGAAAGGGGTCAGGATGTATTCGTCTATGACTGTTTCCCCACCCCACGTATATGATTCCACACCGTGTGGTTTAGAAAGCTATTTCCAGCGTTCATTATAGTCCCATTCGTGTATCCGGCTTGATCTGGCGTGACACCAGCGCGAAAATTGGCACTGCATATAAGCGGATGCGGGGTATGTGTGAAACTGGAACGTTTCTTCATCCGCGACGTACGCGCGTTTCTTTCGACTTGCTTTTTTTTTCTTTCTTTTTCTTGTTTCTCTTCACTGTACCACCACACGTCGTCACCTGGAAGCGATACATGTCGCGCGAGAGGAAAACAGGAAAAAGCGAGAACGGAGATTGATACGAGGTTAGGACACTAATTACGTATTCCTCGCATGGCTGTTCCTATTCCTAAGTTGTTTCGTACCACGCACCACGAGACCTCTGCGACAGAAATAGGAACAATTACGCCTATCGCGCGTTAAGACCAGGCCAACGGCGAGTGCACGGGCGAGAAGACATTATGGATAAGGGAGAGTAGATAGAGGCTATTATGATAATTTTTTGATTGACATGATAAGACAAATGAGACTTCGGCGTGCGGATACGGTGCATGCTATTGCTTGTCTCGTGAACAGGCAGCGTAGTACACATATAGTTTTACAGCACACAAAAAAGCGTACAACGGGTAATTCAAAGTTTTCTTATTGGCATGTGTACGCTTTCTGCTTCTACGACCTGCCCGCGACAGATAATTTTTCGTCAAACCCTTGACTACATATTGTCTTATACAATTATTCCCGTGGTTTGTGTCGAATAATGAGGTTATAGTCGGTTAATGTTAAACATAACGGCGGTATTACTCTACGGCAATCACAACAACATAGCAACATTACAAAGACACGCTGAAAGGAACAGTGCGAGCAATAACGGAATTACCATATAATGCACAAGGCAATTTTCGCAGTAAAAAGATCCATATGAATGAAACATTTTTGTTTCTTAAGTTTGTAGTTATTATACGGTGCATTCAGAGGCGCTAATTGCATCCGACGACATCACCGTCCTCACGAAAATTTCTCAAAGCTAGTAGAGCATACGAGTCTATTGTTGAAGGTGGGCCCAAAAAGTCGTTTAAGCTAAAAGGCTTGCTATCCGTTGCCAATGATAACTATTTTAGTGCGTGTCTTGGGGCGTCATCATGAGGGCATTCTAGAAAGAGAAGACATGGTGTCTCTGCGCGCTTAACCACAATCACACTTGGTTCGACGTGATAAGGGATCACAAACAGAAACACAGGCTCTTTCTTTTACAATGCTGCGAATACGTAATCAATTTTTCTAAATCCCCCCATAACAATGTCAAGGCTGACAGTCTGGTTATTAAGCAAAAAATTATTTTATAGCAGGGAACGCCACTTGCGGAATCACTCTAAGATGAAATTACCAGACAGATTGTACACGCCAGTAACCACAGCGTCATTTAGAAACGTTCAAGCAGGCATATACTGGTATTGGTCAGAGTTAAACATACAGCTATGCTCTACATCGATTTGGCGCCACATCTGCTTGCCACGCGCCATCAGGACTTTCAATTGACTAGTATATCTAAAATATCCATTGCAAGATACTTTCCCAATCCTAATCATTCCTCGAGGGACGCTTGTATATGGGCACACTGAAACAGTCTTTTCTTTTAATCTGGAATAATTATTCAAGCTTGTCAGTAGTGAGGTGGCTGGAGGCTCACTGAATGTTTCACTAAAGAAGAAAACGACTAAAGCAGAAAACGACTAATGCAAGTTCGAGCACCCAGAGAACCAGAAAACACAGGAAATCGAGAAAGCAAGCGTTAACGCCGTATTACGCTTGTTTTAAGACGACACCACGCCGAAGTTAAAGCGTAGCATTTTGCCGACGTCTCTGCTGAATTAAAACCGCACCAAATCTCCAAGCACGCAGACGACATCATCTTGCGTCTGACAAAGTATCCGTAGGCAGCGATGAGCCAAGATCCACGAGTACAGAAATATATACACACTAATTTGACGCCGAGTAGGCCTCCTATGGAAAGGTGAAGAGGTGAAACCTCGAAACAGGTGTTATAGGCGAAACCAGTCCTTGGAAGCCCAAGTTTGGTTCGCCCAGTCTTCGGAGGGGGCCGCGCGACAGGAATCCAAGAACAAGACAAAAGGGCATCCGTAGCTAGGAGCCGGTCCGAGAAGCCAGTAGGGCACCCGTGTAAGACATCGGTGAGCTGATTCGGTGGGGGAGCTGCCGTGACCGCAATTCGCTGTGTACACGGCTAGACACGCCGTTGGGGTGCGGGGGGGTTGTGAAGGAAAATAAATGAAAGGCGTACAAAAGGGGAAACGCTAAAGGAAAGTTGCTGCCTGAGCTGAAAGAAACGCAGAAACGAAGAGTGCTTTCTTGATATTGTACGAAGGCGACGATAGAAAACAAGTGCGCAGACGAAAAAAAAGAAAACAAAAGACAAGCACACAGCAAGAATGCAGGTACGCAAGAAGCAAACGACTAGAAATACATCCTTTTCCCGCCCATCAGCTGAACTGCAGCCAGCAGACGATCGTTTGGAGATGGAGTTGAAGCCAGACGCCAGGTCAAGCCCGGCGCGTGACCCGCATTTTCACCCGGTAGAAGGCGCCCATGCGAGCTGTTCGCTGTGTTGCACTTCCTTTTTTGCTTACTTTTTCGGATGTTCGGCGGTCCACATACGGGCACAAGCTAGCACGAAGGTCAGGGACGACGACGTCGCATGCACGAACGGAACTGAAAGGCTCCGTGTTACGACGCGCGGGTCCCGAGTTGACCAGCCCTGCGCATGAGCGCGCGGAGAAGAAGCTAGCAAGCTCCACAATGGTGGCGGCACGCACGAGTAGTCCTAGAACTTGCTGACCTGGCGCTGCTGCTGATTCTTATTGCGGCTTTCAGCGACTCTTACAACATGGCGGCGATGGACGGGCTAGGGGTGTTCACTGGCGAAACGGGGTCAAGATGCTTCTTTCATGACCGGCCTCCTTGATTGCAACAAAGTCGCGGGAGGGAGGACGCGTTGCAGGGTGGGCGGAGGTCGGAGGTTAGCAAGCGACGATGCCACAGCAGCAGAAAGAGCAGCAGCAGCAGCTCCCATCCTTAGGCTTAGCGGGCAAGGGGTCCTGAAACGCGTGTCCCGTAATGGTCGCCTTTGTTGTCCGGATTTGAATGGGCCACTCGTTAGGGACGACGGCGGGGCCCGCCAAGGTCCGTGCGTCCCGTTGGTGTCGTGATGCGAAGCCATTGAAGAGGCTAAATGGTGGCACCGGGGCAGCCAGCTTCGTTGTCGCCACGTTATACGAAGCTGATATATTGGTAGCCGCGGCAGGCGCGAATGAAAGACCGCGGTTGGACAAAGAGTCCAGCTGGACACTCGGGCATGGAGGTATGATAAGTGGATCGTGTTTCGCGAGAGCCACCTCGGTGAGCTTACGCCACCAGTTTGGCATCAGGGGTGCTTTAATGGCTCGAAACGGACCTGGGGCAGATGTCATCGGGAACTAAATCGCAGACCGAGCAACGTGACCCTCGGGTACCTGCAACTGTCACTCGCGAGTTGGTACGAGAGGTGTGCGCTCGTTCGTAGAGTGAAAAAAGATCCGTGGAAAAAGTTTCGATTGCTCAGCAGGTGGTAAGCGAAGCGCAAGCTTGGAGCAAGCGAGCGTGGACTTTCCTTGTTAAGGTCAACCTAATGACCCTCCGCGTGGGGAACTTTGATGAACTTTGTAAACATTGAAGTTCGATTCCGTAAACTTTACATGGAAGTTCGACACCCGGACGAGTGCAACGGCTACAGAAGCGCTGACTGCATCAACCTAAAGAAGGTTTCATCATTCTTAACCTAACCTATAAAAAAGAAATATAATCAACTGGCCTTTGTCAGAGATTGTGTGGCACAGTTCTCCTTTGGGCACACCAGTGTACGATGCGACGCGACAACGTAGGAACAAATCTGTTTTAATGTTAAGCAGTGCCGTACGAAATCTGTTCCAAAAGTACAAGTGGAGGTCATCTTTTATCTCAGGTCTTTTGAAGAGCCTATAAGCTGTGTGAAAGTTACATCAAGAAAAGGCATCAAGAAAAAGCAAAAAAGGAAGTTCGCAGTATGTAACGTGCAGTTTTGTCGATTAGTATCGACTTGATCTTTTGAAGAATAGGCCAGCAGGACGGTTTACAAGGAAACACGCTGAACACAAGAACATATAGAACCATTTCTCGCTTTATGTAAGGGTCGGCCGATGGGGCGGTGTTATCGCAGCTTGGCTGGCACAAAAACCCACTGTGCTCAGCGGGCCATCCATTGCCCGAGGCAATATCGATGTGACCACATCGTTGCGTGTCGACCTTTCCTCGTGTGCACAGACTACGTCGTCGTAAAGACCGAAGAGCCCGCCGAATCCGTTCTTCCTGGATATGTGATACGAGCAAAAAAAAAAAAAAAAAGAAATCGCAACGAGGTGCAATGTGGGAAGGACAAACGCAGCATAGCAGTAATGCACCCCACCGCTTTTAGGTGGTGTAATACAGAAATATCGAAACAAGATGGCACCCACAACTGGCTCATACTTTCCCACGTAGTTTCTTACGGAAAAATCTTGAGAGAACTCTGGTGCTGCACTCGTTCGGCTACCATGGCAACGAGTGGTATCAAATGGATTTTGGCTAATCTTCGTGCTTTGGCTTCAAAGCTTTCTGTGGCGTTATGTCTAACGCTTTTTACTTAATTCTCAATTTCCAAGCAATTTGAGTTTTCAAAACATGGCAAGGCAATAAATCTCTTTGCACATGCATAATCACTTCACAATTTTGCATTTATAACGCAATACGTTGTTGAAAATTATCAGTTAGAAAGGTTCGAAATTTATTTCAGACCACAAGCCTTCGGCATGGAAGCTATCATTCTGAAGCTGGTTGAACCACTATGCTTGCAACCTCCGCAGACACCATTAAAGGGCCACAGTTTCCTATTGCGCTAGCGGAAACTCTGTTGTCATAGTGTCTACATAATTCTTGTACGAAGCTGTATTATAGAAATAACTTCGCAATCGTGAGAGTCCTATCTTATACACTAATGCTTCTGACAGGACAGTAGCGCCACGTAAGGGGCGCTATAACGTAAAATCATTCCAAACTGTTTTGATTACAATTTCTGCAATCAGCCACCACGATTAGTCAAAAATTTTCGGGACACGCTCAACTTCGCCTGTCTGTCACGCGATGTCACGAAAACCGCGATAGCTCCCCATCTGATATAACGTGTAGACACTGATTATGCATGATTAAACCATACAAAAGAAAAATAATCATTCGTGATTCGACGCCTTTTCACCATCAGCCCTCTGCTATTGGTCCAATGTTTTCTGGCTACGCCCACTTCGCCTGTCTGCCACGCGACCTCACAAAACCGCGAAAACTCACCACGTCAAAGTGATGTGCACGCGAAAAAAATGCATTAATATTCCGAACAATTGGCGATCTCCAATTACCCCTGTCTTACTCTAGCGCAAGACAGGGGTAATTGGAGATCGCAGGGAGAGGCCTTCGTCCTATAGTGGACATAAAATATAGGCTGATGATGATGATGCCGAACAAAACTGAAAATTTTTCTGAATAGCCACAGACTGCCCTGTTCCGAAAGGAATAGAAGATGGCTGCCCGCCGATCGCTCAGGCCCTCGCTACTCGCACCTGCCGGTGAGAACGTATTTATTTGCGCATGACAAACCTTTTTGCGTGGCAGTAAACGTTATCGAGCCCTTTCGGCACGCATACGACATCTCTCTGCCAAATCTTCTTTGCCGAGGATCCGTTTTTAGCGGCATTCTTATCCTCCGTTGCACGCCGCCGCGATTTTTGACCAGCCACCGCAAGCTAAGTAAGGCGAAGCGGACCAATCGGAAAAGCCGGCACCAGCCTCTTCATGCGGCTATCTATTTTCACTGTGCTGGCTCGGCCCCATCAAAACCCTCTCCACTAGAGCGTGCTCCTCGCCTCTTGTCAGCCAATTAGATAAGTAAAACCGCTGAGTGTAGACAATGTTGTTGGTTTTAAAAGTCAACAAAGGTGACCTCCTATAAACGAGGAGAGTGTTTGATTGGGTTGTTCAGACAACGCGGTGGGGCACCGCCCGATGCTTGTGTTGGTGGTTACGTAAATTTGGCGTCAGGAGTTTGGAATCAAAACAGTTTGGAATAATTTTACGTTATGGCGCCCAAGGTGCGTTGCAGAGCATACTGTGCTTTCTACTTTGGGGTAATCTTTTAAATATAGTTATTTGCCACTAAAAGAAAAGAAAAAAAAACGTTTGAGAGCTTGCATCGTCGCTATTTGTTTGTTTCCTCATACGATCTGAAGAACCTTGGGTGGATATTTTAGGAAGACACACAAAAGCCCCTAAACTAATAAATAAAACATGCATATCACGTTCGAGTGCGATTTGGCGTCGACCGCTTTCTCAAAACTCGCTCGGCCGTGGTGAATGCGCAGGCATGACTTTGAAAAGATAGGCGGTATCATCACACGCACGGACCTCGTATGCCTATGCGTTGCGGCGATTTCTCGAAAGTTCCTGCTTGATTCGGTATTTTAGTTTGACTGCAACTTCGCAGTAGCTCCATCCCAACACTGACGTGATAGCAGCGTCTCGCAAATTCGGACGTGGCGCGGCACGTGACCTACACTGGCCGGAGAGTACAATTCGCTTCGGACGTTCAAGCCGGGCCTGCGTTTCCTGATGCCGAATCGACTGTTGTCGTCGACAGAGCTAATTCCTTTGAAAAGTTGCAGCTTTCCTTTTCATTTCTAAGGGAAGCGAATGAAGACTTCCTTCAGCGAGTTTCCAGTGATACGAACAGTTTCCTGTTACTGGTCACACGAAACTTGTTCTGGTCGAAACACAAAGAAAGAAACGAGATACGGAGAAGAGGAAGCGAGTGGTGAAAAACGAGAGAAATAAAATTTAGATCCCGAAGAAGCTCGCACGAGCGCACCCTTCTGTGATGCACGGGCGCCCCCAGACAATCGCATCAAGCACAATTGTAGAAAAGGAAATAGACTACAGTCCCGGTTTTGCATTCAAAAGTGGCGGACTTATCTGATCGTGCCAGAGAACAGAGGCGGAGCTTTCCTTATTGAGTTATCCTCGGAAGGGAGACGTGCCGACTTCCTAGTTTTCTCAACTGAAGCGAGCTTCTGAAAAAGGAAGGCGTCTGCAGAGTTAAACGTTTCGAGTCAAGCGATTGTGGTTAAAGCTAGCCATGGCCTGCGCGACTCAGTGAAATAAAGAAACAACAAAAGTGAAGTCGAGGTGACGGCTTGAGGTTTTGCGTTTACTGGGGCGTGCAGTAAGATAGTATTGAATTCTCAGTACAAAAGATAATTGAAGTGCCTTGAATGAACATTTAAACCATCACCGAATATCTTCCTCTTTGATCTACTTTATGCTTAACACCTGTACTCACTTAATATGTCTGTAATTGTGTAAAATATAATCAGGGCCAATAAAGCGCAACGTATGCACATTTAACCTATGTATTTATTTATTTGTTGCTGAAGAAAATGACACTGGAAGTAAAACATTCAGCACACAAGAAACCGTCAAGGAAACATTCGTGAAGAAATGTGGATATGTAAGCAGTTATTAGGTTCTGCAGACATTTTGTAACATTCGGTTTAATAGACGCTTACCACAACATGAAATCTTCACAAAGTGTGCTTTTGGGGTAGCTACGCAAAAAAGTACTTCACTGTGGTCAGGCATATGATTGATAGTATAATTGATTCATTAACTGACCGATTAATGGGCTTTAGCGTCCCAAAGTAAAACATTGACTGAAGAAGGCGTTGTTGTGGAACGTACGGCATTATCTATTGACCTCTTCGGTTAAAAATAGTTCAGTTAGTATGAAACGTGCAGAACTGAAAAGAATACGACAGGATACGAGAGCGCTAACTAGCAACTGAGGATGTGTTGCGGTTAAATACGAAGCGCAATGCTCAGCATATGTTCTTTGACATGGAGCCAAGGCGAGGTACACGATGTTTTTCACCTACCACAAACAAAGCAAATGCGGCCGCTGAAACCGAAAACGGAACCCATGAACTCGTACTCACCAAGATAACGTATAACAAATGAAGCCCCGTGGCGGGTGTCATAAATGTTTGCCAGCAGAAAAAACGTGAATGTTTTATGGATGTTTCCTAAGCGTGTATTTTAATTAGGAGTTGTAACCACGTAGAGGTCATCGACGCAGAGCTCTTACTTTGGAACCAGAGCGATTCGATTTGATGCTTCATCAAAGCTCCACCTGATAATCTAGTTCGCGGGCAGTTCTACGCGCCCGCGAACTAGATTAGCCAATTGAAGGGCTCTCCTGTGGACAATAATTACCCTCCCCTCGCACACACACAACGCACATATTAAATCAAACCCGTAATCAAGCGCAGAACGAAACCATTATAGCACCGGCCCCTCTTTAGCCTTCGCTGAGAACGCATCGGTAATAGGCCACCATTCGTACTTGAAACCAAGCACATAATTACCCCCCCCCCCCCCCCCTTCAAAAAGAGATCATACCGGAGGCATTAGCTCGAGGGCAAATATTCTAAGGTGTGTCCCGACAGAAGGCCCTCTACGCGCACGTAAGTCTTGGCTATAGTAAACCGCACAATTCCGGGTACATCACGCTCGGCGTGCCGTATGTCTAATTAATCGCGCCGTCCAGGTGCTTGGCCGCAGCTATAGACCACAGATGTGCCGAGAAGTGGCGCTTGGCTGGCATCACCGATGAGGCGCGGGGTGTTGCCGAATAAGTGCACAACGCGCGCGCGCGGTCAGTCTGGCCCGACCATTGTGCCATCGCGGTCAGCGACCCAAATGGAGACGGACGCAATTCGGGGCAGCAGCCCATTTTGAGTGGTAACAATGAGTCGCGGACGACGATCAACTGCACCGAGAGAGAGAACCTGTGTGTGCTTGCGTGTGTGAAGAAGATTGTGCAGTGATCTTCAAGGGCACACATTCTGCACACAAATTGCCTGCTCCTCTGGAAATTGAGATCGTATGCTCTTCGAGCTTACTTACGCCTAGTGTGATGAATGGGCTCCACAGCGAGGGACGTTGTGGAGTGGCACACAAATTGGAAGACCTGGACAGATGGGCATCCTGATTTGGCTAATGCCGTTCTCGATACAGGCGTTCTCTCGTCCAGCTGTTCTTTTTTGTTGTTGTTGTTGTTGCAGTAGCGTGATGATTGCTCGACACATATTGTAACCATGGTCGCTCTTAAGAACTTTTCTTTTTGGACGCGGGCATGTGTGATAACTGCTAAATTTTGCGATGCGAACTGCATATGTAACATAAAGAGTATCCTGAGTATATAGCTTGATGCCATAAATAGCTAGATTGGGTTGCGTTGCCGCATAATATTGCGCGGTCTTGGACATGAACTGTGCCCGTCTTCTTCTTCATTCTGGGGTTTTACGTGCCAAAACCAGTTCTGATTATGAGGCACGCCGTAGTGGAGGGCTCCGGATTAATTTTGACCACCTGGGGTTCTTTAACGTGCACTACAACGCAAGCACACGGGCGTTTTTGCATTTCGCCTCCATCGAAATTCGGCCGCCGCGGCCGGGATTCGATCCCGCGATCTCGTGCTCAGCAGCGCAACGCCTTAGCTGACTGAGCCACCCCGGCGGGTAATGTGCACATCGTGCTCACGGCCCATGTAATTTCCTGCTAGTAATGCTATACACATGGTACGTAAAGGCAGTAGTTAGCATCTTTGATGTTGTCATTGAAATTACTTTCGTATTTTGTATCTCTCATCAGAAGAAGTCACTTTGATTTGACTTAGCAAGCTTCAGATCACGGTGAGAATGGCGCCATATAGAAGACTCTGACTGGTAAGTGGATAGTTATTAGATGATCATCATTTTTGCTTATTGAAATAGCTTTAATTTTTGTAACAAGTTTGCCTTATTGAAGGTCTGGTTTTTTCGACAATAATGATTAGGCATGTAATCGCTCATTACAATGCTCCGCAAAGATATTCTATTTCGTTTCCAAGGAGGCTCATTGAGGGCAGCTGACACAATCACGCTGGCATCGGTCAATTTCAAAAAGTTCCATATTGTTTCCATTTGAACCTATCTGGACGCTTGAGCGCCAACGTACCTTCATGAATGAAAGTAGACCAGAGGTACTGGCCGCAGTGAAGGGCTACACAAGAAGATATAGTCGTCTTGCTGGTACTGTAGAGTTCTCCCAATTTAAAATCTGACACTTTCCATGCTTCTCGACTTACGTCTTTCGACCGAACAATGGCAGCTTTTGGACAAGCCGTTGCACGCATTTCACGAACTGGTTCTGGTGCCTGAATCTCTTTTGTGAACGTCTCGATTTTTTTTAGCTGCCAGTGTGGTATCATTACACATTTCCCTTCAGCGTATCTATACAGTATACGCACGCCGATTGGGCTCAAAGCCACCTTATGTTTCATCAGATAGAAAGCAGTCATTTTGAGGTACAAAAGAGTCTTTATTATCCTGCGTCTGCCGAGTTTTGCCATCAAATTTACTCAGCTGCAATGGCGACGAGAAAAGCAGTGTTCGCTTATCTCTCTATATCTATAGATGTGTTTGTTTGTATTGCTTTGTTTTCTTCTGCCTGAACTAGAAAGAAGCGGCACCCAAGCGTGGGAAAAGCCGGTGATATAGTGTCGTTGTCCGGATCGGCTTCTTGTGGGTCGCGTCCTCAGCGATGAAATTTCCTTATTCTATTAACGTCCATGGCCACACAAGCTGCAACCTTGCAACATCGTGTGCACGAAGTAGAATTCAAAAGAGGCATTAAGTTTAACACGCCTTGAGCATCGCATTCGACCTATAGGGTTCGTTAACTTTCCCACGACCCGTGAATCCTACCACATTTACTCGATTTTAGCCATCCTCTTTCTGCACCCGTCGCCATAACACAAGGAATAGCAGAGAAGCATATGCGCGAATTGCGTTTTTTTACGGACTTTATGTTAAGAAATTTTGCTCCGTTAGATGTCTTGTTAGATTTCAGTAAACATGGTTGTGAGCTTAGTGTCTTGAAAATTTGAAAGATGGTAAGAACCTGCTGTTACTAAAGAATGAGGTCACATGTTCGTTTGGCAGCCCCGGCAGCCTCATTCTGACAAGGTTCAAGTGCAAATATCCTCGTTGGCTTACTTTTGTGTGCACATTAGGGAACACTGGTTATAGTCGAACATATCTGTAGATATTACGGGGCATTCCTCGCCATACACTTGTTTTCTCTGGGACGTTAAAATCAATCAATCGACGTATCAAATAATCAATCACTTCAGAGCCAATTCTGCCCTATACAGGCTAATTCCCATCCGGGTTATTGTAGACACGTTTGGCAGTTGAAGAGCATTTTTCCTGATTCGGGGATCGTATACACGAGATGACAACTTCACCGATCTTTCAACCGCACTTCAATGTTTATTCCGCTTTTCTGTTTAGAACGGCCGGCGTTCAGCCGGCAGAGTCTTTAATTCTGTGAGGTAGTGGCAATGTAAGACGCTAAGCGCCGTTTTGCGGGGATAGCAACCGAGAAAACGCGGTACATAACTTCCAGATTCCCTGCGCGTGTCCACAATCACTTCAACGGCGGTTACAAATTGCTCACACTTAATCGGGCTATACGAACGCGCGCTTTGACATATAAGGAGATCGCGTGTGTGGGTTGCCCGGTGCCTGCTTTAAGCGTTCGGGCGGCTGTCCACTCCCGTTCCGTCTTGGAGATAAGCTCCCGGCAGGGGGCGATTAGAGGCAACCTCTGCTTCTTCTTCTCACGGACACGGTCCGGCACAATGTCGCCCGGCCCCTCGCGACCTTAATTCGCCGTGGCGTTCATGCGCCAGCGGCTCTTTAGAAGAGGAAATGAACCGTTCATCTTTCGTGGCTAATTGAAGATAGCGAGAGCGGACTCGCAGTGGCTCTTTCACAAAGAGCGTCGCTCGAGGCGCCAGTCGAACGAGCTCCTCTTCCTGAACAACCTTTACCCACGTTGCTCTATACAGGGTGGTTTGTTTTAGCCGAGATAGAGTAAGTAACAAAAATCGATGAAGGCGAATCAAAGGAAAGCATCGGCTGCCACTCAAAACAGTCATACCTGGCACGCCGGTGATAATGCTAATATCATCAAAAGCTGCACGAGGGTGACAAGTGGCGACATGATAGCACCGACAACGATGACGCCACGAAAACTGTGGCGCAACTGAACACTGACGATAGCGGCACGACGATAACGAGGCAACGACGATAACAGCGTAATTAAGAACGATTACGGCACGACGTCGACGCGCCCTGGACGGGGACGGCGACGACGAGGCTGCGAAAACGGTGATGGTGGCCTAGCATTAGAAACACAACAACGATAACGGCGATAACGCTGAAAGGCAAGGATGAACTCGTAGTAAAACTATGCCCAAATCGCGTGTCAATTGGAACAGTAGTTTTTCTCGGGACTGCTTCTTCTGTCTAGGAAAGTTGACAGCAAATACCATTGTGATAGCTACGAGTGCACGAAACCGCAGTAACAGCCGTCCTTGGAATAACAATAAAGATGAGAACAAATGAAACATAAAGGAACACCGTGGTGATTTCAAAAACGGTATACCTTAGCTTGTTCTTGCCGTGTTTGGCGATGGCGTCAGCTCAGACTGTTTGTTCATAAAACAGCTGACCTCTTTTGGGTTCGTTTATGTTTTCGCCCGACGTCGATGATACACGGGCTGGATTATTCTGGGCCTAGATGCGCTCTGGCTCGAACGGTTTGGGCGTGCTGTTCCTCGTGCTCGTAGTTTCCCACGTTCCATAAAGGGCGTAACGGCAGCGTCGGCAGCGCTCTTCGGGTGAGAGGTGAATCAAGGGCAGTGCCGGGTATAGAGCGAGTCCTAGAACCGGGTAACCGTTTGCTGCAATGCAGGCGCCATAGCGTCTTTGGCACTTGAGTATGCGTGGACGCTTGCTGGATGAGTACATGGCGAGACCTTTTCTACAACCTTGAGCGATTCAGGTGCGCCACTCAAGTGCTATTATCTCGTCGCACACTAAATATAGTCGAGGCACGTGTAGTAAATACTATACACCACTCCTAAGTATCATTAGTAGTTGGTGCTTCTTTTTCTCTGAAGAAACTTCCCGGTAATTTCTTTATCTTTTCGCAAGATAGCAGCTGCCGTTGAAGGCGCCAGAACCGGACATGCCGGGATGGCAGCAAATGTATTGCGGTATATCTCGAATTACCTTTAGGGGAAAATAGTGTCCTGCACCAAGGTGTACGCGGGAATAATAATTCGGTTGCCTTCGATTATCATAACACCACCGGTGCCAGGGATGAGCATTTTCCGCGCTGAGAGAAAAAAAAAAGCCTGCTCTCAGTCGAGGCACGTACAAACCTCTAAAGCATTTCGAATGAATCAATGTTCCTCCTGAGTAATCCTTAGTGCTATGATTCGTTGGCCAGAAAAAGAGACATAAGAAATATTCACTAATTGCGATCCAAGCCCGGAGGAGGAGAACAAAACATTTATTTGAAACCAGAGGCTCCTTGTTTCTTCAGATGCGGGAGGCGACGCCAAGCCGGAGCTTATTTGTGCGGTGTTCTTGGTTGTAGACACCTGTTCAAAAGGCGAATTTTGCACGATTGATTTACTGTGCGAACAATGACGAAACTTTCGCGGTTATTTCTCACTTTCCTCCCTACTGTATCCAACAAGCAAATAAAACAAAGTAACAGAACCCTTTCATTCAATCAGAGCGCTACTGAACTGCTGAATTCAGTGCCTTAAAACATAACAAGCAAATTTAAGAATAATTCATTCTTCTAGAACAGAATTTGAACATCAGTTTTTCTTTTCGTAGAATAGAATAGAAGCTCGCTTATTGCCCCTTAATTTTATATTCATCAGATTCTCACATTCAAGTGAAAATAATGTTACTCGCTTGTAACTTTTATTGCGATAATAACAGTCCCCGACTTATCGCTGCTGTTTTTAGTGTTATTTGTAAAAAAAAAAACTAAAAAATTATACAGGACCTCCCGCATACTTTCAATGAGTTCTGGGGTTCACCTGCGTAAACAAAATCCTGCGTATGCTAAAATATATTGATTACAATTGTGTGGTTCTGTGAGAGCTGAACTTGAACGAGAGTCCCAGTTTGAGGAGCGCGCAGAGTCACGCAAACCGTTATCCCGCACAATGTGCCAAGAGGCGACGTGTATACATAGAGCGCATTTGGCACACGTAGGCGAAACGGACGCATGTCTCAACCGCATGTTTCGTCACCGAGATACAGGATACCCCATACTACATATCCTGGGGGAGAGGACACTGAAGGACCTTACGTGATGAGCTTCCTCGTTTCTCTCGAATAGAGCACGGACCGCACCGTCGATAACTCGGAAGAAAGTCGAAGTACGCGATAGTATAATGAGTCGCGGAAAAAAAAAGGAGAGCCACTGCCAAGCGAACACGTCTCGACCAAGAGATAAGCCAAATGGGCCGGTGTCAACAGTGACTCGCCAATAGGAAGTCATAGACTATACAAAGACCCATAAGGCACGTTTTAAAGGCAGCTTCGGAAGGAAGAAAGGGGGGGGGGGGGGGTGCGCAAGCGGTATTCAGGCAATCACGGAGCGCGGGAAAGATGTGTCCGCGCACGAATTTTATGGAGTTTGCTTTGGCAAGGAACCCAGTTCATTTGCGCGAAACGTGACCCGAATAAACGGTGGTCTCGCGACTTCGTCCTCGCTCGTCTTCCGGGACTGCGCGGCAGCGTCGTCGTCTGCAGCGCCCCCAGGGGTGCCACGCGCGGAATAACGTTCACAGTACATGCGCCTCCTGTACATACTATACAGCTTTAGTCTGCGCGTATACGTATTGCCCATTAGCGTGAGCAATACTGCCGGTGACGCCATTTTGTGGTGTTCAGTTCGGCCTGAGCGCACAAGGGGACCGTTACTTCAAAACGCCCCCTTTTGCAGTAGCACGTTGCCGTAGCACAAAACACCGCAAGATGTCCCTACCTGTTCTTCTGTGCTATCCACATCTCTAATGGTCCTGTAGGAGTAGCAGTAGTACGCTGAGGACTGCTTAAAATGACGCAGTGGCCAGCCAGATTGTAAGGTGACATGCTCATGTAGTAACTTGGTTGAATATATCGTACCGAACGTCAAGTGTACTGCCCCACGATAGTAGTAGTTCTCCAGCAAAAACACTGATGTACAGAATCGCGAACTTATTCTCTTCTATCTCTACCGCTGTGTAGTATAGTTTCCGGTTAGCACAAAATGGTTTTCAGCGTAACGTACTGACACGGACAGAAAGGGACGACGACACACGCTGGACTAGCAATTGAATGCTTATTAATGGTTTCCCACACTTTTTATAGCACAAGACAGCCCATGCTTCTTTTTTTTCTTTTGTCCTGCCGGTTATACGTCACTTAGGGTGAAATGAGGCCAATATGTGCTATGTGCAACCAACGAGCTCAGGCAAACACTATTCTGAAGCTTCCGGTTGCTTAGTAAACTGTTGCTTAGCAGACGACCCCTAAGACGCTCCGGGTAATCACTTCGGATGCATCGACATGTTTAGAAAAATATGCGGCTCATCGTGCCCGTACAGGTTTCGAAGTAAAAGAGGCGAGATCGAGAAAACGCGATACTCCGCGAGGAAACGGGTGCAGCTGTCGTCTGTCTGGCAGAGGGCGGAGACGCAGACGACGGTGGCGGAGCGAAGAGGAAAAAGAACGGCAGCCACTGTTCGGCGCAAACGCAGTTAGACACGTAGCTGTACTTCCGGTATACGGCCGAGCTTCCGGCCGCTTTTGTAGAAGACGAGGGTAGAAGGTCATCGCTTGGCCACATCGAACGCGGAAATGGGCGCTAACGGCCGTCCAGACGCCGTAAAGACGTTACTAACTCGTCTGCGGCGATTTCGTTCGCCCCTGGAGGTATAGGTTTCCTTTGGTTTTAGTAACGCTTCCTGGCTTTGTATTTTTTTTTTTCGATTCGCTTATAGTTGCGTCAGTGCGTGACCTGCATGACAATACGGTGAATTTGAAAGTTAGAGAGAGAGGAAGTAACGTTTGAACGAGAGAGAGAGAGAGAGAGAGAGAGACACTTTGATGGAGACTGAGGGGGTCAGCACTACACCTATCAGAGCCTGCTTTACTGGATGGTTCAAATGAAGTTAAAGGAAAAGTGAAAAAAAGAAAAGAAAAGGGAGGCAAAAAAATCTAGCACACATTGGCAAGACTCATAGAGTGTCGATTAGTCCGCACTCCTTGCGAAAGAAAAAAAGAATAGTAAGAACGAAGGAAAGAAAGAAAGAAAGAACAGTGCTTAAGCATTCCAAGCACAATTTTTTTTTCAAAGTTGAGGTGTGCTGCCGCAAAGGCTTGCTGCAAAGAAACGATTACTTGGACTAAATTGGTTTTAAATGAGCTGTATATGGAGTCTATCGAAGCAATCTCGGCGAAGCTGCAGGTCTAGTAATTGTCTAATTTGCTTACGAGAGACATTCAAATTTCAGCTATAGGCAGACCATGCGAGCACATGTGGTGGTTAGCGGATATGACGTATGTCCCAGCACTTCGTCTCCGAGACCGCTTAGCGTGCCGCAAGTCATGCCGAGCAGTCTCGAACGTTCTGGATAGTTTGATGCTCAGGCGTCACTTCCGGCGCGTTGTAATGGCGGCGTTTCCTGGTTTTCTTTTTCGGTTTCGGTATCGAAAACATCTATCTTCGCGAACCTTTTGTGATGCATTGATCCACTCGTATTCGAACGTGAAATTTCCTGCCGAAGCATCTTTATGTCTTCAGTCCGCTGAAACTTGACTTTCTTACCCGGTCAAAAATTTAGTTGCAGTTAGCATTTAAGGCATAGAAATTAAAAAGCAAGCTGATATATAACAAATGAAAATCCACGTCAGAATGAAAGCACACTAAAGCTCTGTAATGAGAGCTATCTTCAAATCAACGTGATGAATTCAGTATGTCTATCACTGCAGAGGCCAGATCACCTGAGGAAGTGTTCCCAGATGTGTCTGGGCAAGTCTAGAATAGGTGGTAGATATGTCTTATGCCAGGGTCGTACTGATGTGCTTTTAACCTCGGGGAGCTATGGGCATGACGTTTGCTCAGGGCATGTTTGGTGTACTCTGGTAAGGTTTGCACCGAGGACACAATGAGGGAAGCAGGTTCCATTTATTCGGCAGAAAGTGATGAGCAATTTCCACCAGTTTTAAAAAAGACGCATTCGGAATGTTCAATGACATGCACTGTTGTTACAGTTAGTATGTATTCGCCTTGCGTAAAAAAACAATTCGAAAAAAAATATATTTTTCAATAACGATCAATTTCACGGCACACTTTGACGCCGTGTTTCTCGAAACTGGTCTTCATAAATTTCGAAGCAAGAAGTCATGCTTTGGGTATCGGTGGACTTTCTATTTTACAATTATGATATTCCCCCTCACGCCAATTAAAAAAAAGATTCCGAAGTTTTGTTAATAAGTACATTGGCGATTATCCCGCAATACAATGGGTTCAGCCACTGTAATGAAGCTTAGAGTCATCAAACATTGTCCTTTTTCTACCGAACACTCTATTAATAATTACCAGAGTAAGTCGCTGCAAAAATACACGACGTTGTAATAAGTAGATGCATACTGTAATCGATCGCCAATTTCGTGCTCATTATCGCATAAAATGTCGTGTACAGATATCACGCACACTGCTAGGGCCCTGATGCTCACAAGAACGCGCCGAGATGATGTCCTGCGAAAACGTATAACGCCAAGCGCAGAATGAAGGAAACGGGAACATAAAACACCCACACACAAAAATGAATAAGAAGTACTTGGCATTAGGAAAGTGCAGCGTTTATGCGCGTGCGGGCACAGCGCCTCAATCTTCGACCCGCAGTCAGGCATTCAACGTTAGCCGGAAAGCAGCGCGCACGCGCCAACAGCGCAGCCGCCGCACAAAGTGAGGGCTTCCTTTCTTCCGAGTGCCAAATCGACTCGCTCGAAGACATTCGCATCCATTGTCGACAGTGACCTCAAAATGCGCGCCGCTTGCGTTTTCTGGTGTGCTTTGGCCCAAACGAAGGACGGCGCTGGCCTTGGAAGTGGCGGTGGGCACACGTTTGCGGCCAACCTTGATTACCGATCGACGTCTTGGACGTGCACATAAGAGTGCAGGCGACAGCTCTTGGGCGAGCATAACTCGAAGGCTGTGCGGCACGCTTCGACATCCGCTGTATTGAAACAAGCGTAGGTGATGTACGGTTATACGGCAGTGTTTGAGAAGGAACTGCCCGGATTTATGTGTTGTAGTCGAATGGACTGCGTTTTCCTGGCGTCGTGCCACAGGATCGAAAACCACTTTACGTACTTCCTGTTTGAGTTACAGCGTCGTAAACTATTTAAAAGAACACATATATGCGAACGGAATCAATTTAGAGCCGCATCGGATCAATACAATTCTTATACAGAACGCGGGGGTCTGGCAAACATATATGCATAAACAGGGTTTGCAGGCATTCCAGTGATAGCTGAGCTACAATTAGATGCACAGTTTACATGAAGTTATTCCTTTAGGAATGGTCTGTATTGTATTGAATTACAAAAAACGACATTAGCATGACTGTATTGAACGGATAACAAGATAATCCGTAATATTGTCATTAAAGAACAAACATCATAGCTGAAGATTGAAACTTGATCCGGGTAGCTTTATTGCGGTGTAAAATAACATCTGCTTTCTCAAGGGGTAAATCCTGCACCTTGCACATTACCACAACATTTTTGCCAATAATTGTGTTCCTTGATAATTTTCGACTAAGACGCTCCAACCAACCAGCTAGTCGCCGTCATTTGCAATTTATAAGTACACGAAGATGATGAAAAGGAAATGTTTGCGTTCATATGCAGGGCTGACTCATCCCACATGCTGGAATAGAGTAATATTGTGGTGGTAAGGCCAATTCTGTTTCACCGTTTGTATCTTTAGAGCTGTTTCTTTTTTTTTTGCTTCAGCAGGCAAGTGCATGGTAGAAGCTAAAGCTTCCTGTTGTGCAAGGCATTGTATAACGTACACAAAAACACCTACACAGAAAACAAAACAAGAACAAGACAACATAATCTCTCCCATCTAGAATGAGCTCCTGCGTGCGTGTACAACTTATGTTGGTCGGAGTGTTAGATCTTTTCATTATGACTGCCAAAGATGGCTATCGTGTCAGACCTTTCACATGAACAGAATTTCAGCGTGACGGACGCTGTGGATGTGTATTTCTCCCATTAATGCTTAGCCATGTCAGGGGTCACGGTAGTGCTGCACATTTGTCCGTCAGCCATAGGCCCCCGGTGCCTCGCGAAGGTTGCACGAAACCACTCTGTGGCCACTGGAACCATCACCATGTTATTAATCGACTTCACGAGAACGGAGTTGGAAACCTTGCGGCCTGTGCCCGAATGGCGCCTATGGCCAAAAATCTCACTGGTATAGCAGGAAGGCCCTTACTTCACCATCAAGGCATGAAGCAGTCATTTGAGTGGGCGATCAGTACAGGGTCAAACAGCACACGACCTTTTGCGTGGGCGTCCGATGGGAACCCATCAGCCGAGGGCGACTTCCCGGTTCGATAACACGTACTATACGTACGTACACGAAATACGCAAGGCCAACAAGAGCACGATTTCCATATGAGAAGAAAAGCAATACGAACACACAAAAACGCAGAAAGCAGCTCGAATAAGTCAAGCGCAGGCTTTCACTTCCCGATCGTATAGGCGGGACAGAAGGAAGTACGGGCCCGAAGCTGCAGGCTTGAGACTGAAGTGTACCAAAGCATTGTTGTTGTTGAGGTCGGTGGCGTGTAGTTGATGTTTTCACCATTGCAATTAGTAACATTGGCTCCTTGACCTGACCAGCGAACCACGACGTGGCCTCCGCACTATACGTTCGGCCCCATGATAGGCACGCATGCAGCAACACTACAAAGAGCCCGCAGATCAACTTGTGCAGTGGTAGTCGCCATCGCCTAAAGGGGCTGATCGGAAGGCGTTCAGGGAAGCGAGCTTCTCTTCATCCGACATGTCTGTGATTGGTCCATTGTTTTCGACGCAAGCTCTGAAGGACACACTTGCACGCTACCTCGGAACCCGTGATGCATTCTTCCTCACCGTCGAGTATTGTAAAAGATGGACGTACACGTCGTGCAGACAGCGATGCCGTTCCACGATGCGTGTGAACTTGACACGCGTTTCGTTTCTCGTTGTTTTGCGGGCGGCTCCCCAAGCGGCCAAGGGCGAGAATTTGCGGGTCTTCGAACAATGCGGAGGACGACGCTCAGAGAAGGAAATCGCGGCCTAGGCGTTTATTCGTTTTTCCCCTTCTTATTCTATGTGGTATACCGGCTTCGTGGTCGTTTGTTGAAGCGCCGGAAAAAGAGGAAGGTCTTCTGTGGTAGAAACCTCGAAGTGGCGGTCGTCGGTGTCATTGCCCCCACCAAGCAACAACGAAGGATCTACGAGCGGAGCGTGACTTTACTTGTGTCGTGGTGGTTGTCGTGACGGGATAGGAGGTTCGCCTTCCGTGCGGGAGCAGGTTTAACAGGTAGGCAGCGATGACAGCTCGCGTGGCACGTCGTGCAATGAAGGCGACGGCTCGCAGAAGGAAATACGGCTGACGTGGCGTCCTTCGTCGTCGTGTGTGACTTGGCTCGTGCAGAAGCAGCGGCCTTTTCCTGAACGAATCTGCGGCGTCCTCCGGCACCGTGAGCAGGCAGACACGCGAATTTGTAATGAAGAAACAAAAAATGACAAACAAAGAACAATAACAAATAGGCGTTGCAAAAATGATGGTCCGTGTGGTCTGGCAAAAAGACGTACAGAACTCCATAGCTCTGTCAGGGCAGCACAAATCAGGGCAGCACTATGCGGAAAATTGTTGTGTGGTTTCGTAAGTGATACAAGTTTTTAAAACAACAACAACAGCAACAGCAAGGAAGTATATTCTCAGGTTGCTTGACTGGAAATATGCACTGGCTCTGCTGCTTGGCTGAAAATGGTACTCGCTTGTCTCGAGACCCGCTAAACCAAAATGTTTGCGTTTAGCCTCGTTTACAGAGGCGACAGTTTCCAGGTCGCAAGCTGCCCATGGGCAGGCTCAGCTCATTTCCCCGTCTCCTCTCCATGTGTAGGACAAAAAGTGGACAAAGTTTGGGAGGCCGTCACTGTCTTTCTTTGATACTCTCTTTCTCTCCTACCTTTCGGCGCATTGACTACTTGCTTCAGTGTTTCGGTCACACCGCGTACTGGCAATGTTCACCAATATAACGATGAATGCCAGCACGTGTACATTCTTGCTGGCGTTCATCGTATTCGCGTCAACATCCCCTCCTCTTCGAAACGAAGACAAGGGCATATTCACGGGCAGTGCCAATATTTCTGACTTCTGCGCAACCTGAGAGCACCAGGTGTCCAGCAAGGACTGCCTAAACAAACGCTATCAGTCAAACTGGGTAAGAAATCAGTGACGTGACGGCAATGCTGGCTTGTTTCCCAGAGGCGTCTACAGCCAGCAAAAGGGTTGGATACGGTGCCGAACCTTGTGAGCCGTTCAAGCGTTCATAACCATTTACGCTGACCATCTGCTTTGAGTCAAAGGTCAGCACCTTCGCGTGGGCGGTAGGCCAAAGTCAAGTGTCGAGGGTGACCTTCCCGTCCCGATCATCCAGCACGTACCCGCAGTAAATGAGTGGCGGCCGACGCAGTGATTCCAATGGCGATGGGCTTCCCTTTCCATACAGCGGCGTAGTGAAGTTTTTGCGATGATCGAGACAGTTACGGTGACCGCTGAGGATGAACCCACCCCGACCTCTTGTTCAAATTACTATGCGGAAATAACTCACGCGCGCGCCAGGAAATAAAATAAAGTAGACATTTCCAAATGCTTTCCACGATTAGAATTTCGAGAATAAGCTATGGAACGCCTGTCTGCGCAATGCATAGCACTGTACCGGTATTTCTTCACGATCTAGTGTTGAATGTTTTTCTGGAGGTTTCTGCGTCATGAACGCAGAACCTACCGAACCAGAAGTTATTATTTGGTTGCGCCCAATAGAAGTAAACAACAGAAGCAATAACAGAAGAATAAACAACAACAGAAGCAATAAAGACCACAACAAGCTGCGTCATCAATAGGTTTAAACAATCAAGCGTGCCAAACCGACACAGTCATATATCAACGCTTGTCAATTTTGTATAACCTTTGTATACATATCCACAAATATATCCGCGAAGATAGCGACCGACCCACCAGGTCGCCACAAGGAACCCAGGAACGTTGGCAAAAAAAAAAAAAAATGAAGAAGCTTCGCTGTAAACTGACTACCGCACACGAATGGTGGCAAACAAACACAGCAAATATGTCTGTATTTTTCGTGCGTTTTCTCGGCTTTGTGCATTTTCGTCAGCGTCAGCTGCCCCGCCAAAACCCAGTTTGTATACGGGGCCACCATAATTGAAAACCACGTTCGGGGGGCGGTGCCCGCGGAGTCACCCTTCACGCTTGGCTACCTATTGAGGCTCGGTCGTATAGGCCCGAGTCAAATTTTGCCCCCGCGGACTCTCGGCGTGTATATACCGCTGCCTCGTTATAAAGACCTTTGTGTACATACTTCGTCGAGCGTGGCCCTTCTGTGGGGTCGTAAATAGATTCGAGAGTTTCAAGCTTGCCTTCATCATTTTTTTTTCTTCTTTTAGACCAGTTTTAGGAAAGGAAGGTGCTATGCGAGCCCACAAGTAAACCGGCGAAGTAAACTCGTTTGGATCTCAATCGGCGCGTGACATTGTGTTTGGTGAGGAGCGGTTCCTGCTGTAGAATATGCCAATGACGTGTACTTGTTTGGGCTGTGGTGCCGCGGTCTTTGGCTTTTCGTCCGTTAAAGAGAACGTGGCACGCGAGGATCTTTGGTTTTGTACGCTTGGAAGACGTCAAAATGTGAAGACGAAGTTGGTGCCTACACGAATCTTTACGCGTATTCAGGTCGCTCCCACTCGGTCTGAGGTTTAGAAAGAAAGCTTTTTGCGGGCGAAAATGTTCAGAAATAACGACCGGCGAAGACCTACACGTAAACGTTTCTCCACTGGCCTGAATCAACCTTTAGTGCAGCATTTATTTGTGCACGTCTGCATGCGGGAGTCTTGCGCGTGTACCTTAGAAAACGGTGCTGGAGGTGCCATTTCTGCCATCTTTATGTCGACATGTTTCAGTACTGTGTGGTGCACAGTTTGTGCACGAAATTAGGGGTCATGTGGGGCCTTGTTTAGGCTGGGCGGCTTCGGTTCCTCTCGATGCGTTCGTGCGACGGCTGTTTTCTACGCACTAGACTGTACTTTCGGTAAGCTTTCTTGCACTAGCGGTTTATTAGTTATGCTTCTCGGCTGTATTTGCGTGTGCTCCAAGTCCGTTTTCTATGAACTGCCATTTTTAGTTAGTTATTTCTTTCTCTTGATTATCTCTGCAGTGTTACGTCAATAATGATCTACCTAAAGTGTAGCGACCTCTAAGTTTGCTTACGTTGTCGAGTTGTTATCATATAATAAGCATGAAAATCACGTCGTCTATTTCAGCGTGAAATCGAGTAACAAAGTATTTCTTAAAACAAGAACTACCATTAAATCTTACTTTTCGGTGCGTTCAGAGACAACAGTGTCTCTACAGCACATCTGCGGTATTCTATGGAATACTATGAGGCGTTGGTGTTGCTGTTTATTAACTGCGGCACTTTATAATGTTTGGCTGTTAAATTGGCCGTTATTCCAGAATAGTAGGTAACAAAAAGAATACTCTTTGAGAGAATAATTAGGAAGCCGTAAGTAGAAGAAAAAATTTAGGTATCGAAAGACTTTGAAAATTGCTTGGAGTGAAAGAAACACACTACATTCTCAGATCTTGAGATCGATTTGCCAGTATGTACAGATTACGCACAATGCAGGGTCAACGCATGACTTGCGAAAAGCCATGTCATGCAGTAGTCTCTACCGGCCTGCGCAGTTAAACGAATTGTGCTGCGCCGAAAGGGCGCTCAAACTGCTTTCCGTACGGCTCTACAACCTTCTTAATAACTCTTTCTCACAAAAGCGTTTGTATCAGCAAAGGATATCGACCGCTTCTAGAATGAGAGGAATGAGGCTGGTTTTCTTATGCAGCAAAAAAAAGGAGAAAAAAAGATCCCGCACACACACACACGAGTCCTCCTTTTCTGTAGACCCTGACGTGTCGTAGATGGCGAGACGCTATAATTACGAAGAACAGGGGAAGAAACGAAAGACCGCATATCGCGGTTCCAAAATTAGACGAACGGTTATTGCGGAAGCCTTCTCTGGGCATCGTTTTTTCGTCGAACACACTATACGCGGTCGGGGTATTCGACTCTCTAAATTAACTTTACGGGCCCTGCTACCGCCTGGCACGCTTTCATACGCAATCTGTGGGGAGTAGAAAAGTGCCGTTAGCTGCCGCTTAAACAGTACGACGAATAACTGCTTTTTCTCCAACCATAAAAAAAAAACGTGTTTCCTCTTGTTCTTTAAAAAGCGCTTGTGCCCTTCAGCAAGGTTTGCCTAAAGCGAAGAAGACGGGAAAACGGTGATTGCACCATTTCGTCGACAAGGTATATTATAAAGCCCTTGGCCAAAACTCGCACGACGGCCACTCGAAGAGAAATCATTTACTGCACACTTGGCCGTGTCTTGAAAACTCTTGCCTCGAGAGCCGTCGAAAAATTTGTTGTATTCGCGAAAGCAGGTTTGACTCGCTTCCCCCGAAAAATTAGCTCCACCGAACGCACTAAAACTGTGCGCAAGAAGCAGAACGCCACTTGTTCGCTGATTCGTTTCACAATGAAATCAACGCAGAAAAACAAATAAATAGAAATAAGAAGAAGCGCTCCGAGTTGCCCCAGGAGCTGCCGGTTGCCGTCTGCTTCTTTTGCCTGCTGTTCCGCGCCGTCTGCTTCTCCACCGTCTTTTTTTTCCGTCGTCTGCTACTAGACCGCGGAATGCGGTAGAAACTCAATTTGGGTCTCTTCCCAAGTTTTGGCGTGTACTTTTTTTTTTCGGCGTTCTTGAGGTGGGGGTGCCAGGGGCACGATGATCCGAATGTCCCGTGACGCGACAGACGAAGTGTGGTAGAGGTCTACGCGGTAGACGAAGTGTAGCAGACGAAGAGTAGCAGACCAAGTTTAACAGACAAACTCCGTCGCCTGCTTTTTGCGTGTGTTCGAAGTGCGAACCTTTATGGAAAGCACGACGGTGCGCGTAAATTGACCGAAGAGAAGGCAGCGCGATGTAGAGGCCTAAGTATAGGCTGTGCTCGCGTAGAAGCGTGCGGCAAAAGGCAGTGTAGCAAAAGATACACCAAATTATAGACTATTGTCGGTGTTGATTTATTTATGCTAAGAAGCGAACTCACAGGTAGCAATTGTAGACATGACTGACGAGTTTGAAGAACCTGACGGAAGTGTTGGCAGTTCGAGGCAGGACCACCCCTTCTCTGATATGATAATGCGCTCTTGGCCGATCAGGTGATTCACCTACAGGTGTGAGTTGGCAAACAAACAAGCAAGCCAGCAAGCAAGCAAGCAAGCAAGCAACAAGCAAACAAACAAACAAACAAACAAACAAACAAACAAACAAACAAACAAACAAACAAACAAACAACAAACAAACAAACAAACAAACAAACAAACAAACAAACAAACAAACAAACAAACAAGAAACAAGAAACAAACAAACAAACAAACAAACAAATCAAAGAACAAATTATTTAAAAATATTTGTGAAGGAAAGCATCGGTACCTAAATGGTAATCTCTGTAGCTCACGTTCAGAATCGTCTGCGTTACTCGCGATATTCACGATAACCTCCCAAAGATACATCGAGACTGTTTATATCGCTCACCACCATACATTTAGCGTCATCTGCTTCCAAAGTGAAAATAACTGACAACAGATAGTTATGTGTGCTTTCGAAATAACACCAAATTCTCCAGCGTCAAGAATTTTCGCTATAGAGCGTGCCTTGCGCAAAGAAGCGAATATCAGAAAAACAAGACAAAAGTGGATCAGGCTCAGAAAGCGCAGAAAAAAAATGGAAAAAATTAGTCTCAAGAGCAACGCCGGTACGTGGAGCCGAAATTTCGGATGAGGACAAGAAGCACGTCGTGCGGGGAAATTGCGCACTCCGTGTAAGACTTGACGAAGACCGAAATTAATTACGCCGGCATACTTCCACCGCGACCCCTTTCGCTGGCCAAAAGAAATATGCGCAACGGTTCCGAGCGGCTTCACATGTCCGCTGTTCTAGCATTGCACATAGTTTTGATAAGATGCTTTTGCTTTGTGTGTGTGTGTACGTTCCATACAGCACCGCAGTCTCGCAAGCAGGCAGGAAATATTCCACGACTGGACCACTTTACTTTCTCGAAGCAATGCCAAGGATTTCTGGTTTCACGGCGAACTTACCTACTCATTTGAGTGTTTTCTAGAAGGCCGCAGTTTTCAACAATAAATAAAATTATGGGGCATGACGTCCGCATAGCAACGCACTATGTCAGACGTGTAGTCGAGGACCACAGAACAATTTCGACCACGTGGGGTTCAATAATCTACACCTAAATCCTAATAAACGCCTGTGTTTTTCTTCCGCCCCCGTTGGAATGCATCCCGTGGTTCTGGTCATCCAACCCATCAGGTTGCGGCGGGTGTGGCAATGTTTCGTGAACAAAACGTTTAATTTTAAGGAAACGCTGAGCAGAAACATTAGGTTGAACAAAAATCGTAGAAGTTTTCTCGGAAGGTCAGCTTGCACTTTCCTGGTCGAAGAAAAAGTGATTGTTACCGAGAAAATTAAGAATAAGTGCGCCTTAAAAATGTCGATGCTGGCTTACCAAGTATGCGCACATGGCTAGTCTATCTTTCCTATTCTCTATTCCAGATGTGTATGTTACAAATGGAGTTTAGCGTAATGTTCTTTAGATCTACATTAAAGACTCCCTCTGACCGTGTACCTGTAAAAACCGAACCTTAGAAAGAGTGTTTAGACACGACGGTAGGGATTACAGCTCTGCAATTTAATAATGAAGGAACTCTCCGACATTCATGCACGACACACCTCAAGATTAGGATCATGCATACATGCTAAGCATGCACAGTAAAAAATATAAAAATAACAACTAATGCCGAGGATGCCGAGGTTCCTTATGAAGTCCAACGGCGATGAAATCGTCTCCGAGCGCCATATGCGCGAGCGACAGCGCTCGAAGGACGCGCGCTTTCACGGGGAGCGAACGCACGGCGGAGAGCAAACGCGACTTCTTCCGTCGCGCGAAAGGCCGGGGGGGGGGGGAGGGGAGGCGACGTTTAGCTGCGGCACCAAATGCGTATTTATATAAAAACGTTGCGAGGCGAGAAAGTGGTAAAGACTTCCGACGCTGCTCGCCGAGTGTCCCGTTCAAATCTCGTCGAAAACCTCCGAGCCACCAGCCAGAAGCACCGGCAACAGTCACCAACAGCGCGCGTGTTTGGTGCGAACGGCAACAAAACGCCGACGGCGCCGACAACAATTCTGCGCATTGCTGGTGCTGCTACATGTCTAAGTTTGTACAGCTGATAAAGCTACTATTTTTCTCCGTATAGCTCTCTACTAATTTGCTATCGCAATTGATGGTTCGCCTTTGGGGTGAAACTGCGAAATTTTTCATTTACATTGGTTGATCATTTCTGCACAATTTTTTACAGTGAAGAAGTTGATGGCTAGGGTCCGTGAAATTTTCGTGTGCGCGAACAAAAACACTGGTCTCGTGGGCCAGCCAATCCCGGAGATAGTGAAGAAAGGGTCCAAGCTCAATGGCACATACCCCTGTGGATTCGAGGAGGTGGGCTCCGGGACCTGTAATGCACCCTTGAACATCACAAGAGTAACAACAGAGGGTTTTATTCACATGTTCATAAAAAAACAGGAAGGGTAAGTAACACTCTGCCTCTCTTTGTCGGTGTCCCAACCGTTGCTTGCGTGTCTAGTTTCCTGCCGCTCTCCCGGCGCGGCGCTACCGTCGCACGTGTATATAAGACAAGCTGCCGTTGTCCATCTTGAATTTCACTTTTCTCGTCGTAATGAGAAGGCCGCGTGTGGTGCGCACTCCAGGCGACGACGGCATTCTCGTCTCTGTTCCTGCCGTCGCTCTTCGTAGGCGCGTTGCTGCTCGGGAGTCCTGACTATACGCGGCCTCCCCCTTCTGTGTCACCTCTGTGTCGTGTGCTAAACACACCTCACACCTGGTCATCCACCTTCAGAGAGTGCAATGGCTCATGATTGTTCTGTTTTTTCCCTGGTATGTCGCCCATTGTATCCACTACGTGGCACAGAGTCGTTTAGAGGACAGTTCGTTCGTTGCGGACCGAAGGAGGTTAACATAAAGGTACGAACATATTTTATTCTCTTGAGCGGCGGCGGCGGTCATCGCGAACAAAAGCACACACACACACACACGCGCCCTGAGGCCGACTTAACCCCCCTCTTTTGTTTAACCCCTTTTCTTTCCTTACGCATTTCAGTACTGCAACTAAGATGTAAGACGCGCAATCGTCTGCACACTCGCAAAAAGCGCATTTTTTGACAATTTCCCCCGAAGAAAGTGAAATTAGCGCTGTTTAGATGGTATTGGCAAACTGTCAACCCCCCCCCCCCCCCCTCCCTGGCAGAGATCCTGGGTGCGCTACTGACGCACACACACACATTTAGTCTTGATCGGTGGTCATTATTTGTCTCGATCGGTGGCACACATCTTCATCGCCGTTTGCCGCCCGCCGCCGCCGATGGTTTTCTCGCATTCGTTCTTGTTATCGCTCTTCGTAGGCGCGCTGCTACACGGGAGTGCGCACTATGCGCGGCCTCCCCATTACGACGAGAGAAGTGAAATTGAAAATGAAGAACCGCAGCTTGTCTCGCCGACAACGCACGACGGTGCCGCCGTGCATGGAGAGCGGAAAGAAACTAGGCACGCACGAGCTTGAAAGGACGGCAAAGAGAGGGCGGTGTCAACGCCCTCTCTTTGAAAAACCTTCATTATCCACCAAGGAGTCTACTGATATTGAAAATGGTGCGTATTTATAACTAATTTACTCAGAATGCATATTCAAGTGATGTGAAGTATAAGGTTTCGCTTAGAATGAAGAAATCGTACATCAAATTCGGGAGCTGAGTTTTTGCACACGCAGATCTGTTGACAGACACGAAAAACGCAGTGAACCCTAGCCATAGAATACTTCGCCGTAAAAAAGACCAAGTCACGAAAGCGCACGCATAACCGTTAGTTGCCGGCTCTCAGCAACCATTACTGACCGTTCTACGAAGCTATTCTCCGTTGCTCAAGGACACTTTACATTGCGCGGACCGAAGTAACAGTAATAAAAAGAAAACAATTCGCGGCGAAACGTGCGAGATTGAAACAAAAATAAGAGCGCAAAAAAAAAACTTCGTACGGCAAGCGAAAGCTAAAATGTATCGTGCAATCCGAAGCCGATGCACAACCTCACCGCTCGACGAGCCGAGCCAAAGTTTCTTCACGTTTTCCTTTCGTTATTTCATTTCCTCTCTCCGATTCCTTAGCACTTGCCACACCGTCTTTGAGAAACACTTTCACGTACGGGGATCGTTTGAACGAGGCCAAGACTCTCTTCAAGCTCTCTCACCGTACGCCGGCAAAGGCTCGCTGGACTGGTACGTCTCTTGATTCAACGAGGCAAGGTGGCTCCAACTGTATTGCAGAGCGCGTGCCAGCGGAGCTTCAAGAGAGGAGGAAAACCGTTGGAGACACAAAGAGAAGCGAGCGCTTAATAACAGCGGCGAGAAAAACAAACGGAAAATTCGAAGGACGAAAGAAAACGGAGCAACCAGGGAGAGAAGCGATCAAAGCGAGAGTGAACGGCGAAGAGCAGCGCGACGAAAGGAAGAAAGGCGAGCTTGAAAACAACCTTATCTCGGTGGCGCGAGGGGGCGCTCCAAACGATAGCGATCTCGATTTGCTCATCACGCCGCTCATGACCGGACCTCGCATGGGCCAGGCCGGTCGCGTCTACGTTTGCGGCACATTTTTAAAACGGTGCTCGTAAAGGCACCAAGTTGCGCGGGGCGTAATCTTGGGTGCTGTGTGCGTAGTGTGTTCTCGCCGTTTTCCTGGTGAGGGATGATACGACAGCTATTGGCGAGATTTCCTACGAGTTCACAAGGAAAAAAAATTATAGGCCTAGGACATTTGAGACGACTTTTCATTTTATGGTGATGGTTCCTGAGGGCGCTTCGTAGATTTTTTTTTGCGTCCCTCTCATATATCGGGATAAGGTTTCCTTGGCACAATGATTAGCCGGAAAAGAAAGCCTATTTATTCCTCACCACACTAGAAACTTGATCCATGGAACGGCGTGTCCGAGGCCGTTATGCCGTCTACATCCACGTAACCCTCGTCGCCATTGTCATGGAATTTGTCGATGCCTTTGTCGGCTGTCTGTCAAGTTGTCTTCGTCATCATCTATGTAGCGTCGCTGTTGTTGTCATGCCGTACAGTCATCCTCATGTTGTCATGCCATCATCGGCCTTCTTCGTCGACACTGCCGCCATTCTTGTCATCTAGAAGTCATCGTAGTACTCATCGTAGAAGCCGGGCCAGATAGCGCCGGTTTGGGTGCTCACATGTCTGGCAAATTCGGACACGTTACGGACATACGGCCTGAGGTCAAAGAGGTCAAGATAAACTATATCGTACGTGAGTATAGCTTGTCAGGCGGGGTATGGTCAGCCGCTAGAACTGGTGTCATTGTTTAATGCCAGTGTTTCTCCGGCTAGCACGTGTTTGTTCAAATCTGCGTTCGGTTTCAAATTTATTACAGACGAAAAAACAAGGTGCTGCAAATTAGACAGGCAAGACGGAGGTCTTGCTTGCCTGATGCGGTTGCGTGGTATTCCTAAGGTTAGCGCAGCTTCATATCTTTTTGCGTTGCACTTATGGACTGTTTCTATTTTGCATTTCTTAGTGGTTATGACGTTCTGCTATTGAGCACGAGGTGGCGGGACCATCACCCGACCGCTTGGGTACTAAATGCTTGGGTACTTAACTTACATGGGCGTTAAAGGACTTCACGTGATCCACATTGACACGGACACCTCGATGGCGCATTGCGTTTTAATAGCCCCAGAATCGCTTCGTGACATCAAACCACACGAATCAATCGATATTCTGCACTTACTAATGCAGCTAATAATGCAAGTTCAAGGGTGTGTAGCACACTTTATACCAGGTCCTAAGATGCCACTTTCAATGCACTATACGTAAAAAGACACACAACGTGATTTCTTGGCACAACGGTGGCACTCGATAAAACTGGCAAATACTCATCAAGGAAGTTGGAGGCGCAGTCGTTCAAAGTGATCGTACCTGGCGGCGACGACGCGCCCTCTGGCGGTTTTCCGTTAAGTAACGGGGTGACATGTGGCGAAACGTTTCTTTTGGGCGCCGCTGCCAGTTTTTTAAAATGAGTGTTACAATCACTTTCCTTCCGTCATAAAATGACGGAAAGAAGATAAAAAAGGCCGGAAAATGCATTCGAATAACGGATCGAGAGATTGGGAGATGTCTCAGTTCGTGCACATATGCATTAAAAAATACCGTAAAGCTGTATGCAGTTAATTCAATTCTAGTTCTTGGAAGAATAAGAAGCAGTACTACATTTAAGGGAACGGACAGGTTGTGAAACCCAAACGGGCTGGCTGCCATATACCACAAGCATGGCTCAGCTAGCTCCGTATAATACGACGATCTTGTTTCGCTCGAGGCTATCTTATTCCATTCTCACCGACCACCGCACCGGGTGACCGATCTTTCCGATAATATGAACACTGCCCCGCTAAATGGAATGACACATTGCAGTGGATATAAATGTACAGTCGTACGGTATAAAGCAAACGACACACAAAAAGGTTATTTGCGCATATATGCAGATCCAAGCAGTTTATTGCATGAACGACGGCTAAATGATATAAGGGATTGTTTACATCTTTCGGAAGTCCGAGATGCCTCTTTCGCCACTGCCCGCTATCTACTTGTTCGAACTCTTCACTATATTGAAGTTAGAACTTCCGTAGTGTCCGCTATATTCCACACATAATCTTGTGTGTTGCACCAGGGCTCCTGCACTGTCTTTCCTCAGTACAATGCGCGTTTGCGTCATCGACACTGAGCATCCCGCGAGACGTTGCTGCCGCATGAAAATTGTTGGGCAACGCAAGCGTACTGTTTTGCTGTAAATGAACACATTGCAAATAGCATGCATAAAGGGGTTTGTGTGTATATATATATAGTTGCGGTACATGGGCAATGGCAGTGGACAGCAAACGGCGACCCGAACGCAGGTCCAGTGGAGGGCGATGTGAATATTGTGATGAAGAAGCTGAAAAATGAATATTGTGCTCACTATATATATATATATATATATATATATATATGCTAACTATCTATCTCCAAGGGTTAGATGTAGTAGGAAAATCATGAATACCCCAGAAAGTGGATGGGAAAACGGCGCCGCGGTTGCTCATTTGGTAAGAGCTTCGCACGCGTAATGCGAATACGTGGGATCGTTCCCCACCTGCAGCAAGTTGTTTTTTCATCTATATATATACTTTCATTTCCATTAATGTATCACGGCTTTTGTCCAATTAGTAAGTACATGTAATTTCCCCTATGTTGCCCTTGGTGTCATTGTTTGGTGGCTTCCTATATATATAGTTCAAAAAATAGAAGCACGTAGGAAAAACATATAACAGGACTTTACTGACGTCTCGGCCGGGGTCCGGCCGTCCTCTCTTGATGAAGGCCGGACCCCGGCCGAAACGTCAGTAAAGTCCTGTTATATGTATTTCCTACGTGCTTCCATTTTTTATTTATTGCTGTACCGGCTCCTGTGATTATTTGCTTCAATATATATATATATATATATATATATATATATATATATATATATTACAAGGTTACCAATGGTTTGTTGCAGTATTTTTATCGCCGCAAAAGAATACAGCACTTGTGAATTTTCTTAACTTGCTTACAATTGAGTCCTATTTACGGTGTCATTACGGCAGAGCGTTTCTCAATGGCGAGCTTGATAATCGGTTTCCTGTGGCGTAACTTCTAGTTCTTGAAGCATTCGCAGGCAATGAATTTGGCCAAAAGAAAGAAACAGGTGAACGTGACGACGGAAGAGCGAGTCGCTCGCGGGACACGGTTTCTTTTAATAAATATTGTTATGCTATATTGCACACCTCATTCGCCATTTCACAAGAGTGCAGTCGTCTGCTGCGAATTCTTTGAGATACTCGAGAGAAAACCTGAGCAGGTTGTTTCTACGTGAGACACCGTCATATAAAAGTTGAGTTTCAGCAAAACGTTGTCTACTAAAGAAAATACACCGCAAGAACTATGTGCCCGTGAATATTCATCCCAGCCGGACACACACACACGAGCTCTTATCCCACCGTGTTCTTGGATTACTTGTTCACAACAATATTGACCGCTGTAATGTGAATAGTTATCTGATGTGATCAATCGATAGGGATCAGTCAATCTCGTGAACAAGGGATCCCTTGTTCACAACATTGTGAACACGGAATTTATGCGGAATTTATAAGGAATAAAGGATCCCTTCTTCACAAGATTGTGAACAAGGAATTTAAACGGATCCCGAAAGGGTCATTTTGTTTTGACCATGGTCTGCGACCTGTTTTATCCTAATAATAACGCGAGTATGTATTCTTTACAGCTGCTGACCGTCGCAATTTTGTTCGTGTTTTTCAGAAACCGAGGTGGATGTTTCTTGCCTTATTGGCAGCCTGGTGTGCCTCAAGTACAGTCGATGCCAGGAGACCGCTGCGGAAAGTCAGTCTCACAAGTAAGTCGACGTCTTCTTTTTGTTTTCTTTCGACCGACGTTTCTGTTTGTTCTCTGATTGTCGGCACAAACTCAGCCGCTTTTGCATATACTGATTGGTCATGCTAAGTGACAAGGAACTGGGAATGTCTTACACATCGAAATGCAGTGCGCACCTTGCCCAACTCAAGATACTTCCCACGTCGCGCAGACCTTATCGTACGGACTTGTGCATATAGTCGCTATCGAAAATTTACGTACACACGTTGCCAAGATTGGCCAGCATGGGGTATTAGGTTCGAATCCGGGCACGGTAGCAGCTTCCAATGGAGGCAGAATGCAAAAACGTTCTTGTGCTTAAAAAAACGTGGACGTTAAAGATACAATACAATACAATGAGAAGCACTAAGCTACAGTGTCTCTGATAGGCAAGGTGGGGGCTTCATGTTTTCAATCAATCAATCAATCAATCAATCAATCAATCAATCAATCAATCAATCAATCAATCAATCATTCTATCTATCTATCTATCTATCTATCTATCTATCTATCTATCTATCTATCTATCTATCTATCTATCTATCTATTTATGAATGAATGAATGAATGTCGGTGGTAAGGTTACGCTTACCTTCGCGAAAGAAGTGACCTCTGCAATGTACTGCCTTACGGGCTTTTCAGATCAGTTACTACTACCGAAAGATTGAGCGAAGAGGAGGAAAGATACACGGTACCAGCACCGTTCCTATATGTTTGTCCACCATTGCGCAACTCGTGAGATCAAACAGCTTAGCTCTGCGTCCATGCGTGACGACGCCTACTCCACAGACTTCCGTTGCACGGTCGCTTCTATCACGTGCCTCGCGCTCTCGCGACGTCGCTGTAATTACCTCGTCACGCAGAACGAAGAGCGGCGGAAGGATTACGGGCTGGTGTACACACAACAGCCCACCATCGTTTCTTATTTTGAGCTCAGTGCTCGGTCTAGTACGGAGAGAGTCTTTCCTCGAAGTCGACGCGGCTAATTCCGGCAGCGGAATAATCTCCGGAGCAGCTTCAGGTTAAACACAGGTCCTTGGCACGAACGACCAAGCAGGCAATACGCGTAAGCCCAATTCGGTTGTTGAGTTTGATGCGGGTGACGGAAGTCCTCCAGGGAGTGCTCCAACCTCTCCGGATGAAGTCGGGGCCTCTGGCCTTAGCGATATAAAAAGGCGTTCGATCCGTGACTGTCTGCAGGTGTGTAGGCGGATGCGTAGCGACGCTGACTGTAACGATGTGTACGTAACTCATCAAATACGTAATTAAATGCGCTGCAAAAGAAGCAGAGTTCAACCTTGTTATACAGAAGCCAAGGCACTGCGTACGTTACTGCATCTGACCCCGTGCAGTGCAGTGAACTTCCTGTTGCCTCTGCTGTGTTACAATTATCTGGAGACTATTGCGAACAATCAATCTCACCCTGCATGTCTTCCAAGAAACATGAGATACACAGATGTTGCACTAAGTTTTCAGAAAGCAGCAACATTCAAGCTCTTGGATTGCATTTCCATATTAAATAAGTTTTTAAGTAATACAGGCAAGGACTGTAAAACGCTTGGCCTAACGCGTTTGGTGAGGGAAACTCCAAAACTATGTGTGCTCGCTTGCGAAACTGGAATGCGAACGCCCTTACCGAAAGTCATCGAAACTTTGCTAACAGTGGAACTTTGGCGGGGACCAAACGTTAGTATTGTGATAGCAAGCTCCAACCTCACACTCATGTAGACGCGCAGAACGTTGAAGAGAAAAGACAATCGCCTTTGACTTGCGAGGAAGCAAGCTTCGAAACGATGGAGCCATTTTGACTTGGCAGGGGGAGTACTTAGCGAAAAATCACACTGCGGGCTCTTCGCCCTCATCTGCAGTGAGGGCGCCCGCAAAGAGAACACTTAGTGAATGATGTGAGAGAGAGAGAGAGAGAGAGAGAGAGAGAAGTATTTAATGAAAGGCAGGGAGGTTAACCAGGACTGAGCCCGGTTGGCTACCCTACACTGGGGGAAGGGAAAAGGGGATGTGAATTTCTGTTTAACATATGGGGCTAGAGGTGATTTTCATGCAGAAGCTATAGTGCGCGTCAAAAGTTTCATTAAATAATAGTATAGGGGGGGGGGGGACCATGGAGTCATACTTTATTTCAACAGGATTTCTTGAGCAAATTGGTGGGCTCTGCTAAACGTGCACTAGAGATAAACTAGCCCTGTCACGCCATCTGCGTCTTGCGTTGCACGAGCGCAAAAATCGCGCCATTCGTTCTGTCCTCTGAGTTTTCAAAACAGCTGGTAGCGGCACTTTTCGTGTGTGTATACCTCCGTTGCCTGTGTTTTTAATTCGAAAATAAATGTTCACCATTATTTCATTTATAAATTTGTTTAGTTTATTTGATTGTTTGTTTCTTTATTTACTGATTTTTATGCATCACCGTACCTATTGGAACGTTAAGTTCAGAAGGTTGCTCGATAGAATTTAGAATTCTAAAGTAAAGTTCTATAGAGAAACCTTTACATGCGACACAGTGGCATATAACGCACCGAACACGGAGTGGTATTAACGAGAATCTTTGTGCAGATCATTTTTGCTAGTCGTCTGTGCAGAATAGGACCAATCATTATTTTTTCAGCAATCACTAGCTGAGGAAGTTGCGGAATGACAGTGCTCCTAAAATATCCTATGTGGCAAAGAATAATAATTTCCTTCAAGCACACATTGGGCAATGCGCAGGTGTGGCAAAAAAAAAGCACTCATTCCCGCCAGTCCGCCAACCTGTCATCCTCACCTCAAAAGTAGAAGCGAACAAAATTCACATAATAGTTATATTCAGAAGCATTACATTGGGTAAAATTACGCTTTGGACCACATCGGGTCCACTTGCGCGTCTCCTTGAATACTTCTCGCTGTTGTATTCTTTTTACTAGTCGTTTCATTCCCACTTTTATTTCTGGTATGAGCACAGGAGTCGTCATCACAAATGCAGGGTGACCGAGTCTGATTAGTATTCATTTCAAGAGCTAGCAAAAGGCGAAGCGCTAATCCACACTGAAAAAAAAAAAAAAAAAACGTCTTCAGGGAAGTAGCCCGAACTGCCTACATGGCGTGCTCGTGCGCCACCGAGCACACCTTGAAGAACACCTCCGTTCTTCGCGATTTCTTTCCTCGATGCTCGACCATCGCGTCGCGTCTTTGCAGTTCCAGACGTCTTCCCACCACACGGTCTCACCTCATGGCCAGCCCGGCTGGCCTTCTGCATGCACTGGTGCTAAGGCCACCGACTCTTCCACTGCGGTTAGCGAGGCTTCACGCAAGTCCTCTCTAGCTGTGGTCAGGGAACCGCTACACCGCGCGGTGCACGAGCCAAGCAGAATACAAAACGTCGACAGCGGACAAGTAGCGCAACGCGGTAGGCCTAAACCACGAAGTGACTCGCTGCAACCACAGTATAGCGTGCGCAAGCTTGGTCGGCCAGCTGTGTGGCAGTGCGAGTTGTGTTTTTGTTGTATTGAGGATGTCGCTGGGCTTCGTGAGCGCTAGTGCGGCCACGTCGTGTGTCTATACGTCTGTCTCTGCTCGCTGCGTAGCAGACGCGACGCGTGCAGACGTTCACGAAACCCCATAAGCGGGCGACGCGTCCGAGCGTCTGCGGCTAGGTAGCCTACGAAACAGCGCTTGCATGTTGGCTCCCTATCTGCGACGGTCACGGATCGCGCGACGGCGCGTGCATCACGCGAAAATGCGTGTGCACGCTCCCTGAGATTTTGCGCCCGCTGCGCTCGGTGTGCGGGATTTCGTGAGCGGCGGGTTCAAGGCAGAGAAGAAGAGAGACACAGAGGCAGAGAAGAAGGGTTGCAGTGGCGTCCCGAACACTCGACAGGCTGTCTTTCTGGTTCTCGAGACCAGTGAACCCTTTTGTTTTACGCGCGAATTGGAGCAGAGTTGACAGCGAGAGAGCGCGACAGCGCCGCGAATCGGCCGTATAGTACTGCGTTTATGCTTCCTCGAAGGTCGACACATGGGTTGTGTTCTTGTTAGAACAGCAGCAATAGAACGTGAGACAAAAAAAAAAGAAAGAAAATACGACAGGAGGCAACACTGTGTTTTTTTGTCCCGTCTTGCACTGTATCACTGACATAAAGTTGCACCAACAAGCTTCAGTTAGAAAGGGCTTGGCACTGGCTGTGAGAAAGGCACGCCTGGATTATGAGATAGTCCGTAGTGCTATTGCGCACGCCAATGTAGTTCTTGACAAGATGAATGTCTCCACTGCTATAGCTTGAAATTGTCGCAGTAAATGAGTTCAGAGACGGAGCAATCGCTGAAGTCCGCTATCTTTTTTTTTCTTTATTGAACATGCTTCCATCTGATGCAAAAGGCACTCAATACTGCACAAGCTATTTGGTCACGCGCGTAATTTGATCTCTGGTCATATTTTTCTCTCTTTTTTACTCCCCTCTCCTCCTACCTCAGTGTAGGGTAGCAAACTAGACAACTTTCTATTTCTGTCTATTCGGTCACGTTTGTCCGCAACTGTAGACGTTACAGCACGAATCACTACAAGTGGCCAAATCGCTTTGGTTCGCTATTACGCGGCTATAGTAGAGGTGCTCCCGTTGGCTGTTTGAGCGAACCGTAGCGCCGTGGAGTCGAGACGCACGTGGCCCGACAGCGCTCCTCACTCAATCGCGTAGCTCGCAGCGGGCGGCGTCGACCTGACCTTAGCGCCGGCCGCTATGCGGGCGCTGGCCCACATACGAACCCGTTCCGGAACAGGCACGCTTACTCCAGCGCAGACGACAGCGCCGGAAGTCAGCCGACGGGCTTCTCACTTCGCCTGATGGGCGAGATACGTAACGCAGGCAAAATCGACAGAGTAACCGACGGAGAGTTGGAATTCAGTGCCCACAGAAGACGCCTGGTTGGGGGTTGATGGTGGGAGGAGTGTGTAGGAGTGCGAAAGGTGTGCCAGTTCGGGAAACATAGTAACTGCGCTTTGACAGGCATACCAGCGCAGCATTTAAGATGGGACAAAGTCAAGAAATGGCCGTGCAAATACTTTTCATTTCATGGATGCGTAGAAATAATGGTGAACATAGAGAGACGACCAGTGGACATCACTCAAACACAATGGACGAAGGCCAAATAATGATAGTATTAAGCATTCTGTACATAAACGTAATAAATGCCCCACAGAGGGAAATAAAAACTCACTAGCAATTATCTCCTGAAATCGCGGCAACCCACTTGAAAGGAAAATAAAAAGAAGGATAGAAAAGAGAAAAGCACACCGCATCACATTACATCGCACACAGAGCATGACAACTAACGACAAGAGTTGAGTAGAAAAAATAACATACATTCTAGGGTTTTACGTCCCAAAAGGGCGATGTGATTGTGAGGCACGGTGTAATCGAGGACTCCGGATTCATTCGAACCACCTGGGATTATGTAAAATGCACCCAATGAACGATACACGAGGGTTCTTGGAAGCTGCCTCACTGAAGGAAATTATTCTTTGCCACATACGATATTTTAGGAGCACTGTCATTCCGCATGCTGTAGCACGAGCTGACAATAGATTGCCGGCACATATGCTGTCAAATACCCACTTCTTCTTCTTCTAATGAACTACATCCCATGCGCTTCACCGTCCTAGGTGCGTCCTGTGCCTGGGCCCAACTCTAGCTGGCGCCGAACTCAATGCCAGCTGATGAAACTTTGTCTGAAGTCCTTACGTGTCCTTGAAGCTAGACCCTGCTTGCTTGCACCCATGGGCAAATCCGTGCCAACTATTTGGGAGGATGTAGTCGTTGTTTTTTGGCATGTTCGAGAACCCGGATTAAATTGCCTCACATCAATCATGTCAAATTTGCACCACTTCTTGCAAACTTCATGAGATGTCAGTGCATGTTCTCGCATTGTCGCCCAATTCTAGCAGACATCCCCGTCGGCAAATCTGTGCCATAAGTATGAGAAAAATTGTGTTGCTGGTCCCTCCAGCTATTAGGAATTGAGTCCAACTTGATTCAAGTTCTGACACTTTCGCCAACTTTTCCAGCAAGCTATGTCACAGATCTCTCCCTTTCCTTCGAGTCGGGTCCAACTGGTTCGCATCCACGACGTCACATCCGCGTCAGCTATTCCAAGAAGGTACTCCACAAATGTCACCATTTCCTTGAAGTCGGCTCCAACTGGCTCTCACTCAAATCCTCTCCAGCTATTCCAGCAAACCATGACACAGATTTATTCATGTCGTTAAAGCAGAATTCTAGCATACTGTGCTGCGTGCACTTGGCCACAACTCCGGCTCTCGTACGCATCATCGAAGCTGCTCCAGCCACTCCAGCGAATTCCGTTGAGGGTCCTTCCACGTCCTTGCAGTCCAATCTTTCTCGCGAAATCTCGATCACTAGACTGCGCCAGGCCCTGCGTACGATGGAGCGCCATTACCTTTCGAGAAGCCACGGACTGCCATCGAATAACTAATCACCTTACTCTCTCCTTCTCTATCACACACCGTATAATGGTACCCCCGCCAAGAGTGGGCGTCGTCGCGTATGCACCGAGCTGCTATTGACCCAGCTGCTTTATAGCGGTACCAGATAACGAATTCGATTCCGATCGGCCGGTGATGCATAACCAATGAGTGAGCATCGGCCACGTACTTGAGCTGCAGAGCTGGTCTCTCCAGTGACTCGCTCGATGAATTTGTCGCTTAGTAGCACCGAGCAGTGGAGAAAGTTGCTGGCGAGCCATTGCTCTGCGTGGATCAGATAGCTGCTCAGTCCTGACAGTGCAGCAGTGGGAGCAGCTCGGTTCCTCTTAAATCCATAAAGCCATTGTGCATTGTTCCTGTTCTCAGGGCTGTACGCGTTCCGAATAACGAGCTTTGGCAGGGTGCTGGTTACTGCACAGGGGGATAGGCGGCGTCAGTAGTAAAAAAGTAACGACCAAACCACGAAGAGAAAGCTCGAAACAAAGTGTGCAGCGTTCGAGGACGGAATGCCGATTACACGAGAGCACTCTGGCCAAGTGATGGCTCCCGAAGCTACGCTGTCTGACTCGTTTTAGCGGACGTCTCAGCACTGCCAGGTATAGAACAGCATCTGTCAATGACTGCTGCAGGATACGTACGTAGGATCGAATCAGTTCCTACATGAAACTGATATACACGTTCAGCTGTGCCCCGGCATCAATATGCTAATTCGTTTCATTGCTGACCGTCAATATTTCAAGAGTCCAAGACACAGCGCTGTAGCCACGGTGCCCGCACTCAACACATTTATATATTTTAATGAAGTTTCCTTCAGTGTTTGGAGCGCGTTGAAATAAAATAATCGATCACCAGGAAGGGTTCAGCAACGCTGGCCGAGAACATATATAGAAAAAGTTTCATTTCCGTGGTAGCTTTCGCATAAACATTCTTTCCTTGTGTATTATTTACTTTATACTTGTTGCCCACCCCTTATGTAATACCCCCAACCCTGGGGGCCTTTAAGGTAATAAAGTGAAGTGAAGAATGAAACTCGAAATCGGAAATCCTATAATTACACATGCAACGCATACAATGCCGTCTGATTAGTGTCATCATCTGTTTAGCTCCAACGTTTGATTTAGGGATGCTTCCGTGACATCGGTTGTGAAGTTGGAAAGTTGCACTTATTTACCCTTTAAAAGGAGGCAACAGCTTATTCTGAGCACCATGCTACACTGGCTCTGTGGTGTTCGTTGCAATCCCTTCTAGGAACTCAATATGGTGCGTGGTGGAACTTGTCCTCACCTTTTATCTGTGTATCATCTAATGTGTCAGAACAATATGCACACTTGACTTGCTGTTTTTAGCCAACGTCACTCGATATTTTTTGAACCCGATCCGGTAATATGTTTGTTATTGTTGTTACTTTTATGCGAAATGCAGTAAGTAGCCGCTACCCTTATCTCTGCCAATTATTTTCATTCCAATAAAAACAAATAGATTAAGAGGTGTGTTCCCAACTTGCGCGATACTCGCTACGATCATATCAGCAATAACGGGATTTTACATTCTAAATGCTGCATAGATTAGATCGTGCCTGTTTTCGCTCCAGTGTTTAGCCTGTCAGTCAGGGTCAACGAATCGCTGCGCATGAGCGTGCAATTCCGCCATCGAGACTGATTCGACGATGTGTCCATCAGATCTGCGTCGCATATAAATGTGAATATCAGGGGCGAGACATCACTTCGCACTTTCCCCGGTCCTTGGTTCTTTGCTGCAAAGACCGTCACGTTCGCAGGAAGCAATGTTGCCGAGGATATGAGCTCTGTCAGCACTGCCTTAAGCTCCAGTATACCATTCAATATAGTACATTTCCGTCTTTGCTTATGATAATTAGGTTTATTTGATTGAGTTATTGTTGATCTTCAGATGTGTAACCTCTCAGGCCTCAACTTGACTATCAGATCCAGGGTAGCGAGGTGCTGTGAATTAATTTTGACCACGTGTGGTTCTCTTAAGCGTAAGTGATTGCAATTTTACGAGCGATTTTGCGTTCCGTCACCATAAATATTCAGTGGCAGCTGCCAGCGATCAGAATCACGACATCAAGAAGACGACGGCAAAAACAAGGGAACGTTTTGGGCGTGTTCTTCGTGAGTTGCCCGAGTCATCACAGAGTTATACCTTTAGAGTTTCATCGTGCACAAATTTACAGCTTCTAATGCCATATATTACAGCGAGCTTTATACTTTTCTTGAGCGGGTAAATACATGAAAATGCTTCACTCCCCATTGCAGAAGTTTAGAAGCTCATCAGTCCTGCATTTTCGCAAAGCTAAAACACAAGTTTTAGAGCTCTAGTTGGTCTGTTGCTGAGCATCTTTGCGTGGCGAAAGACATGGTTGTTCCGACATAAAACGATCACTGTTAGGCATAGATACAGGGTTAATGTGCGGAAACACTGAAAGCGCAATGCTATTTTAGGAGGGATACGATATTTTACGTGTGCCATAATTATGCATGACACCTTAGCGTGCACGTTGTCCTATACGTGGCTATAAGTGGCAAATTCCAGATGAACTCTTAGAAGCTTGGTTCACCAGTAGAGGAAACCTGAACGCTCTTCGACCTGCTGTCGCCCAATTAACGAAGGGCACAACAGTAGTTCTAACCAAACCAAATTGAAATGTCCCCGCATGCGTGTGAAATTAACGCCTCCTAGTTATCCTCAATATCTATATATGCTGTAGTGTCAGTTGTTTGGAAAAGCTTGTTTTGACTCAGTCAACACGCAGAGGATCAACTTCGTTGTAGAAGTGGCAATAAGAGAAGGAGTAAGACGGATATTTCACTGTACTGTGAATTGCAGTGCGATCTCAGCTTGGTTCGAAGCGCGACCAGGATCCATTGGATTCTTGCACAACAATGAAGTACAGAGATTAATCTCCATCGTAGCACACTGGCAAGGCGTAACTGCGCTTGAGGTGTACTTTCGAAGTCCCCGGATAGTGTCAGCTCGAGCGAAGCGTGCTCTTCCTCGGCTCTTGCAGTCACGCTATGTTTTGCAACCGCACGTGAGACAATGCGCGATACGATACACCGATAAGCACGAATCCTTGTGCAGTAATCGACCCGACTGGTGGAAGTGCTTTCAGTACGTGACCCTTGTGCAGGATCGATGTGTCAGCAGGCGTGGGGATTGTCTGCAATCCGAAAGAAAGGAGTTGTCGACGTTGAGTGCAATATGGCAAAATAATTTCTTGGGGATGAGTGGACTATTGTTTATAATGTTGATGTGGAGATATGACGTCGGAAAGGTGCATGAATGTGTAACGAGGACGAAGAAGCGAACAGACATGCACGCACACGCACGCACACACACGCCCAAGTCAAAGGAATGAAGAAACAGGAATGGCTAGATTGAGTTATTCGGGGTAAATAATTTTCCTCACATGCAAAGTGAAAGAAAAGCGGTTTAACGCCGCTTTGCGTGTCTCTTTCAACCATGTCTCTTGTTGGGCTGGCAGTTTGAAGTTCGAAGAATATTACATCGTTTTCAGCGTGCTCTGAGCAAACTGGTGAGACCAGTTCGAACATGTAGAACCAGGGCTTCTCTACGTCTGTCACATTCTTGATGTCTCAGCTTCGTGTCACCGATTTGAAACCCGAAGTCAGGATTTTTTATTTCCTTTAAGAAACAAGCAAATGAATATCAAACAATGAAACAAAGATACAGTCACACATATAATCAAAAGAGGTGGCTGACAGATGGAGTAGCACACGAGGCATAAGGATTATAAACAGGGATAAAGTGCCTCCGAAAGGCTGGCCAACGTTTCGATAGGAGGACCTATCTTCGTCTAAGGCGGCCTCCTCGTCCTCGGCGGGTTAGTTTTAAAGGGGTTAGTGGAGTGACGTCACGTCGACGTCGGCTGAGGAGCAACGCAAAACAAAGGACTGAACCGAATAGAAACAGAGAGCATCATGACATCCGCCCCCTGCTCCTCCTGTGAATGCCATGTGCAAGCAGAATTGCACTGCTCCAACGTCGTCTGCTTCAGGCAAAGCGCGTTTTAAGGCGTCGTCTGCTCGCTAGCTTTTTGCTACTTCTTGACTTGGTCCAGTGGGGGCCGTAGTTGCAGCGTTTTCGACGTGCCTCTGAGGCGTGGGGCGACGTTTAGACCTGGAACTTGTATGATTTTCTTCCCTTTCCCACGAGACGTCGCTGCAGCACGCGCAAGGTACGCCACTGCTCCGGCAACGGCGCGGCAGTCAGACGGGTGGTGCCGCATATGCTAGTCACGGAGGAAAGCTGGACGCGGTGTCCCATAGTACGGAGGCACGCTACATTTGGAAGTCAGACACGCCTGCATGCGCGCACATCGACAGGCGACAAGGATGCCATCGAGAGGAATCGAGGCCGCTCTTTTTGCTGACACGTCGTACACACGCTGCTCGATTTAGCTGCGCAAAGATCCGTGTCTCCCTTGCAGGGCTTCTCTGCTCGCTCATGGAACACGGCAGTAAACTGGGGGCAGAAACAAGAGTCGGTAGCTCGAATACTTGAAACTCTTCCAGGGCCTTAGCAGCGACAGTCAAGTCGTTCAGATGACAACACCTGCTTCAAAATGATCCAATGGGAGCACCTTGTCTCAAATGAAGGCCAGGATAGTTTGTGGCGATTGCCTGTACACATCGTTTCGCCTGAAGCTCCGCATAGCGTCGCGAATGTTGCCGTGGCGACAAACAGGTCACTAAAGCTGAACTGAAAACAGGTCATCAAACTGACGGCTCATAGCTTGTTCATTGAAGCGACGCGTGGTTGGGTTTATATGGACCTCAATTCTTCCTGTTCACTTAGACGCACACCTGGCGCGGTAGATCCGTGGCTACGGCACTGCGCTGGTGAGCGCGAGGTCCTGGGGTCGATCCCGACCTTGGCGGCCCAATTTCAGTGGCTCGAAATTATAACGCTCGCACACTTCGATTAAATTGTAATTGCTATTGTAGTTCTCTCCAGAATAAAGTTAACAAGATTCAATCCAAAAGTGAATATTCACATTGCGGCCACTGGTGGTCGGACTCACCAAAAATTGGACTCAGACTCGCCCAAATTATAGGGCCAACAAAATCGGGCTTATTAGGGCCACTCGTACTCAGATAACAAGTTACTCAAGCTGCCTTAACTTCTCTCAGACTCAGTGAATTGACTTCGCCGAGTGTCATTGGCACGATGATCAGGGATGAAAACAGAGCAGTCTGATTGGAGAGTCTCAAGTTTAGACGAAGTAGCCGAAGAAATGGCGGCGATGAAGTATTAAGGCACACATCCTAAACATAATATAGCGAAGGTCTAATCAAGTGAATGACAGGACGCCGTGAAAGAAACTGAAAACTGACAAGTATATGAACCCTTTATAAAAATATGGCGCAGAAGTTATCATTATGGACGAACACGAATAAGAACCCTGGTTCTGTGTATTGTTGGGGCTCTTTCTCACACTTACATGCATTTTCGTTTCCGCGTTCAGTTTGCCAGTCTGAAATGAAACAGTCGGCTGCGGATACGGCTTCACCACAGGCAGGTATAATTCAACAGGTGTAGGGACCACAACGACCTGCTGGAAGCCATTTCCATGGCAATTTTCGCCGAAACAGGCAGACAAGAAAATGAAAAAAAAAAAAAACCGAAACGAAGAAAAGCAAAATCGCACTCCCGTAGTCGTCGTGACCGACTCGCGGAAGTGACCGCGATGCCGCCCCGCTTCGCATTTTTCTTCTCGGAAATAGAATTATCTTCGGCCTAACAGCGTCGGGCGGAGCGCCGGAAGTCGTACGCCCACTTTTTTTTTTCCAGCGAAAGCGGCGGTTGAGTGGGATATCTTGTTGCGTCACTAAGGCTGGGCGCTGCTGATGTGAATCTGAAAACGTGAGACCAAGATAATCTTCTCGCACGTGTGTGCATGAAGTTCAATTCCTCTTACCCTACCTGTCGTGGTGGCGGTGACGTCCTTCGGTGCGGAACGAGGGACGTCATTCGTACTTCGACGTGGACATCGTAATTTGGTTAATTGCTCATGAACACTTGGTTTTGTGGAGTTAAGCTGTGCGTTTGCATGTGAATTTTATCCCTGTTATTAGGATATGCTTCTTTTTGTTCTTTGTTTCAGACTTTTTGCGAGCACATCTATGAATTAAGAAGAGCAGCCGGTAATACCAAACTGCCGTGAGCATCTCCTTGAAGAAAGATAAATAATAATGATAATAATAATTATAATATCAATAATTATAATGTTAAAGACCATAGATGGTCAATATTATTTCAAACCTACTCACCAAGGAGACCCTCATAGGTAGAGTGTAGCCATCATTTTCTTTTCACGTCTTTCTCTTAATTTCTTCCACAGAATTAACAGCAGGACCAAGAACTATATCATAATAGTGTAATGTAGTAAAACGAAATGTCGGTAGTACATAGGAAATACAGTAAGGAAATACAGGTGCTACTGACTAGGCACGGAAGCGTAAATGAATAATATGTAGAAGAAGGCAACACAATGCGCTACCTGATGCGCTATGACGTAAAGCTATTCGAAACTGTTTTTATTCTAATCTCCTGAAGTCAAATTTACCTAACCACCGACGCAAGCATCGGGTGGTGACCCGCAGCGTTGTCTGAACAACCCAATCACTCTACTCAAACCCATTGCCTACACTTAGCGGTTTTTCTTATCTAATTGGCTGACAAGAGGCAAGGAGAACGCTCTAGTAGAGAGGGTTTCGATGGGGCCGAGCCAGCACAGTGAAAATAGATAACCGCATGAAGAGGGTGGTGCCGGCTTCTCCGTTTGGTCCGCTTCGCCTTACTTAGCTTGCGGTGGCTGGTCAAAAATCGCGGCGGCGTGCAACGGAGGATAAGAATGCCGCTAAAACGGATCCTCAGCAAGGAAGAGTTGGCAGAGCGATGTCGTATGCGTGCCGAAAGGCTCGATAACGTGTACTGCAACGCAAAAAAAGTTTATCATGCGCAAATAAATACATGCTCACCAGCAGGTGCGAGTAGCGAGGGCCTGAACAATCGGCGGGCAGCCATTTTCTATTCCTTTCGGAACGAGGCAGTCTGTGGCTGTTCAGAAAAATTTTCAGTTTTGTTCGGCATATAATGCATTTTTTTCGCGTACACGTCACTTTGACGCGGTGAGTTTTCGTGGTTTTGTGAGGTCGCGTGACAGACAGGCGAAGTGGGCGCAGCCCGAAAACATTGGACCAATAGCAGAGGTCTAATGGTGAAAAGGCGTCGAATCAGGAATAATTATTTTTCTTTTGCGCGATTTAATCATGCATGATCACTGTGTACACGTTATATCAGATGAGAGCTATCGCGGTTTTCGTGACGTCGCGTGAGAGACAGGCGAAGTTGGGAGTGGCCCGAAAATGGTTTGACCAATCGTGGAGGCTGATTGCAGAAATTGTAATCAAAACAGTTTGGAATCATTTTACGCGATAGCGCCCATGCTCTCGGTAAAAAATTAATCTCTTCGTAATTCAGAGCGCAGACTGTAAGTGAGGAGTGCACCTAGATGTTAGCAATGTCAAGTTTCAACTGCGGTGGTCAATTTCGGATTACACTTCATAGACGGAGAAAATATTGCGTCACTACTTGCGACATCAATGTGTTCCAAGGCTGAAAATGAACTAAACAGGGACAAAAACGAATACGTGAGTCAACTTCAAAAAATTTCATTGCGCCTTTCTTATTTCATTCTTCATATTGGCAGTGTTTTATATTTTCAAGGAAGAACACTGACTAATTAACAAGTAGTAGCGCTTCTTCCTGTGCGACAGAATTAGACGCCGTGGATGCGCGTCGATAGGAGGATACTGCTGCGTCTTGAAATGCAACCATTGACTGGGTAATGACAGACACAATGGGAAAAGGCACTGCTTTCATCCGCCAGTGTTGCGCTTACAAATTTGCCAACTGCGCACATAGATTAGGTTAAATAGAGCGGGTATGAAACAGCATTCACGCGACGTAGTTGCCAGCTGGTTTTGCATACTTGGCTAGCTATAGCAGTAGAGACACTGCCATTCCTAAGCGTTTTTGCTGTTTCGGGGTGCTGTACTTTGACGCGTAAAGCTTCCTGCTGAAATTATTAGCATGAACTCCGAAGCAGCGATCAATGAGATACCAAGGGAATGATGATTAGTACATGAACTTGTCTAAATTATTCATACTTGTGGCTTCAAAAGTTCCTGCGGCTTTATCGACTATGCTTTATCTGTATTTATTGGCTTACAGTTCGAAGCAGTCACATTTTTATAAACGCAAAATTCAATAACACCTACGAACATGCGTATTTGTTGCGAATTGTAGTGTTCAATGAGGCAATATTTTGCTAAAAATAGTTAACCTGCAAAGTATCGAAGCCCTTTGAAATCCACAACGATGAAGTTTCACAGATCGACGTACTAAAACATCCTTTGCACGGTGGCTAAACTGCCACGCTTGAACCTCCCGCAGACGCTAGCGCTAGCGTACTCTAGAGGAGGAGAAACGAAAATTAATTTGAAGTGTTAAAGCTTATAATTTTTCTGACGCTTTGTGGTTAAGCAAACCACCAGAAGGTTTCGCTTCTCGATGCCGCTGCTTCTGTCAGGTCTAAGGCATTCCGTAAACTCCAGTACAAATCTCCATGCTCGAGGAGCAGTTGGGAGTACTTGAAGATGAAATTACCTCTTATCCACCAGGACCGTTGATCTTACATAACGTTTTTAGTCATGTGCCATCCTTACATTCCTACTTGCCTCCTGTCACGCCCTCGCAATTTCTTACCTCTTGGCTGTGGGGGCAGCCATTAGCACCTCGTTCCCCGAGCTCTTTTCACTGTGTCGGATGAAACCGTCAATCACACCACCCTCTTTCAAACGCCGACGACCTGACCCCGTGCAACAGACGGAAGGGAAACGAAACCAAATGGCCGCGTAAGTGCGCCTCTTTTTTTTTTCCCTCACGAATGTATGTACACTACAGTTCAGTTTGCGGCACTCACGCTAACGCTTAGGCGCCCTCGACATTCCTTGGCGAGAGCGTGTGTCAACACTGCCGCCCATCGACCACAAAAGCGCCGAGCCGTAGGCGCTATAGGCCTCCCAGACGCTCTCGGCTGTTTCAAACCATTCACGGTGGCGGGACAAAAGCTTGTCGCCCGTTGGAGACTGCCAGCGAGAGCCTTCAGTCCGTGTATTTCCCCATCACCTCGTCGACGCCATAATGTCGAGCCTCTGTAACAGGCGAGGGCCGCCCAGTGAATCGAAACAAGATAAGGAAAGGAACGCGTGGATGATCCCAGCCCGAACTTCTCTGCAGCGCGCCGCGGCTATGTGGACGATCCTTTCACTTGCTCGTCTAACAGGAAGAACACGTGCGCTTCCAATTAGCCAAGATGGCGGCTTGTGCGGTAGTTGCGTACATACCCCGGGCGTCTCGATGACACGGTCGCGTTCTGCGAAGGAGCGTGACCGTTCTTACGTCAGCGTTTGGCATGCCGAAAGAAAAGGGCGCCGCGGTTGAGTGGAGCTGGTTGCAGTGCTGGATTCTGTTGTCACATGAGGGCGCTGTGGGCGTCGGGCAGACGCGCTTTTGAACCGTCGTCGTCGTCATCATCAGCAGTGCATTCATGCCCGAAGCCGTCGTCTGTATACACCTTCACTGGCGCGGCAAAGACAAGAACACCTTCGAGCCGGGAGGAACGGCGTTGTGGTGCGGTTGAGGGCAAACAAAAATAAACAAGAGCGGCGGTGACGACGGCGTGCGCGAAGCTGGACTTTTGTAAAGAGCGGTAAAGAAGAAAGGCGCGAGCGAAAGGAGATTGGCAGGCAACCCCGTTGGAAGATGTGGGTCATCATACGTCGGCGTGGCAGTTAGGACTAACCGCGTGGTGCGCCATTTCCCTCCCCCATCTCTGTGTCGTCCGCGATCACGCTTCCATGGCTAGGTTTTATTTTTCGTCGCCAGCGTTTGATTTCTGTGGCCGTTTGCCGTTTTCATTATGGGGGATTCTGACATCGAACGGGCTTTCGCGGTGGCCTAATCTCAGTATCGATGTGCAACTGCTTTCGAGAGTAACTCATCTGAATGCCCCTAACAGTCAATCTCAAATTGCAGAGCTCGCTTCTGCCAGTCGTAAATATCTTTGTCTCGGAACGCGTTGTGTAGCAATATGGTACACCGACTAGCCCGGTCTCACACCCTGCAAGACGGACCCTGTCCTGCTCCCCGAAGTCCAAATTAAGTAGACGCCATGCGGCGTGGTGTATAGAGCTTTGATGCACGAATGGGTTTACCAGCGCCAAATATGCTCCGTAATGACTGCGAAATCTCTAAACAACCATAGTCTGCGCACCTGGGACGCCATCAGCGAGTTTTCTAGGCTCCACAGTGATGTGCGCAATGACTACACCTTTCATTTAGCAACTATGAACTCGTTCGTGCGATACTCTACACTAACAGGCTCCATGTTGTTCAGGACATTTGCGCAGCCGGTGTTCAGCAGTAGTAGCGCCGTCAATCTGCGGCTGAATTCCCCTTTCCTTGATGGAATGCGCATAAGAACCCAGCAGGAAAGAAGAGAAAACCTAGTACACCGAGTACACGTTGCTATGCCGCTTGCTGCGAAGGCCTCCGTAGGCATTCGTGCCCGTCTGCTTTTGGCAGACCGCTCGCGCGCCTTCTGCTGCACCTATAGGCCAGCAGACGACCGCCGAATTAATTCGGCACGCGCACGCAGTATACGTCTGCTGCTGCGGGCCGACCCCGATGCAGAAGACACGAGAAGAGCGCGATTGCCTGATGTTTCTGTAATCGCTGCTCTTTTCTCTCAGCTTGCAACGCACGCGGCTTCATCTTTGATAGCTGGTAGCTTCGACGTACCTCTACGGTGCAGGCAAAGCGCGTCTATTCGTGCCGGTGGTCGCAGCGCGCGATGAGTATGTAACTGGGTAACGCAAGGGGGCGCGATGATCACGGATCATCAGACAGCTTGGCTTGGGGTTCTATTTCCGTTTGCACGCGACGTGACCTCATCCACCGGGGGTGGACATTCCGACTGCGCACTTGAAATTCTAATTACATTGCGTCTTCGACGTCGAAATGTAGGGTAGGTGCCTGGTTCGTCATTGTACGGACAATCTCGATTGAAGTCACCACGCATAATTACCCGCTTAATCCTGGCAGATGGTATGCGGTATGCCGAGTTGACCGGCGATGACGGAGTGCTCCTTGCTACCAGTCAGAGTTGTGACTCATTATTATTGGAAGGAATCCAAACCGTTCGTCAAACACCTTGGCTGGCCTCCCTGTGGCAGAGAACTTTGAAATTCTAAGATTCATTTGTTACATGCAAAATATAGACGTGTAAACTGGGATTTATGCGCTCGATCATAGGCACAACTCCAAGACCTGCCATACCAATGAAACAGTCAAAAAGGCGTAGCCCGCACAGTGAAAGACATGCAATGAGTATCGCTCTCTATATTTGGATTTATTCCACTGCACATATTCAGAAGCCGAAATTCTCAAGAATGAACAATTATCTGACGAAAATTACTGGCCTTTCGTGAAACATTTCCTTATTCGCCAGTATTCTGTCCAGTTTATAAATGCCCCTTTTTACCGCTTTGTTGGTTGGGCAGGAACACTTCGGAAACGAGATGCTATCAAAGTCGAGTGTCCTTACGCACAGCGATTCGAATGCCCGGTTTATTATCTAGAGCATCAGAGTAAGCAACTTCGTCATCTGGGCCACTATGCGAATGAAGCGCGAGAAGTCCTTGCTTCACCTTGAAGCACGTGATGCCACAGTGCAGCCCCTAACAAGCTGAGCTCTTCTCGTTTAATATAAACGAGCCGAGTAACTATAATTATGTGGAATATTAAAATACATTTCTTTTCACTATATATGTTGTTCCTTACCTTCCTTTCGACTGAGTTATTATGAAAAGCCTACATTAAATTAACGACGACGACATCCACAACGCGGCGGGTTCAGTGAATTTCAGTTTGGCTGGCCGTCAAAACGTTTCGTTGGCATCAAGCGCCTCATAACCTGCGTGAATCATAACCGCAAGCATGGGCTGTTGATCCATGCCAGAGATATCATAGCCGATGTGGAGATGAAATCACTGGGATGTACCGACATTACTTTCTTCCCTGTCTGATTTTAACCTTTCTATTTGCAGATATGTTTCTGTTATGCGGCACACTTTAACACTACGCCTTACAGCGTCAAGTGTTGGTTCGAGACTCATTCTCCATAATCAAACAGGCGGGAAATGATACAGAAAAACAAAAGCAAACGAAAAACGTCCACAGAACACGAGCTCCGACTAGCAACTGAAGGAAAATTTGAAGCCGAGAAATGCACGAAAGAGAAATCTAACATATTAAACCTTACTTTTGCTCACGTTCTTGTTTTACTAAGTGCATCTTTTGCCCATTAGGTTCTCACTGTGGAGGGGCGATCGATACTCCCGCAAAAGAGGAATGGAGATAGCTGGTTAAGACTTGTCAGGCATTGAATAGTGCTTGTGTCCAAAGGGGTGAGTCTCTTCGAGTGTGTCTGGCGAATTCCTAAGATTCATTCATTAACAAATTTGAAATGAACCTTGCCACAGGGGTCGGAACTGCGTCGTGGCACCAAATGACATCGATTTTTTTCCCCCGCATGCCCGCTAATATATTTTTAATGTGACTCTTCTGATGTCTGTATCGCAGGCCCTTCGGTACCCAGCGGCGGCAACACGGGCAAGAAGATCGTCTGTTACTTCACCAATTGGGCACAGTACCGCCAGGGTGATGGCAAGTTCCTGCCGGAGGACATTGATCCGACGCTGTGCACGCACATCATCTACGCCTTCGGCTGGATGAAGAAGCACAAGCTGTCCTCCTTCGATGCCTCCGACGACACCAAGAATGGCAAGAAGGGCCTCTACGAGAGGGTCATCGACCTCAAGAAGAAGAACCCTAACCTCAAGGTCCTTCTCGCTGTCGGTGAGTTGCAGTTACATTTACGGACCTTTGTGGGAGCCGAATGAGGGACCTTGTTTGTGTGTGCTGGCTGAGCGCTGAGCACACTAAACACCTTGCACAAACCGTGAGTGCAAATGAGAGAAAACACTAGGTTGTAAAAGTGGAAATAAATGATATCAGATTGTTCAATAAAGTACCAAGAAAAGCAGAAGACGTAGGAACGTTTACATCGTGTGTTAGAAAATAGTGCGATTTCATTTTTAGCTACACCTATCGATCACTGACTGAGGCAGAGATTCGTTATAGGGAGAAATCAGAACACCCTAATAGAGCAATTAAACCGGTCCGTATACTATGAAAGTTGACAGAGTACTGTAGTACTGGAGACGTAAGATGCATCAACATGGAGAACGTACACGCAAGCACGTCCATCTAGGCTCACTGCAGTAAGCAACACAGCTGCTATCGACATATTGAACCATCTGGTTCAAGCGCGAAGCGTAGTAAACGTTTATTTGTTCCGTGCTGTTTTCGTCGAAAGACCAGAAAAGCATAATAATAAATGCGGAGTACCTTTATAGTTTAACGTGGTGGCCAGAGCTCCGAAGCCAGATAAGCAAGGTTCATAATGACGTGCCGGATATGTGCAACGAAATGCTATCTCACTTAATAGTCTGGATGTCTACGATCTATGTTGAAGTTTTCTTTTTAGCTTCGCCGGCTCTGAGAGAAGAAAGTGGTGGGAAAAAATAAACCCTGAGTGCCCGAGAACACTAAAAGACAAAGCCGTATAAATATAGCGTTAGAAGCATGAGTCGCGGTAGAAGGGCGAAGGATGCGAGGTTGGAGTCGTCACCTAAATGGCTTCCTCATGCGATAGATATGTACGCACGCAGAATGAGCGAGAGAAGTACGAATCACTTGAGAACGCTCTCGCTGAAAGAAAAGAAAGAAACGATATGAACGTACTCTATTGGCGCACTATACATAGCCTCACCCGAGTCCTTCAGTGTCCGAGGCGCACCACCCTTGGTTAAGATGCGCAGAATGTGATAGCAGTCGCTCGCGCGCGTTCTTCGCGACGGGCCCGGTGAGGAATCTAGCACAAAGTGAATCTCTCGTGTGGATCTCCCCGGAAAACACCCTTCCTCGGCGGCGGAATATACCGGGGCACAGAAGAAGCGATCGGCTTCTTACTTATCAGCAAGGGCGTTGCTTTTAAAACGCATCCCTCCCCGACAGCCGGGCCTGTTAGCGACGACCGCGCTTGCAATAGTTCTCCCGCACAGCACCGCTCTGAAACTGTCCTCGAAACGGCGGCGACTTTCTTCGAAATCACACCGTGCCATCATGGGCCAGCCGAGGACAATGCGGGCTTAAGCGGCTGGCACCCTGCAGTTCCCTTGCTCTTATGACTTTCTTTTTTTTTGTTTCATCGGCAAGAGTTGCTTCCGCGCGCAGCAATCGTACATGCTCTGTAGCTCTAGAAAACCGGCACTAGGACTGTCGTACATATAAACAAAGACCTGCTTAGCATACACGCATTGCACGCTTCCAGCCCAAGTCGCGAGGTTTGTCGACGAGAAGAGGTGATAATCTCACAGAACGGCACTCTACAGTCTTCGACTATGTCGCAAAAACAGTGCGACGCTCTTTGCACGGGCGCTCAAAGTGATGGCATTGTAGATTGCACTCGGCTGGGTAGGCGACTTCATATTTCATTGCAAAGTCTTTTCTTTAAGGAATGTGGGAGTCTTCCCAAGTCTCTGTCTTTTTGTATTTCTCGTACTGAGATGACAATCTACCACAGTGTCGTAGGTATAGTTTCACTGGCACCGTTGCATAATTGGCTCTTGTGATCCTGTACTATGGCCATGTTTTCAGATGAGCTACAGAACGGTCGCTTGGCGAAAGTACTGCTTGGCAAAGCAGGCTACAACCGGGATGCGTGTTTTGGGAGTCGAATTTCGGATTGGCACTTCCCAAACTGGAATTCAGAGCAAGCGGTGTACATCGGTGTAGATCAAGGTTCGATGCACATCGGCGTACAACAGGTTTTATTTTTTTCCCCACGAATGAGCAACGAAATTAACACGGCACTGCGAAATGCGAGCGACAAATTGGCACGCGTGTTCTGCGTACCTCATGCATAGTTTTCAGTCCGACCGGCATCCTTGAAGCTTCTATCAACACTCTTGCTCTAATCCCATAGATACACCGAGGGCAGTACGTGACTCTCGGACTGGCATCCTTTACGGCCAGTGTTTACTAGGCGTGAGTCAAAGTTGTCGCCAAGCGCTTGCCTTTAGTGCCGTTTCACGAATCAGGAATACACAAACATCTGCATGTGCGCTTTCCCACGCATCTAGTTTCACCCACATAAGATGGCGGACGTCGTCCTAGAAGTGAAAATAAAACAGGAAGCACGATCTCGTACCGCTATCCTTCCTATCATGTCTTGCTTCATGCGAGCCTAACTTCGACTCAGTGGTGCCGAGTGCGGTAGGTCGGCTATCGTGTGTAGGGTAACCTAACAGCAACAAATCCTGTCTTCAGTACGTACTTTAAACATCTTCTATTGGAAGGCGAAAGGAAACTCATAAGCCGTTGTATCACTTTAGCAAAAAATCACTCACGAATGCTTACGGAATGATGCACACAAGGTCTCGTAATTTCATGTCGCTGATATCATTCCTATTAAGTGAATCCTGAGGGCTTATTTTAGCTATCTACATTGGGTCAGTACAACAGATCGCTACTGGAGGTCTTCATACTGTCAATATTCCTTTTCTCTTATTTTTTCATTATGCATCAAAGTTAATTAGTTTTACGCTTTGTAAACATAATTAACTTGGATCGTTAGGGATAGGACACGATGCTTAGGCATAGAACGTAATCTTTCTCGGCAAACAACTAGCGTTGTCAGATGTGCGCTGGTCGCTAGCTCCAAACACTCACAGCCTTAATGCGGTGTTTTGCGGTTCCTGCCTTGTGTATCTCCGCGTTATGTACAGTTCAGTTGCAGTTCAGCATTTGTCGTGTATGCGTATCTTATTTGTGTTCTGCATAATTTTGGGCAGGTAACATGAATAAAGATGACAGCTACCTAACTGACACGGGCCTCCTATATTCACGAACACTTAGCGTTGACTGTGAGCATGCATCGTACATCGTGGGCATTGCTTTAAGGGCCCATGTGGCTCGATGCCGTTGGGCATTAGCACGTGATGAATGTGGAGAGTTATTTTTTTAGCGGGCTAAGGCACTAGAAATCGAAAATATCTCACGAGTAGTTAATGGTTATTTCACCTCGAGGGAAAAGAAACTGTGGAAGGCTTATCCGTAGAAGGTGACCAATATGTTTATTTAAAAAAAGAAAAAGAGTAACCTTTGTGGGATTTCCAGAGGAGTTCCTAGCTTAAATTGGTTTGGCTCCTCAGCACGACAGCAAGTAGTCGTGGATGACCTTTTGGTGGGTTGTAGTCTCTCTTGAAAAGATGAAGTCATTGAATGTTACGGCTGCGTTGTTATGGTGTAAAAGGACGCGAAATGATATGAAATAACGACAACAAGGGAAAGAGATGTGTGTGTTTTCTTTTAGGAAAAAAAGACACGATCTTTCCTATCTTGTCGTTACTTTCCATCGTTTTGCGACATTTTAGACCATAACAACTATAAAACTATTAAGCGGCATCAATTAACGATACCTAACGACTGACCTTCCCAGCCCGGCAAGGCAGCCGTATTGGCTTGCTTACTGAACTAACCTGCTATGTTAAGGTAAAGAACATAGATCGCAATATTGGGCCGATGGACATGCCTGATTATTTCGGACCTTTTTGCTTCCCACGTGATCCCAATTTTGTTCATCAAATTTGCTGCAAGATTTGCAATAAATATGGCAGACATGCGCAAAGTGCACTTAGAAGCCCTAAAGAAGCCGCAGTTTCGCCAGAAAGGTGAAGCATTGATTAAGATAGCAAATTATGAGGCCGCTATACGAAGTATGGATAGTAAGTTTATCGGCCATATAAGCTTCTAAACATAGGCATACTAACAAGCATGGATATGCGCGCACAGGCAAACATGAAAACATCTCACTCGATGACCGCGGACACTCGCTGTCAAAACGCTGGCGTGACGAAGCGCGGCGCGAAGCAGCGAGCGAATTAACCTTCGTGCTGCCTCTCGCTTCAATGTGAACTAAGCGGCGGGAACACACCGCACACGAAGCTACCAGCCCTCGGCGCACATAGACTCTGTCCCCATGGTGGATCACTTTCAAGACAGGGCCCGCACGGCCGCGCTCAGCCACGCCATATTACCCCCTCCCCTACCCGCCGGAGCCTTGCAAGCGATTGAAGATGGCGCGCTACCTCCCCGCCTTCCTCCCTTGCGCGCTCATGACCGAGTCACCACCATCGGCGCGTCCTCTCACGCTTTCACTCACACACACAGCATACGGCACACGGCCACGATGTTCTCGCACTTTAATTTTATATGGAACATCACGGCGACGCCAACGGCGGAAGTGCGCTTGGAGTGTCCATGTGGTTGCTATCGCAATGAAAGAGGTGTTGATTAGAATTAACAAAGATAGTATAAGAGCACGTTTCCTGAAAACGCTGATCGCAAAAACAAGAAACCGGAAGTTTGTCGAGGCCACAAGTTCCCCGCTTGCCAATGTGCGTGCGAGCCTGTTTGTATAAGTAGGTAGTGCAGATGACATCAGCGCACTTAAGCATGTTCTCGCGTTCCAAGAAAACGAGATAGAACATTCGATAAATGACTATTGGCTGCAAAATGGTGGTTGAGACAGACTACAACAATTTTTTCACGCGACTAAGATAGCTCGATAGTTATAGCCTTATCGCCTAATTAACAGACATACCTTAACGTGGCGGTCCTCCGTCCCATAATGACGGAGGAAGTGGCACAAAATGCTTGAAAACACCGAGTCGGCGCAAAACAACTCGCCAAGGACACAGTCCTATCTATACACAAATAACGAGGTTTGTGAAGGTTCGCTACACCTGACTCGATACATCCTCAATTATCCGGACTATTTGAAATTCCATGCTGTGCGTTATGAAGCTTTTATACTTATCTAAGCTGCGTGCCTTGAGTTAACTAGGCAATGATGACAACCTCAGCCGGCAGCCAATGTGCTTAATGCGTGCACTTTGTGCCAGAATTAAATAATATGACAGAGTACGTGGCCACTCAACTGCCAAGTAGTAGTAATGAAGGTTTATCAGAAAATGAAATCTACCATTGCTTTTTATATTTGGGACGAAAGCGTTCGCGAAACCTTGATCTAACAGATGAGTCGAGGCATCACGAATGTGCATAAGCATTTGGACAAGTATTCTCTTAAATAAGGAAGGCAGGTCAGGTGCTTTGGCCTGTACCTACGTTATATATGAAATGCTCGTGGGATATCACCAGAGACGCTTATAGCTGGACAAAGTCAAGACGGGCTGCCAAGAATGTGACACTATCGGCTATTTGTGCCAAGAACTTAACTGGCCTTTGCGAAAGTGGTTGAGACAGAGATGCTAGAAACAAAGAAATCGCATCGCGGCGTTTCCAAAGATTTCAATACACGTTTTGCTGCACTCTCTTACTCTTAAATCAGAGCCGTGCAACCGGGCGGACATGAGACACGAAATTATCATGCATACCCGCCAACGTGTGAGCTGGAAAATTCGTAAAATCTCGCGCACACTACACCAGGGGGAAGGGGGATAGAGCCCATTTCATTAAACGCTTGTCCTTAACGCACGCCTTCCAGGGATACATATGCACTTTATCAAAGATGATTTACCTTTAGACATAACACACAAGTAGCAACTAACTTGGCACAGCACATACTGTCATGCTACACATTGCCTTAAGGCCACAGCGATCTGTTCAGCAAGTTTAGTGTAGCGAATTTCGCCTGCTTAACGAATTTATCTGTTTAAACTTGCTAGACGCATGTACCGGTTTTGCGTTCTTTTGGCGTTCGAATAATTCCAACGAAAAGTTCGGGAACCAACGTCCTAAACCTTTTCGTGAAGCGAATTTATTCTTTGAAAAACTTGATGCAACATTTGAAAAATTGTAAGAAGATCCCGAATTCGTAAATATTATGGAACCTTTTGAAGGGTTTGCAGGTATGCATATGAAACATGCCTTCCATGGTGTAGCCGATCGCTGGTGCCGGGGATTAGACGAACTTGAGGGTGTGCTATGGCTGGGACTGCAATTACCCTACACGAGTTTGGCAGTCCAAAACGTAAGCCAAAATGATTAAAACACAGTTCTCTACAATTTGAGCATCTGGAAAGACAATTTTCGTAAGCCTGCTACTACGCCTGACATATTTTTATGAACGATCAGTGAGAGAAGCTCCTGTAATTGTAACACTGTCCCTGAACTAGAGAAAAATTTCTAGTTATATGAAAGAAGGTAACGGCTAATTAGCTGCAACGACCATGTGAAATGATGCTTTGTATATGGACGTGCCTAAACCTCGCCTTTATGGCTTCTAACGACCTTGTAGTTGCTTATCACGAACTTGCTAAAACTCAAATTTAAACAAAATTTATTGCATGGAAACAATATGAATGTTTCTATCATCCTTTATTTCCGCAATCTTAGTATACGGAAAATTACGAAGAAAAATAAATACTGACTATAGCGCTACTAACTAGGGATCAGTGCTACTTACTCCAACATTGTTTGGATTTCGGGACAAGCATACTAGAAGCGCAGAAATTTATGTGCGCTATCAAACTTACCCAAGTAAACAGACTGATTGTGAGTCTAAAGCAGTTAAATAAATTAAAGGTTCGTGAAGCTAGCACTTAACGCAACCTGATCACAAAACTCAATAAGAAAGCTGTATCTTGCTCTCTGAAGAATTCTATGCTAAGTAGGAGACAACTACACCTATTATCGATTATTCTTTGTGGCTGAACAATTGCAACATCACATTTCTCTCGAGTAATAATAATATAGACCCATCTTGCGTACAAAGCCTTCGTGATTCGTAGGTGTGCGCACTTAACATCTCGGAGAACATCCTTTGTGCATGCTGCCGGTATTTTGCCACGTTCCCAGCGACGTTCCTACGCCTCACAGGTAAAGCCACGTAAACAATTAACGCGGTGAGAACTAGGGAAGCACTCCAGATGCGATGTACATCAACGTGCATACCATTCTCGTTGTCTTCCGAACGCAGGCGGCTGGTCATTCGGCACCCAGCGTTTCAAGGAGATGGCGTCCAACAGCTACAACCGGCGGCTCTTCATCTTCAGCGCGCTGAACTTCCTGCGCAGGCGCAAGTTCGACGGCCTGGACCTCGACTGGGAGTTCCCGCGTGGCACCGAAGACAAGAAGAACTTCGTCGAACTAGTCAAGGTCGGTGCTCCAGCTTCCCCATTTAACACATTTTAACAGCGAAGCTGTATACCTCTATTAGGCTAGGAAATTTTCGTGTCGTCGTAAGCTAAAAACGCCAGGCTAAATATTGAATACAAACAGCATATCTCCTTTGAAATCAGGCATACAGCGTACAGCTCAGCACTCGTTTTCAAAAGAAACCACAAAACAAGCATCCAAACCACATGATAGATGATAAGGCGCGTGTGAATGATGGGAACACCCTCCGACGCGTTCCGGTAAAGATTAGGTTTGCAGCTGCTTTGAAAGGGGTTGACTTCATTCAAAACCGTCCTGAAATCAGTGTCTCTAGTTTCATTCTTTGTAGAGCCACGTGTGTGAATTCAAGTGACGTCACAATGGCTAATCGTTGTGGGTGTCGTTTACAGCGTTCCTTCTCCCGCGTGTGTTTCCCGGTAAAGATTACGGTTGCGTAAGCTACTCCGAGTGGAAAAGTACCCAAGAGCATAGAAATCTCATAGTCACGTCACCACGGTCTAGCAACTTATTCAGATCATTCCGAGCTACCATGGGTAGACCACGAAAAGTAAAGACGTCAGAAGAACAGCGTGAATATAATGCCGCTGTGAAGTAATAAAGGGTGTGGTTAAGTACATTTCATTTTTCTCTGGTTTGACTCTTTCGCGAGCCACGTGTGTGAATTCAAGTGACAATCGTTGCGGGTGTCGTTTACAGCTTCGCTGTCCAACCTCCTTCACAGCGTGGATTGGAGCCATAGTTTTTTGAAAGACAGCATGACTGGATAGTCGGCTGCAGCCTGAATCGGTGTTTAATGTGCTGCTCGTGAATATGTGCCGTGGTAGTGTGCGGAAACAGCGACCGGCTGTGGTCGGGCGTCTGTGCTTCCTGTCATCTATTTGTTTGCTATATGGTGCTTAGAAGATGTGGTCGCCTTTAATTGGCACCAGCTGCTCCTTTTCCCATAGAGATAAAAAAGAAATAACTTTAAAGCATAATAACAAAAGGTCAACTCCAGGCCACAGTAACACAAAATCCAGTCACATAAGTACACTAATGTCAACACAAAGTCCGGTCACACATCTACACTAAAATGAGGGCACATAAGAAAACACCGATGAAATTCACATGTAAGTCTATGAATCCAGGTATTGAGTGGGTGAAACTGGCGTCAAATTTATTACGTGGAGTGAGCTTCTCACAGATGAACACTCTACTAAATAGCTTAATTCAGTAATTATTTTCGGTAAAAATCGCACTATGCAAATTATGTTACTTTTTAAATACTATATTATTATTAGTTTTAAATCTTTAGTTTTGAGATGAATCTTCCTAATAGTAGAATATTTTTATACGGACGATTCGTTTCAACAGATTTCATTAATAAAAAGAAAACAGCGTTACTCAGAGCGTTCGGCCGATCTACTCTGCCGTAAGACATGGGCACGGAAAGCTCTGCTCAGTCTTGCACATGGTGAGCAGCTGTTGACCAGTTTCTTTGCGCAGCGGGGTGGTAAGATTCCTGCTGGTCAACTGTGATGTTTGCTGGTGAACTGTTTCAACTGTGATGCTCATTCGAAGAGCCAAATCAATGTTGTTGAGTTTAAGCTTTCCTTAGGAAAGATGACTTCGCAAACAGCCCAGCGATCCCACGGCTTCTATTAAGGTCATGGCCACCTGAAGTCGACGGGGGCGAAAAAAAAACACACACACTGTAGGTGCACGTTAAAGAACCCGAGGTCTTAAAAGCAAATTGGGAGGGCATCACTATGACATCTCTGATATAGGCCTCGCTGTTGCTTTGGGGCTCTAAACCCCGTGAGTTAATCGACAGAAAAACAAAGAAAAAAAACTTGTCTGAGGTTCAACTCTTGTAAACCTAGTTATCACGAGCGAAAGGTCTGTTCGGATTCGTTTTGCAAAGACTATTCACACAGTGTTTCATTAATGCACGCTTCCGCGCTTGGTAAGCTTCTCTATAACGTGCTAATCTGGCCTCCCCTTGCTCCGGTGTTTCAGCAGCCAACATTGTCTTTGCTTGAGATTTCGCAGCCTGCCGTCTAGCTATATTTACTGGATGACTGGATTCAGCATGTCGCTCGCGCTGAAGCGCACGCACACACATGGCGAGACTGAGCGACCAAGCGCCGGCGAAGCAGCCGTTATACCCTCGCCTAGTCACGTGGTATCGCAGCGGCGAGGCTCCGAGCGAGCGCAGACTGCGACGCCTCTCCGCAGCGGATCCCGTGGCGTGACGTCACACCCGCGACACTTGCGCTCCGGCGGCTCAAGGACATTGCGACGCGATGAAAGACCTTGCGAGACCTGGCGTAGTCGAGCTTTCGCTCTCAAACTCACTGATCATTCCTTTCTTCCACAGGAACTGCGCGAATCGTTCGAGGCCGAGTCGAAGGAGAAGAAGCTGCCCCGACTACTACTGACGGCCGCCGTGTCTGCCGGTGCCGAGACCATCCGCGGAGGCTACGACGTGCCCGCGGTGGCCGCCTACGTGGACTTCCTCAACGTCATGTCGTACGACTTCCACGGCAAGTGGGAGAGCATGACGGGACACAACAGCCCGCTGTACGCCTCTGCGAACGAGACCACCTGGCGGAAGCAGCTCTGCATGGTGAGCCCGTCGCCGCTGATTGCGGACACGTAAATCAAGCACACAGATCAGCTCCAACTCATTCCAGAACGAAGGAACAAAAATTCACAGGGTCTCATATGTTATCGCTAAGAGGACTTGAAGGCGAAAGCCCAAGTGCCGATGCATTAAAGACAGGACACATGACGTACACATCCCCCTTAATTCGCCATGTCTACTTCGCTTGGTCGCCCTCTGAATTCCAAAGGCCATGGGTTCGACTCCCGACAAAAGGTCGAGGGTTCGTAGCCTTTTTGTACCTTTCGTGTAGTCGACGCGCTTTCGCTGAAGGTCGACTGACTCATGGACATATAAGGCTTACGCTTTAATAAAAGGCCCCACTTCCTACGTCGCATATACAACAACACTTACAGCAAACGTGGATCGAGGATTCATCTTTTGGGTACGTTTTCCCTCTGATACCTTTTCTCGCTCACGCAGGACTTCGGCGTGAAGACGTGGGAGCGCCTGGGTGCTCCCAAGGACAAGATCGTGGTGGGCACCGGCACCTACGGCCGCACGTTCACGCTGGCGAACCCCAAGAATAACGGCATGAACGCCCCGTCCTCGGGTGGAGGCGATGCCGGAGAGTTCACCAAGGAGGCTGGCTTTCTCGCTTACTACGAGGTAATGTCCGGAATATTAGCGCTGTTTTGTCATGCCTAATGCACTTGAAACCTCTTTGTTAGGGGCTAATTTACTGGTCATGCCAGTGCTAAGCACCAGATGTGTATATAGATATATGCATACATAATCAACACTTGCCACTACGCTAGGGGTTCATGCCTAATACGCGGTCTAAGCAGAAAAGAGCGCACCTAGCTCTACTTCACTGTTCCGTCTCTTACTATACTAATATATATATATATATATATATATATATATATATATATATATATATAAACGGACACGGCAATCAGCACAGTGCAAGGTCATCCCGTATTAAAAACCGTTTAAAAACCGCAGTGGTGCTGTGTCGATGTGTAGAAGGGACGCAAGAAGTTTATCATGCCCCAACGAGTTGTTGCTCGAACTACGCAGCAGCGTCGCCACCCGCTTGTTCGTTTGTTATGTTTAATGGCTTACTGTGGCGTTCTCTAAGGACGGCACGGGACACTTTCATCATGCGGAAGCATAATATGCTAATATTATAAATCTTGTAATACTTCATACGGTGTACTTCTAAATTTTGCGAATCTTTGGAGGAAACTTTTTTATAGCGAGGTAAATGATGGTGACTGATGAACGAACTTTCCTGCTGTTTCAGATCTGTGATATGCTCAAGAAGGGCGCCGACTACGTGTGGGACGACGAGCAGCTTGTGCCTTATGCCTACCTCGGAAACCAGTGGGTTGGCTTCGACGACGAGAGGAGTATCAGGGCCAAGGTGAGAGACTTCGAATTTTGAATTTGAACTTGACATCGCATATATAATATGCTCAGTTTTTTTACATAAGCAGGAAACGCTTCAGGGGCTATAACAGCGGTTCGCAGTGCCTGCATTAGCGCGCTACACGGATTCGTGCCACATGACAGAAAGAAATAGGAAGGCGCTACTTGATTTGGTGCAACGTTTACTCAGTGCGTTATTGTCACGAAAAATAAAGCGAGTATCGCGTTAAAGATACCGCAGATGTGAACCTACTGTCGACGGAATGATGCGCTTATGTAGGACTGACAACGTCAACAAATCGACATGGTGTTTTCAACTTGTTCCTCCGCAGCTTCTGCCGCACGCCGCCAGCATTCGCGTCCAAAATGTAGTAAATGGCATACTGTACACTCCAATCATACAAACACTTTGCTATTTGAATTAACATTATTAACTCCTTACTTTATAGTTCGAAATATTCAGTGATTTATTTAACAAAAAATATGTCGCAGATGAAAAGGCAGTTCAATATCAGACGTGCGGAATGATATAATTCTGCGCAATAGTTAAGCAACGTCCACAGCATTGCGTACTATATATGAAAAAAAAAACTTTATTTATGTCATTTGCATAAAAGCTTTCTAACTAATAGTCAAGTATAGTTCTGGATTTGATGCGGAATGCACGTAGGGTTAGCATCGGCACTCAAAACATCAATACAATTTAGTTTGAAGACGCTGTAGAACAGACAAAATGTATCAGATGGAAGCACTAGTACGGAATTGAATCGTCAGAAACGACTTATACACTCGCGTTGTTTAGAAATTCATTGCTTGAGCAACTGGTTTAAATTATGAGAACGGTATAATTCAAATGGGAGTCCGTTCCAGCAATTCACTCCCACGATCTGTAACAATCGCTGAATAAAAAGAATGTTGAAGCTTCCACCAATGAAATTTCCACTGTGGCGGGTAACGATCGTCGATGCTCAAAGTCGCAGAGGGAAACGTTGCGCAACCGTACGCCGCTAATGAGGTACTAAGTTAAAACATTCACCGATGATTGCGATACTCCCAAATGCGAAATTTGGGTGCAGCTCTACACGTGTTTTCATATGGCAATTTATTGGCTGGCGCAGACAATCTATCTCCGTTGCAGACGGAGCGAAGCGTTGCAAAACAAGTAGCACTCAAGCACAACGATACCTACGAGCAGAGTCGGCGATCGTCGAAAATCAGATCAAAGGGTAAAGCGCGTCGGCTTTTATACTTGACTCGTCGAAGGTTCCAGAGTAATCGCTGCTGTCCGCGTGGTCATGCGTGGCTTCCAGTAAGCACTACACTATTCGCGTTGTGCGCACAATCAGATTACAAAAAGCTTTCGTGACAGCAGCCAGTGGATGGAACTATCGATAACATTCGAGAAATTTCTGATACACTCAGACGCGTTTGCGTAGAGGGACAATGTTTAACATTTTTTAGCCGATGAAACGAAGTGACCGAAGAAAGATGAAGTGAACAGACGGCGCGCGGTACTCCGGTGCCATCTCGTGGCGATCGCCGGCACTGCGCTTTTTCTCTTTCATCCTTCCCTGTTGTGCTCGTTCGCTCGGTTACGCCGCCGACGCTCGCCCCAGGAACGGTCCATTAAGAGCTGCGCTCTCAAATCCGCACCGCAATATTAAAAGCACGGTGGCTAATTGTGACCCTAACACAACGTCCATAAAGCGGCGTGGTGTTTTTAAATATTCGTCCAAAGAAGCGATTAGGAAAAATAACGGCGATATACAAGCTTGTTCGGTTCTTCTGCAAACCTATTATTTTTGTACGCTCATACGAAGCTTCGTCTTTCCTCTCTCTCATATTTTGCCTTATTATTACCAGAAAAAGTAAATTAAAAGGGTGTGCGAAATTAGAAATTTCCAAAATCAACCTAAAATGTTTTTCTTCCCGATGAAAGTATGTGACACGAAGATTTGTCGCTTCACTTTTGGGTACGTTTTAAAATCGTGGCCGGATATAAGGTGTTATCGATTACTGCAGGCGGCTGCTCCGTGTAAAAGTACACATGAATATGGTCTACCGTGGACAGTAAAACCGCATCTTAAGCCATTTCTAATCTCTGGTATACTTTGAAATTCGGTGATGTCTAAGCTGTTCAAGTTTTACAGACTTGCAGCTGGCGCACCTTGAAGAAAACCAGATTTAAAAAAAAGCGGCTTCCTTATAAGGGGTGTTCTTTTTCTGTCTTGAAACGCAGCAAGAGATTTGATGCTTTGTTTTAATGCGATATCCAAAGTACTTATTGTTCAAACATTCGTGTTCAATTCGAATGGAAAATTTCACAATTGGAACAAGCGTATAAAATTATCTGCATAGTCTTGTCTCGAAGTAAATTACTATTATTTAGCGTATTGACGATCACATTCTCCATGTGTTGCCATCATACGATCTGCCTACTATTAGGTGTTACACTTTTCGCTGCGTTTTAAAGGGAAGTGGAGTAGTGGGAAGCATTATTTTCCAACATCTCTCCCTGATCACTGAATTCCTGTCCTATCGCTCGCGATGTCCCCCACGTAGATGAACTGGATCAAGGCGAACGGATATGCCGGCGCCATGGTGTGGACCGTGGATATGGACGACTTCCGAGGTCGCTGCACGCCCAAGACCTGGCCCCTGATCGGAGCCATGGCCGAAGAGCTTCTGAACAGGCCCAGCCGTGGACCCAAGAACGTGTTGCCCATCGGCAAGAAGCCGCGCACCGTCTCTTCCAAGACAACAGCGACGACCGAGACCCCCGGCGCCGTCAAGAGGATCGACAACCTCAAGCCGGCCCCATCCACTCTGCCTGTCAAGGATGAGGCTCCCGAACCTGGTAAGTGGTTGGCGAAACAGGCCCAAATAAGAAACAAAAAGCGACACCGGCAGAAACCATCTCAGGATGACTGTCGAAGTTAATGCGATTAGCATTGAAGCAATGTAGCGACGCATCATATTTCCACCGTAGAAAGGCGTCATGTATTAGGTGTCTACTGCAACCGGGTTCCTCTGAACTCTCTGCGCTCGTTGCGTCATCTGGCGGCACCGCCGCCAGTGAGGGAGTGGCGCGTGTCCGAATGCTCAGGCTAGACTGACCGAATATATATGACGTAGGTTCGATTCCGTCTAGCACTGTATAAGTTTTTGAGTATATACATATTTTTTCTCATTGAAGAGCGGCACATACACAATGCCACATGTGTACTCAATGACTCTATTTTGCATGAAAGAGATGCAGCAAAAGATGCATACCACAAACTGGGTGAAGTTCCCAAAGAGTGCTAACTGCAATAAAGACAGTAATCATTGATTTGGCGGCAAGACAAAGCGTGATCTTGACCTCACTGGGCTCAATGCATCGGAGTGCACGTAACACGCTCGCAGTTGCGCGCCGAGCGCCATCATAACTCTCAAGCATATTCACTTTCATTGAAATGTTTCGGTTAAAACTTAATCCAGGGAAACCAATTCCGGAAACGTTAATATTTTTTCCTGTTCAAATAAAAAACGCTCGCCTGATATAGTGCAACGTTAAAAGTACAATGCAGCAAAGCCATTCTTCTCATTACAAAACACCTGACATAAGAACAAAAATTTCCTGCTTAATACCTTTTCTTCGAAGATTTTTTTGTTCACTCTACAATTAACGCGAGTCCAAATAATCTCTGCCAGTACAAGGAACAACGCTAGCAAATGTGGCATATTACGGGCCGTTCGTGTTGGTAATGTCAACGAATCGCCAGGAACTTGTAAATATTATGCGTGAGTCTCGACACAATAAAAGCCTTTTACGAGACTGTCGCCTGACTCGTAGCAACGCAGTCAAAAAGGGGCGTGTGACACTGTGGCGCCTTCAATTTGAGTTTTTACTGAGTGTTACTGAGTTGTACTTTTACATCTAACATCCTACAGCACACATCACCACTTCATGTGGCGGGCTAAATGCTCAATGCATGACGAGTCCCGCTCTCCTGGTAATGCACATGTCATTATGCGCATTGGCGGGAAGGCGCCACAACATTGTAGGAAACAAAACGACAAATCATTACGCCTAGCACATAAATATTCCCAAATGATCGGTTTTTCAATAACAAGTCAGCATTGCAGAATAAACACGTTAACCACTGTAGCAACATAATAAACCAGAACGTTACAAGCCAGCATAAGTAATGGTTCACTAATATTTTTCGTACTATGTTTTGCTACGGAACTCATGTATGATCTTGTTTCTTCAATTTCCGTATGTGAATTTAATGACGATGATTAAGCCGTGTAATAGTCTTGATCAACCGGTTCACCGAACTTGTCTTATCGCGCAGACACCAACGCCCGCGTGGTCTGCTACTTCACCAACTGGTCGGCCAAGCGCAAGGGCAAGGGTCACTACGAGCCCGAGGACATCGACCCGACGCTCTGCACGCATGTCATCTACGCGTTCGCCAACATCAAGGAGTTCAAGATTGTGTCCACCGAGCCCGTCGACGAAGGCGACGGCGGTGCCAAGAAGGGCTTCTGGGAGAGGATCGTGGGCCTCAAGAAGAAGAACCCGCTGCTCAGGGTCATGCTGGCCGTCGGCGGTTGGATGCTGGGATCCGCGCCCTTCAGGGAGGTCACCGAGAACACCTACAGGTGAGGCGCCCTATGACTCCTGCGAAGAAGCTCTAGCGAGTAAGCGCTGTTAATCGATAATCAATTTGGAGCGTTAACGGTTAGTTTTAGCTTGTGGAAAAATCCCAGTTGCACCAAAACGGCGAAGCAGCGGCGGGGATAGGTTGCAAAACTCTTCTTTTCACCGCTTAATGTCATCCCTCAACGGTGTTGAGAATAACATGCTTATAGATACGGTGCTCAGTAGCACACTACAATTAAGCATATAATATATATATAATCTAATGACACTGCGCATTCTAGGTAGGCTGTAGGACGTGGACAAATTTATTTAAACTAACCTCATATGTATTGTGCGCAGCAGCTCATCCGGACTGTTAGCGCAGTTTTGTGTAAACATGTCCGTGGAGCTCGGCTTAGGCATTTGATTCGCATCTTTAACAGATGCGGCTGCAACTGTGCTCATGTAGTGCGCGAACGCGTTTGGCTCAAGCACCGCATCGAACTGACCTCGCAACCCTTAACGATGAATGCCATATGGCCCTCAAGACAAGGGTCCTCACGTGCCAAGCACAGGTCAAGGCTCGAAAGCAGCACCAGACTCGTAGGCCTGTTTGCGTGCCCAACTAGATGCACGCGTCACGTTGCACGCTCGCGCGGCGGCAAGAGTGTAACGCGACGTAGCGTGAATATTAAAGTGCAACGTGAATCATCCTCGCGCGGCACATCGCAGAAGGCTAGGTGTAATAAGACGGTACACGAACGTTATATGCCGTTTTTTTTTCTTTTCTTTTGTAATGCTGCATTCACGATGTTTGCATGGTTTCGAGCTCCACGCTAATAAGCCATATTTTAGAACGAACTTTTTCGGCGACATCAACGGCACGGACAATCGATTTCTTTGGGATTCCTCCACACGAGGTCCTGGCAGTGGCGCAACCTGCGTGGTGCAACACCCACCGCAGATAGCAAATGTAAAGAAAAGCGGCGCCAGTGCCTGCGAGCGGGCAATATTACACAGAAGTTATGAACTTTGCGCGAATGAAGAAACAATAACACAAGAACGAAAAAGGCAACCAAACCAAACGTGAGATCTGTTTAGTACGATCAAGCCTCCTTGTGCATGAAAGCTTAGTCCACGCCTCCTGCGTCCACGCCTCCTGTGAAGAGCCCTTGGGACTACATGCCTTCCTAAGATAAAAAGAAAATCTTCTGGCAAACCTGCCTTGAAGGAGTTTGCAGTGAATCACGCAATCGGCCCTGAAGCGATAAACTCCAACTATAGCAAGCCAAAGCTGAGCCAAAAGCCGGAAGGACTTAACCTGTCGGATGCGCACCGCAAAAACGAGGCACACGCTAACAAGAGGGACGCTGAACGGTTTCCCTGCGTGACCTTTCGTCCAAGGCTAATTTCGAGGACACGACGCGAAAGGACAGTGAGGTAAGCTTGTGGTCGGATCGCCGTGAGAATGTCGACGCGGAAGGAAGGGTGGCGGGGCTACGTTTACAAACACAACCGACCGTGAACGGAGCTGGCGAAGTGCGGTCAGTGAGTCGTTAGCGCGCGTCACGATGGCGTAATACGTTCTCACGACCCCAGGCCGCGGATGCCAGGGATGAAAGGCTTCTTTACACGCAAGTTCAGGGGTCACAGGCCGGTTCTAACAGACGTCCACCACTCTACGACGGTGACATTAGGTCAGCGGATGAGCGCTTGCGTGCCAAGGTTACCCACCGCGTATACGACGCAAAGGTCGCCATTGGCGCCCGCGTGTCTTACGGGTGCGAGAGAGAGAGAGAGAAAACTTTATTGTGTAGTCGTAGCGTTGCTCTCGTACGTGGCACTGAGGTCGCGAAGCCCATTGCGCCCATGAAACAACGGGGTTATTTCCTGAAAGGCCAGAACCGCCGACCTCCTACGATTGGCGTCGTTAAGCAGACACGTCCTACGCGAGTATCGTGAGGTCGCATTGCGTCAAGGAAGAAAGCACGTGTTGGGCAACTCTACACGCGTCAAAACATTGAACGCTCTTGCTGCTTATAAGGGCGAGTATGTTTTCTGGTCGACGTGGACATAATGGAAATGCACTTGCGTTTTAAGACACGGGTTCATGAAGGAAAAAAAAAAGGCCTTTGGGTAAATAAAGCCAATCTGGAGCCGTCTACTGTCGCGTTTTCCAGTGCTTGGCTTGTCTTATGGAACATTGAAACAAGTACATGAATATTTCGATCAAATAGGCAAGATATGTATACATTCAAAATAAAAAGGCTAAGACAATAATGTCAAAACTGCGCGTATTCTTTTTGCTTCCTACTTTCTCTTAATAAGCAATGATTTCGTGCTAAGTCGACCGCGTATCTGTCGTCTTGCTGAGTACGGAGAGCGTCGAAAACTACCACCTAGATAAGACCTGATGTACAGTCGTGAGACTTCATTGCCGAGTGTGAAAAAGACATGGGACGACAGCAAGGAAGACACAGGAGAGAATGCTAGCGTTTTCTTGGTTTCTTGGTATCGTCTGATGTCTTTTTCGCGCTAGGTAATGAATTCTCAAGTCTGTAATAAGCACCATCTAGCCCAACTGTCTTCTGTAATTGAGCCTCATGGAATATTATATCTAGAGAAGAAATACTATGTCGGCACAGTCGTTTCAGAAAGATGTTTCGCGCTTGTTGTAAATCGTTTGAAAGACTATTGCTCGGCTGCAAGCTTTCGTGTGCCGCATGTGGAACAGCGTGTAACGCAATGGCAACTGCATAAGCCGTCAATCCAGGTTTGACCTTCTCGTACACTACTGTTTCGAACAAAGACATAAAGCCTTGACTTCTTACACTGACGAAGTGTCACTATGTATCCCATTTGTCACACGAAGAGGCACTGCTAATTCGCATTCCTGTTTTTGCCAGGCAATCCCTGTTCGTGTTCAACGCCATCGACTTTCTGCGGGAGAAGGGCTTCGACGGCCTCGACGTGGACTGGGAATTCCCTCGTGGTGTTGAGGACAAGAAGAGACTGGCTGGACTCATCAAGGTACTTTTCGGTCTCTCTTATCTCCGCATGCATGATGACGGATTTTGGCGTTAGAGGACGCGAAACAATGTGAACTGAGAGCAGGAGAGGAAAGGGTGTTCTATTGCATCATAACCAATATTAACCTACTTACTCAGCAGCAAGTAGTGACAAGATAAATGTCTTCTAATATTGAGCGCAGCTTTCTGTTACTGGTCTTCCGCGAAGCCTTTTCTGTTAATAGCACATATCGCCTCTACATCATGCTCCAAGTGATAACTTGCCCACTACCTCTGTAAGCAAATGGTGCTCGTTGAAGTATAAGCCTTGTCATGCTCTTTCCTTTCTTGTTTTTAATTCATATCGTTTCGCACGCTTTGCACCATGACAAGTATGAACCAAATTACTCCGCAACAAGTATAATTATGACGATGGGTGGCTGAAATAACGACTCCGACATGTTTTTATAGAAAAACACGCACTAGTAGCTTCGACGGCAGCTGTCCCAGGAGCCGTAAAAGTTGCGGTTTAACCCGAAAGGTGAAGCATCGATTGCAATAGCACGATTAGTGGACAGCTATACAAAGTAAGGATAGTAGTTTTATCGGCCATACAAACTTGTAAACATAGGCATACAAACTGAATTAGCAAGCATAGTGTCATGCGCTCACAAGCACACGGGAACGCAGCTGACTCGATCACCTAGGAAACACGCTGTCACAACGCTGGAGTAAGCGCGGCAGCTGTAGCGAGCGAATTGACCTTCGGCGGCCGCTCGCATCAACGCGAACTAAGCGGCGAAAACACTGCGCAGGATGGACTCCGCCCCCCCCCCCCCCCCCCCCCCCCCCCGAGTACTGCGGAGCTGGCGGCCCGGGCGGGTGCGCGCGGCCGCCGGGGTCGTCCGGAGTAGAACGCACCCCTCCCCTTCCCTAGCCTCCCTCTGCAGCTTTGCGCGCGTCGGCTGGGACTGCCACTCCAGATGTTTGATATGCAACGTCCATTGGCTGCGCGTTTAATAATATGGTATCGTGGGCACTATAGCCTCCTCCATAAGTGCATGATTTGAGCCAACGGTGCCAGTGGAGCCAAAGTTTACAGGCGCTGAATACATTAGATATCTTTGAGAGCCTCCTCATTTAATCTGGCAGTTACATTAATTATTCTGTCATATATATGTAACGTTATTCGCACTTACAATAGAGACATATATGAGCCCAAGATAATTACAAAATTAAAATATCTTTTAATCTAACATGACGAAATGGAAGGTAGTTATAACCATCACGCTATAAGGATGAAATATTTGCTATTGATTGATACTGAAAGAAGCCGGTGCATCATTGCGAAGGGACTATAATAGTCAGCTGAAAAGTAGAGGCAAGAAGTGTGAAGGAGGGAAGAACAAACAGCTCCACTAACGTGAAACCTGGGGAGGTGCGAAGCATGCAGTGATGCACCGCTAATGGGCTCATACTGCCTTACGCAATGGCTCATAATCCCGTAAACGCGGCCTCCCCATTACGACGACAGAAGAGAAGTGAAATTCTACGCTGGAATGATGAGCGGCAACGCAGACAGCTGTGGAAGACGACACCGACGACGAATGCGGGAGCACTCGGTACGAGCGCGTGCCGAGGGCGAGCACGAGCCGCTTGCTTACCGTGACGACGACGACAGGAGATGCCTACAGCCCGAGCGCATAAGGTGCTTCGAACCTAAAAGCCGAACACAGGCTGGTAAAATGTCAGGACCAAAGATTGACGTCGTTCGGGAACCAGCTGCCGAGGTAAAACGGAAATGAATATCGATGTTGGTGCATTACGACAGTCACATCATATCCACGTGTATCTCAACAGAAAGTTTTTGAAGCTAAGAAAACATCATTATAAAGACAGCAGAATTTTTATTACGACTTGTGTTTAAGGTGCAGCAGTATAAGCTTGGGCTCTGCCAATTTTTCTTGCTTTTTGCTTGCTCTGAGTTAATAATGCTGGACAGAAGAGCGCAAATGCCGTAATAAGTTCGGTATTTCATACAAAAATTTACTCGTATTTCCAATATTTTCTCGAACTTTTTATTGGGTTTCAGCACCTGCTTCATGCTCACAAATTTTTGATGCAAAATGACGCAATGACCATTGTTCTACGTTTATCTAATTAGAGCCGAAAATTGTCTTTACAACAGGAGACAGACATAAGACTAATAATATTAAACGCAGAGAGGTCGGCCTAAGGTACATTTTCCTAGACAGCTAATGTGCGCTGAAAGAAACAGTAGCGGGAAAGGAAAAAAAATTAAGAAGATGAGTGGTGTGATGACTACACAGGAAATAGACAAAACAATGTATGGGCAAATCTAATCGGAGCCTTTCGTTCAGAACTGCATTTAAAAAAAAATCGGGTAAGGCCTAGAAGACGTGGAAGGAAAAGTTATGGCCACGCAAAATGCCCAATATAACATTCTCTGACAATTCTTGGTTGTAGAAATGTTTGTATTCTGGCGCATGCACTGTACTCGTGCTAAACTCTATGGAAGCATAGACATCCTACAGATACCCGTAGTGCTTGTGCCTAATAATGAAATTTCTTGCACTTTCTCGAAATAAAGTCCAATTCAAATAAATTCAGCAACATGCCACAGAATGACGTAGTTGTTGTCTTACGCTGGGCAGCAATGCTTTGGGGAAAAGTAAGATAAAATACGGGTTCGTGATGACAGTGTGCCAAGCTACACGACGAGAACAAACAAGGAAAATGACAGACACACATTGCTACTCTCAGCTACAGCTTTTTTTTTGTACGTGTACGATCTACATGCACAAGATGCTAACGAAAACAAACACAAGAATATCAACTAAACTGAAATGGCGTGACACACAGAGAAACTCACCATAGACCGGGTGCTTGTCTGTGATGTTTGCTTCTCGGTGGGCTTTTGTTTAGTCCTACTGTCTTAGCTTATTTCTAAAGCTCGACTAGACCTCACCAATGTGTTACTAACGGAAGAGTATCAACATTCAGATGGACACATCAAAGAGCAGAAACGTGTCCGCAGCGTAACCACAAGGTACTACGGAAAACATTACAGCTATAATTTCAGGATCGGCATCTGTTTTCTCGATAGTGACACTCAAAGCCTGCTTTCATTATTTTTTGCAAATTCGTATCCCTCAATACCTTCTGTCATCTTACTTTGGGCCCGATTCAAAATAAAAGTTTTTGTAAACACCAGAACGCAGCCGCATATTGAGCAATACATGCCTATGGCCAAAGGAGCATTATTATAATACTACAAAAGTTATTTCAGGTAATTTAGACATGCATAGTTGGTAATTCATGCTTATCGTGTACGCGCGAATAAGTAATCTGTACTTGAAAGTAACGCTGGAGTGTGCCTAGCATTTACCCGGTCTGATGTCGCCCTGTCACGCTGTACAGTCTTATCAGGAATGCCAACCAATTAGCCCAACAACGTCATTTAGCCAATAAAAGACGGGCCTTCAAAATGGTCTCTGCAAGAGAGTCTCTGATGCCAAAACGTCACCTCACGGCTTTCTGCGTTCCGTGTTGCAGGAGCTGCGCGTAGCCTTCGACGGCGAGGCGCTGGCGTCGAAGAAGCCCAGGCTCATCCTTTCGATGGCAGCACCGGCCAGCTTCGAGGCCATCTCCGCTGGATACGACGTCGAGGAGTTGAACAAGTGAGCTCAGGATACATCACGTGTTCTACTTGTCATATCCTCCTCAGGTGCTTTGCGCGCCATACTGCTCGCCAAGACAGCACACCGAAAACGATAACATTAATGAAATTAATTATGCAGAATACGTTCAGAATACACCTTTCAACGCCTCTGATTGTTCCCGAGCTTCAGTTATCGCACGGAGTTCACATTCTACAATATTGCCAAACATGACACCGCAAGACTGAATCTGGGCATTAACAATGATAAAGCGGCAATGACATTCCCTGAGGAAGATTTAGTACAGGCTGAAAAATTCTACACGGACAGACAGTCCCAGCAAATCCAATTCCTAGGTGTCAACTACTGTCTCACTAAAATTCAGGATGCTGAGAGTTTTCAAGCTTACCTGTTCATGGCATGAATAAGTTGTCATGATACGTATTACAACGTACCCAGCAGCCACAGGTGGTTTTGCCCCAATATGCGCTTCTATTGCGAAGTGTTTCTTGTCTCACGCCAGAGATTTTGCGGTACGTAAGTATGAGCAGGCTACAATATTGTGTGTCGAGTCCAAGTCCCTTCAGCAGAAAAAAAATGACGTGCCCGGTTGCGGGTTTCAACCATGGCCCGCCGGTACAAAATCTGATGCTATACCAATTCGATCCCAAATGCAGGCGTATTCCGTTTGTTCAAATGCGAACTGACGCTTTGACACGATTGACACGTGAGTCATGTCACAGAGCACCAGTTTTATTTAAAAAGCGAGAGCCCGTGAGCCCGCGCCAGTTTCTACGAGGCCACAAACGCTGCGATGGGATGCGCAAATAATTTTCTATCTTACCACTCCAATTGGCGTGCGTCACGTAGCATAAAAGCAATAACGCTCCAGTGTACCGCTTATTTCACCGCTAGCGGTTTTAGACTGCTTGCGACGCTTCAACACCTTCAGGATCGGACCAATTTTTGCGTCCTGTTCCTAGTGGCAGCTAGCGCTTTCAGACACATTGTCACATTCTACCGCCTTAGGGATCGTTCCAGATAGATAGGGAATAGGTTGCAACTTGCCACCGTCACCCTATTGCTGTCATTACACATACGTTTATTTTATTTATTTACCATACACAGCAGCTCCCTTCATACAAGCACGTTGGTCCATCTAACGTTTTGCAGAAATTCAAACGATGCTGGATAACCAGCCAGCTTGAAAGTGCTATATCTGCATCAGTTTTTCTTTTTAGCCTTCGACGGTTGAAAGGACGCCACTGCGTGGGTGCTGGTTTCTCGTTTCGAGGAGTCGACTTCGCCTCTTGCCGCATGCACGCTAATTTGTTCGAAAGAATGACGACTCCTTTCCTCGTAACCTTTCCGAGTTCTACAGGAGGGGCACAACGCAACCAGGTCTCGGCTACTATGGTGGCTTTGTAATAATTAGGGCGTGTTTAAAATAGTAACCATGCTCTCTAAGTATGCCCACAAGCCCGAGTTCAAGCTACCTACAGCAGCCAGTTTCTATTTGCCCCGGGATTTTTTAGCGTTCTGTTCTTAGACGCTCACTGTCAGGTCTGGTGGTGTTGTGAGGGGCTAAAGAAGCGTTTGGTGCTTCCAAGAATCGAGGTGTTTGAAGTGACAATTTCAGAAAAACCGCGATGCTGGCTAAAGCTAAAAAAATTACTTGCTGTCCCCGTAGGCACGTGGACATGATCAACATGATGACGTACGACTTCCACGGAGACTGGGAACGCCAGGTGGGACATCACAGCCCGCTGTTCCCGCTCTACACAGCCAGCAACTTCCAGAAAAAGCTCACTGTGGTAAGCAGGGCGCTCCTTTGTTATTCCTAAACGCCTGGAAGATGATGCTCAAACGTACAGGGCTGACATATGTTAACAAGGACACGCAACCGAGTGGGCAGAGACTCCTTCAGAACCCTATTTTGACATACAACTGCGTTATTAGCTAGGTCACATGTGTGCATAGTGTCAGTGCCTAGAGCCAATGTACCATAGGCGCTTCCTACCACTAGGGTTAGGAGGCACGTGTTGTGCCACTCCGTTTCATTGAACTAGTGCATGACTTCAGGATGAAAAACTCTTATGATACCATGGCTTTTCATTTTGAAAGTGTGTTTCCGCTGACAGCTAGCAAATATTTTAAACGTTTTTTTGAATACGTCGTCATCAAGCACAATTGAAACAGATGGTCCGACACAACACGGGCATCCAAATTAGTTTTGCTAGAGCTGACATCTGTCACTCAGAATATTATGTTACGACGTATTGAAAAAGGTGGTATACAAGTGCACAGCAGCCCTTTCGTAGCTATTGTCCAACGAATATATACGCAGGGAAATCGGCCATGCAAGCTCACGTCTTTCAAGTGATTGGGCCTGCTCTTGCCCTAAATCTGCCGGAAAATATACCGCCGTGAGGACCTGCTTCAATCCGATAGAGACGGGGCCAGTCAACACCTGTTGTTCGGGCCCTACCACCGCGATGTCATTGCCTCATTCTGAAAGTGTACGGTCGCGTTCTATCGTCTTTTTTTAAATAGGTCCTGGCACAGAATTCAGTGCCATAGCTGTACCCGCGACTTTTGCGCTGACCCCGTGCCCACATGAGCCTTCGGGTTACATACGCTTGTGGATGAATTCTCCGGTACTACTGATGTGCACATTACCGGCTGTTGCTAACAAAATAGATGGCCTGTAATAAACCGAATGTAAATAAAACCGTAACCCATGAAGTAGACCAGTACGCTACGTACCAAAATACTACATGGCATTAGGGCTTGTATGGGAACATGCGGGTTTCCATATAGCAATCCACATGAACACGTAGTATTATGTAGACGGGGCGTATGGAACACGCGTGCTTTTTCAATACGGTATCTGTTGCTTCAGTTAAGACGCATTACTGGCCTAGCCTTGATTTCTATATGCTCGACCGTGACACTTTCGGCGGCGACCACTACACTCTTTCTGTGTGCGGCGCAGGACTTCAGTGCGGGTGAGTGGGTGCGCAAGGGTGCCAGCAAGGAGAAGCTGCTGGTGGGCATCCCGACGTACGGGCGCACCTTCACGCTGGGCGACAACAACCTCACCGACATCGGGGCGCCATCCATCGCCGGTGGGAAGCCCGGAAACTACACGGGAGAGACGGGCTTCCTCTCCTTCTTCGAGGTATGAACGAAGAGTTGTTTTCTTTGAAGCGAGGGCCACTTCTTTATTCAAATGTATTTTGAGGATGGATGAATTCATTGCCTTTCTGTCCTGTTTACCGCTTTGCCTTCTTACACAGTCATCTTTCCAGCAGTGTAATGTCGGCATACAAGTATAGACATCTGAGAGCGAGAAGCAGTACCTGAAAAAAAGGTGTTAACTAGACTGAACACCGATTATCAACGATACGCTGGGGAAGGGAAGAAAAACGACGAAAGTGATAAAGTAAGGAACAAAGGAAAGTTTTTGTAGGCACACAAATAAAATCATTCAGTATATATCATTTTGCTTATTGCGGTCACCAGGCTCTCGAAGGAGTTTGCAGAGAATGTAGCTCCCAAAAGTGGTGAGCTATAGTCTTTCAGACTCTCTACAATGTAGAATCTTTAGACGTTCTTCTTTGAAAGAAGTACAACACTGGACCTAAAATCTATTGTGCTTTCGCATACTGATAAGAAATGATGAATAATTGATTAGTGGCAATTGATTTTTTCTCCAATATTTTTGAAGGCTGTCGAATTTAAAGTAGCACGTTTTTATAAAGAAGTATCAGTTGATAAAAACCATACGCCTTCAGTTCTTAATATTTAATCTTTGTCGGTGTGCGTGTTGCTTACCACGGATCGCTTCTAACTTCTCCGCTTCGTCATCAGCTGGCTTTTTTTTAGCAACTGGCACTACGACTTGTGCGACTCGTCGTCGTCTTCTGAGACGGCCAAAAGTTACATACCGTGAAGTGCGTCCCGTATATGAGTGCCGGCGTTTATGCGGTTAGCTACTTATTCTCACATGCACTGTAGAATGTCACAAGGTTGCATCTCTTTCACGGAAGAAGCCGAGTTTTCCTTGCAGTAAGAGATGTGCCAAGGGAAAATGATGCGTTTGAGAAATTTAGAAGCATGGTTGCTCATGGGTATTTTCAGAAAGTGTGCTCTTTATTTGTGTGACTGTCACGCGTCTAGCTTAGTGGTCATCACGGAATTATACAAACTCATTGAACTCGCTGATTACGATACATGGTGAGATTTTGCGAGTGTTTATTGACGCTTCGTTTTTCCACGTGAGAAAGGGCAGTGCACCTTGAGTGTGTCGGAATTGTGGCAGGCAGAACAACGCCTATTCATTCGTATATTAACGAAGTACGGTAGTTATCGAGCAACCATAGCCATAATGGGAACCTTACAAACGTAATGCATTGGTGTATGCTTTCAGTCTTAAAGAAATGAACGCCGATACATGTTCTTTGCTTGGCTAAGTTAAAACTTAGCTGAAATGTCTTACACATCTTACACATGCGATTTTATGGCGTGCCTTTGTGCTTAATCATTTCGGTATAGCAATACTAAAATTCCCTATCTGCACTGACCAAATCAGTCTCACTTTGGCTAAACTGTTTAAAGGTGACTCCATTGAGCCTTGCATTTCTACACGAGTTTGTTAACGTAGCCACCGACGGTGCAATACGGAGGAAATATTTCATGGTATCGACCCAACGCCTCCGGAGTTGTAGCGCTCGTAGTTAGCAATGAATGAGTGGATATTTATTTAAAGAAGGGATGACTCTGTGGCTTACGCTGGTTGGAGGAGGATAGGTAGAGTCACCTAACTTTGTTCCTGTAAGCGCTTTCCTAAAAGAAACTACTAGCACTTCAGAAGATGCCAATAAGTGCTTCTTAAGAATTCTACACATCGCACAGGAGAGTGTAAATAATCGACACTGCTACCGCGTTTTGATAACTCCGATTTGATGACACAAATCAATCCGCTAGATGGACAACGTATGTCTATTCAGCATCCGCTTTTGTGTCAAACAGATCTGCGATCTCCTGCGATCCGGAGCAACGCTTGTCTGGGACAACGAGCAGATGGTTCCTTACGCCTACAAGGATGACCAGTGGGTCGGCTTCGATGACCAGAGAAGCCTCAAGCTCAAGGTACGGTTACCGCATTCTGCTTTTACCAGAAATGGTAAGGAACGTCAGTCCAACCGAATAAGCTCTTTGGCTACAGGTTCTACTTGGCAGGAAAGACCCAGTGCGTGAACGTACAGTGTTACTGCTGATTTGGTTGGACGCTTTTGTACAGCGAACATATGTATAGCATTGACGAAGAAGTGCCAACGTACGCGCAATTAAGTGGGGCAGCCGTTTAGATTGCGGCACTAATTACAATGCGCAGCATTTTCCTTAAGATTATTTTATAGGCAAATATAAAATATAGGCACAGCGATATATCAAATTTGCTTTCTTAAAAGCTGTCTCAGAATTTCTCTCATAAGAGTTTTGCTGGCTCCGAAAATCGCGACTGAAAGACAACGCCTTTTCCTCGATTTAAGCATCGCGACACCATCTCAAGGACCTACGTCGGCCATGACAGCGCGCAGCGCCTACTGCCCTTGCACTACATGAGGAAGTATGGAGTCTCTGCGCTCCAAAACGTTAGGTGCGCCATGTCACCGACTCGGAAAGGACAATGAAAGGGCGCCGTGCCTATCTAAACAGTGATCTAATTATCAGTGACCACAGCACTGACTACAGACAAGGGTTGTGAAGAGCAGTGCAGAGCAAACGCGTGCGCTGTATTTTTCAATATAGAAGAGGGTGGGGCGGGGTAGCGGGAAAAGCTATATGGCAACCCTCCTCCGATACACCCTTTGCTTTTAGCGTGCTATAACACCGTGGGTCATTTCGCAGACACTCAAGCTGAAAGAAAAAAAAAGGCGTCACACAATATGATATCTATTATTTATTCCATACCCACTTACCGAACTTTAAGATTGTAATGTATATCTGATGCGCAGCTTATTTTGAAGGATCAGCAACCATGCAAAAGGCTGTAAATGTACAGGCTATTGACTGTCGCGCAGTGATAAAAGTGTAGCATTTTTGTTTCAGTAGTGTCCTTAGGACAAACATAGAAAACTACTAAAACTAGTTTCATCTTCCAAGAAATGAAAACCAACCTCCACAAAGATCTTCACTGTGCTGTTCAAAACAAAAGACCTGAAGAACTAACGATGCTAACATAGGTGGTCCGAGTGCTGCTTCTTGTGCTTACAGTTCATGTCTTCACCATTTTGAAGCAAAAGCCTGTATATTTTGGCCAATCCTGTGTAATAAAGAAACTGCTAGTAGACAGCTCAATGCCTTGCTAGACAAAAAGCAAAAAGAAGCATTGAAGACGCTCATGTTATAAGAAATTAAAGTTTTTGAGCTAAGTTAGCCCCGTCGCTCCCCGCATACTCGGCAAGCTGGCCAAGGGTGGCTATGCTTCCCCCCATCCCCCTCTTTTCCCCTGTGTGCACGCCTTTGATGAAAGGAAGAAACAGTGACGTGATCTGGCTAACTAGCCAGTCATATTCGAAAATCTCGGCTTCCCTGCTACCCTTTACACTATTTCTGAAATAAATGTCTTGTGCTGCATAGTATAGGAAATGAAGTTCTTCGGGATAAAGCAGCGTGGACACTTATATCGCGTGCACATATATCACATCAGATATATCGTCTACAATAATAAAAACGTTACATATACCATGTTATTTCTTGGAACCTGTCTCTCGCGTACAGACTAAGTGCGCGGAGTATGAGTTGCCGTGGTAGTTATTTCGGCACGGCTTGGTTGCTCCTCTGGCTGCTTGAAAGCATATGGCCTAGATTGAATAGTGTTTCAGTGCTTTGGGAGATTTCACCACTTCCTTCTTTAGGACCTGGTAACACTGACGAAAGAGAAGGGACCTCTGGCTATGAGACGGTAATTGGCTTTAAAGATAGAAATCATGGCAAGTTATTTTGCGCTAAACTGTAATAAAATTGCTAATGCCATAGTGAAATGCAATTTTTGACACTATGAATTATTGAATCCTTTTAGCAGTGAATCATTGAATCCCTGTCAGTCGACTTGTTAAGCAGAAAACCACCATAAAATGTACGAGAGACAAGTGCTAAAAGTGAAACCATGCGTTTACCTAGGAGAAACGTGAGAACAAGAAAACAATCAACAAAATATAGATCTGCAGCACGAGATATCTTGAAGTGGCATCAAAAATAAAAGAAAAGCTAACTATAAGTGAGTACATGCAATGTTTCTCTCAGATGCGTATCTTATTTGTGGAAATTTGTTTCAATATATCGACATGCACCAATTTGTTTAAGACTGTACGTCACCAAGAAAACTTGGCGACAGTGTGCTAGTTCAGCTTTTTTCTATAAGTACCTCTTTTTCTACACTTACTGCTTGGATCTGCTTTTCTATGCTGTAGCACACGTCATAAGTGATATGAATCAGCTAGCCCAATAAATCGCCGTGCGGATATTACATGAGTATACTGTTCAGACGCACTGAATACGTATCTGTGCGCAGGTCCAGTGGCTGAAACAGGCCGGCTACGGAGGAGTCATGGTCTGGTCTGTAGACCTCGACGACTTCAAAGGCACATGCACTGGCCAAAGCTACCCGCTGCTGACGGCCATCAAAGAGGAGCTGAAGGGATACAAGGTTGCCAACCTGGAAGTGGCCTCCTCCAACGTCTACAACTCTTACGGACAGCTCGTCGGTAAGGTTTCATAACTCGCCCATTGTTACCAAATTACGAATGCAGTAACAACACTCTCAAGGCAAACATTTGAATACGATTACGTTCGAGCATGACAACTGGCACAGTAAAGCTTCACGTTCCTAATCTAAGCACGAACCGTCAGTAACACGTGAGAAGTTCGATAGTGTTCTACATCTGCACTGGATATAGGCTGAGGTGTCGTTGCAAGAGGACGCCCGAGACAGTAGGGCGCCTCTCCCTCCTTCTCAAGACCGGTCAGTGAGAAGTAGAAGGTCGGGATATTCGGTGTTACATGTCTCATTCATACAACGCACAATTAAAAATAGGCATGGGATACCTAAGATTTCACTGACGAACGCTGAATTGCAAACATTTTATTGCGAAGTACGTGGTATTATAACTCGATGAACGAGCGAAGCACAAATCCCCGAAAACTTACCTTTTTTAGTTCCCTGCCACGGTCACCCGGCAAAATTAATCGCGCATGCTGCCACATAAAGACAAAAGAAGAAAAGTCGCTCCTGTCGTGGTCTTCGAGCTGTGTAACCGCCGGCCAGCTTTTCGTTGCCTCCGCCCCCGTGATGTGGTGGTGCAACCTATAGTTGTGCAGTCCAAGGCTACGGCTAATATGCAATATATACTCCGAAATCGGCAGCAAGAGATCGACAGCGACGTCACGCCACATTGGCATAGCTTCCGGAACTACTGGGTGCGCGGACGCCCTTATACGTGCAATATATATATATATATATATATTGCACGTATAAGGGCGTCCGCGCACCGAGTAGTTCCGGAAGCTATGCCAATGTGGCGTGACGTATATATATATATATATATATATATATATGTATATAGCAGGCTATATTAATGACCACTGCAGGACGAAGACCTCTCTCTCCCTGCGATCTCCAATTACCCCTGTCCATATATGTACATATATATATATATATATATATATATATATATATATATATATATATATATATGGACAATTTGCTGCATGTGGCACGCGCAGCTTAACCCATTATGACCCCTGATAAAACTGGCAGTGCGATTTTCATCAAATTTTGTGAATACTGGAAAAAATAACCCAAATAGCACGTCTTCAAAACATTTTTGCGATATATTTACTGGTTCTCAAGCTAGCATGGGTGCACTACGTCTAGTACACTGGGCGCATGGGGTTTCAATGGCCAAGACACTGTCATTGCACTCCTACCTCCTTGTATGAATGTTTTCGAAGTACCCTTTTTTGAGCTCCAAAGTGGCCGTGCACATCTCACATCTCCGTGATGGTAGGGCGTGACAAAATCTGCGTAGCAGCTTTTTCCCGATTTTTTTTTCGGGGTAGTCACCGTGACCATCCGCCATGAGCGTGCAAACACACATATAGTGACACCCAGCAAGCACGGGCAACGGCAACGCCGACATCGCGAGTGCGGCTAAGGTTTGCTCAATGGTGCTATTTCAACGAAACCATTTTGGCGGAATATTGTTGCAGTCTTTGCAAAACAAACTGCAGGCGTTAACGGCGAAAGCATCGGTGCTGTCGTCATCACCTTCCTCCTCACGTGTATGTTCAGTTAGTTCTCGCGGCACAATCGCGATATCAATGTCCTCTACTATGAACTCTCAACTGCATCCAGAGCATCGCACAAGCAACAGAACGGCTTCTTTCCGAAGAAAAACTCTGTATCTATGCTTGAATACAACTAAACGAAAAGCGTCGATTTGTAACTGCTAACGCCAACTGTACTATATCATGTACATCAAATTTTGTACGCGGTTTTGTTCTTTGGGATGAAGGCGCAGATTCGACATGCTCAGCATATGTGTTAAGCACCGTAAAAAGCACAATGCGAATACATAAATCAGGCGACCAGAAATAAATGAAAAGCGAGTACACATCCCAGTTCGTCGCGAGTCCGCAGTTTTGCTGAAATTGGCACGTAATTTTTAGATATGGATTGAACAGCAAATTCTACCCTGTGTTAGGGTGTGTGTGCGGGTCCTCTGGGTAAAAGAAACGGAAATAACCAAAACAAAATGTTCAGTTGTTCAAGAGGTAGGGGTGCGAAACCAAGTATACTAGTTATAGTATAGCAGGCGCTAATGGGTTAAGACATTGTGCTTTAGGGATAATCGAAGAAAGCTTAAACTAATCGGTGGTGGAGTATAGTTAGCGTAAACGCAAGGGGATACGCAGTACGGAATGACATTTGTTATTGAGGTAATAAATTGCTACTAGGTTTCGGCTGCAGCTTTGTTAAGCTGTTTCAGAGAGCCTTTTTTGCAGCTCCTCTGTTTTTGTTTCAAGGTGGAAAATAAGCATTATTATTATTATTATTATTATTATTATTATTATTATTATTATTATTATTATTATTATTATTCTTACTATTATTAAGTCTGTAACGGCATTTCTAGATCCAACAGTGACATTATAGATCGGGTCCAGAAAAAGTTTCTAAGCATATATCATCACCACTTTGCTAACACGGACTCTGGGCCTTGCTCTAACAATGTTGGATTATTGCCATTGCCCTTACTTCGCTGCCGACGTAATCGCGCTGACCTGCTGTTCCTTTTCACACTCCTTCACGGTATCCTCATGTGTCCCGAACTCCTCAGTTGTATCCTGTTTTGTATTCCGCGCAAGATCACCAGAGAACACAGACCTTTCCATGTTGCTGCCGGTCACCACCAACACCCAACCGTCCACAGAATACACAGTCTTTATAACGCCCACTTTCATGACCTTGATATTTTTCACAACTCTCTGTCGTTGTTAATCTGCTCTGAGCTGTCCGTTGTTGTGTCTTAGTTTCGCATTTTGTTCAACTTCCCTTCTCCTCCTTTTTCTTATGTATGCATTTTGCGCCTGCGGTTACATGTATGTACACTTTTCTTTTCAAGATTGTTATTTTTTATTCATTGTTTTTTTTACTGATATCCCCCTGCTGTATTTCTGTTTCTATGTATACGTGCGCCAGCACCTAGACCTCACGGTTGTTCCTGGGCACGATAAATAAATGATTAATTCATTGATTATTATTATTCCCACTATTATTGTTGGAACAAGTTCGGTCGCATAAGCCTACATCCTGTTTCAATGATTTGCTCAAAGTACCCATCCATTTAAACCAGCAGAGCACGGTTGACAACACTAAGCGATTGCATTTCGCACAGTAGTTCAGGAGCTGCAGTCGCGCAGTAGCGTTGATGCGCATGGTGTAGGAGTCTTTCGAGACAGTGACATACCAGGCGGCGCTCTCGAACCTTTACCAACGGTACTACTTGTTCCCAGAACTATCTTCAAAGCAGCGTTTCTTCTGTTACGCAGATCCCGACGAGGTTGTGTGTGACGAGGAGGACGGCCACATCAGCTACCACCTGGACAAGAAGGACTGCACCATGTACTACATGTGCGAGGGAAAGCGGCGCCACCACATGCCATGCCCCACGAACCTCGTGTTCAACCTTAACGAGAGCGTGTGCGACTGGCCCGAGAACGTCGATGACTGCAAGCACGTCGCCAAGAAGTCCTAGTAGTCCAGCCCGTCTCGCGTCTTTGCAAATTTCGCTACCTTGTCGCCGTCGTCGCCCTCGTCGCCTCAACTGAACAGCGTATCGCCGCGTAGCACTTTGTGGAATTGTGTTTTGCGGTGCTACCAACCCGATCACAGAAACTTTCGCTGGCGTTCTGTAGCTCTTTCACAGGCTGCATTAGTTTCGGCATTCTATTATTGATTGACGAAGTGGCCTTCCGGCAAAGAAGTCGATCGTCATTGCCGCAGCGTACTCGGCTTCAAATTTATCAATTGGGTGGGCATAGGCAGCCATGAATTTTAGGTCACAGATGAAGACGTTGCTCCATCAATGAACAAGATGCACCCTGGGCACACCGAGTTCGTTTGAACAATAACTAGATTTGCCACTAGTAAGACAAGGTATAAAAAAGTCCACTTTGGAATGAAGGCTCTGGCCACTAGAATCGCTGGGCGGTTGGTGCGCGCGCTCTTCACTATTTCGAGAACATTTTGTGCACCAGAAGGCACGACTTCATAATTCGTTTATTCACTTGCGAAACAGCGGGCTTAGTAAGCAAGAAATATCTGCTTTGGGAGCACAGAGGTCACTTGAATAGCATGACATCACAAATACTATGCAGCATTTCTGGGGCGTTAGTGGAATTCATGCAATATTTCCTCTAAAGCGAAGAAGGGCAAATTTTTGTTGCTGGCAATACAGCCAGAACTCATCTCCTTTGTACTTGGAAACGTTTTTAGTCTCACTTAAAGCACGTCTTATTTCTTTATGCATTTGCACTGACGTTTAAATTGAGCTACAATATTTCCCATGAGGCTTGCACGCGACGACGGCCGACAATAATAAGCATCGGAAGTGAATCTCTCTAGGCGGTGGAACGGGTGACATGCTTGGTTATCCAGCACCGTTTTTTGTTGACGCGAACTGCCTTCGTGTCGATTAATACACGTTTGCGTCGGAGCGTGGATATAGTGGTCCGCAAAATAATAAAACAAGGCAAGCTACGCATTTCAGAATTGTAGCCCGAAAGTCATGACCCAAATGCTGTTTCGGAGAGGTCGGCAATCGCGAGCGCTGTGGCGCGATTATCGAGAAACGCTTATAATTGCGTCACCTGCTGTTGCCGCCTAAGAATCTCGATTTTAGGCATTTCTTGATGTAGAAAGTGTGCCTGAGATTTTTGCTTTGTTTCTTAGGATTATTGTGCTATTTAGATGATAGCAAAATGCAAATAACGAGCTGTGCAAGCGTACTATCGTGGACAGACGAAATTCGCTAGAGATAATCAGTAGAAAATCAGGAAACTTTCGAGATATTGTTCAGTGTAGAAACCTAAAGTGTCCTGAATAAATGTTCTTGTGATACGGAGTTGTGTGCAGGGTTCAGTGCCCGATTACATAGGTTTGAGTTAATCAAACCCGCGTGCTCTTAACTCCTCACAATTGAATACTAGTGCTCGCATTTTGTTTGTCCACGATAGTACATACGAAAAGCATTGAAATTGTATACCTTTAGTTTTTCTTCCATCTGTCCCCCCATGTGTCACAGTCGTCGACAAAGCCTGGCACTTGACAAATGAGTTAGGGGCGATGCTCAAGTGACGTGCAACCGCAATCGTCAAGTGAGTAATGGCCCATATTGAGAGACAATGTGCCTTAAGTATATACATGTGACATACACACAGTGGCCAATGTCCCAGCAGCCGCATGTCTCAAACTGAACGTTCTAACCTAGAAAAAGCTGCCCTGTGGCAAGTAGAACTTGGAATTATGCTAGAACGAGCCGGTACTTAAATACATTCATCATGTTTTTTTTACAATCAGTAAATTGAAATTTAACTGCATTGCCGTTTGCTCAGTGAACTGGTCCTGTGAAATGTTTTTCGTGAGCGTTCACTGAAGTTTTCATTGAAGCTTCTTCCCATGAATATTTTCGTAAAGACTTCTTTGGTCTCAAGACAAAGTGAAATATGACTTGTAGTTAACATAAATGAGCAAGGCCACAATAACACACCCCAAACATGATCATTCCTAAGACGGAACTGACTCCTGAGCAGTGCGCATTTTAAATTGTTTTATTTCTTCTTTATTGACTGCCATATTGTGTAATAATGTTCTTTTAGTGCTTGATTGAACTCAAGGTTTTTCGTTGTTTTGATGGCACATGAAGTTATGTGCAAAGGTTGCAGTGAAATTATTAACTTTCATAGAAGTATGGTGCTCAAAAAATGTTACGTTACTACACTCCGCAGACCGCAGCCGATGTAGAGCCAGCTTAGGCACTGCCTTTCATGTAGCGTAGTTGAGCGCTGAAAACACGCTGTGCCACTGAGCTGGCACGTGACCAGTGAATGTATGGATGCAGAATATCAGGCTTCTTCTGAGAAATGCATCGCACCTGTATGTTTAGACTAGTGTGGCGGAAGGGACGTCAAGGTTTAAGAAAAACAAAGTGACTTGAAAGATCTTTTGACTCAGACATCGTCATCAGGAGGTGTTGGCTAAGTTTGTTTTGGAGGAGACAGGAAGAAGCAAAGTTTGTTATACATATTATACATTTATGTATTGTTTTAATACGTTGCAAGAGTATTTTGTGTTGTAAAAGACATTTCGTGCTAGTGTAGAATGCGTGTGCAACAATCTATATTTCTGACGTGAGGAAACGTGGAACAGGTGTCAACGTTTTGGGGGACATCGTATTCCGCCAATGCATCTACATATCTATTCCCTCTTTAACTTCTTTTACGTCGTTTTTGTCACGAACTACTTAATTTCGCCCGCTGCAGATTGAGGGTCGGTAGATGATGAGCACCAGCTTATCTCAAGATCAATACTTCTTGATTACGTGACAAGCTACTTGATCTTTCCTCTCTATTTTTTCCGTTTGTTAGTTGCAGACAATGCTTTCTTTTGCGCGAAAAGCATTTATTCTTGAAAGCCATTTCCGAACCTACCTTCCAAAACTACTCGTCGTAGGTATTGCGTATGTGCTGTGTATGGTTGTTTCTATGAATTCCCCCCCAAATAGGCAGTTTTTTGTCGTTTAGATAACAAACCAAGCATGATCTGCCAGTCACCAGAGGAAAAAAAAACGAATGTTTTGTCTCATGTTCGCAATGCTCAAAACGGTTGACCCTGCCTTGCTGAGAAAGTATTTTTTTACGGTACCTTTCGTGGGCCTTGAAATAAAGCGCCCTATCTCAGCGAAGTTAATCTTACAAAGTGCCGACGGTATTACGCGCAGAAGAACGGGGCGCGCGTTGTTGTGAAATATGCTGTGCTTAAAGTTCAGCATAGCACCCACATCTGCAGGTTCGCTTTGTTAATTTCTGCATGACCTGGTGCACTATCCAAAGAAAGCAAATCACCTTTAAACGTGGAAACTAACTAAAACGCGAGCATAAACAGCGACAATAATTAACCCAAAATCAATTTCCCGCTTCAGTATTCAAGTGCTAGGAAAACTTTATGTAAGTGAGGAACTTTAGAACGGTATCTGACAGAAAAAAATCCAGTTGGCTGAATAAAGCCGACGACTAATGAAATGTAATATAACGCATTGCACCCATACGTGGAATAACAATATCAAATATTTTCCTAGATGGCAGGTCCAGGTGCTTGCGTTTGTTTGAACATATCGCCTCAATCGTATTTCTTCGGTCTTGGAACGCCGTCGAGAACCATGCGTGCGTTTTGAAGGGACCAGACGTTTCTAGGCCTGCTTGTATTCAAGGGAATACTTTCATTGCAAAACTAATAGAAAGAACACAAAATAAATGTTAATATATTTACCACCGGCAGACGAAATGTTCGAAAGTCTGCAAGTTTCTCTTAGGCCTTTTATTCGTGTGATTAGCACAAGAATGACTACTGCCTGTGACACCCTGCTGGATCAGAATTGCAAAAAAAGTTGTTTTACGAATTCAAGAATTTTCAGGCAAAGGGGCGAGGAAGAATGTTACGTTTTGTTTGTTTCACTTTAGAAACTTGCACGTCATACGGGAAGTGTCACTTTTGGCAGTACGGAAAAGACTTAGGTACCTCTATTCAAGTTCAGGTCTCATCAGCTCTGTCCTGGTGCCCTATTTGCTGAATGTGACAATTTACCATAAGCCGAATGAGTGATGTCAACCCCCCCCCCCCTCCCCCAAAGCTTCGAAACAAACAACAACAACAACAGCAATAGGTTTGCCGTTTAGAGACGGCGTACAGGATAGCTTAAGTGACAGTTGTTTAGGAAAAGATACCAAGCGTACATTTGTCTTGTCTCACGAAAAGTAGGGTGTTTTCTTTTAATTGAAAAACCCTATTGGTATCCAGCCTGGGGCATGCCTGGTATGCAACTGGGGCAGAATAATGGCATGAATACATGCGGAATATCTTTCGTGCCCATATATGTCTGGTTTAGCGAGTCATGTTGTCCTTCTCTTCTGTGACAAATTTGAACAAATATTTCGCTCTTGTCGCCCCATTTACGAGTTAGGTGTTCGCTTTCAGTGTGAACGATCGCCTCGTGTATTTTCCACAACGCGTATAAGGCTTGGCACCAGGGCTGACAATTGGGCCCCACGACAAGGAGACAAGAGTTCGCTCGGCGAAAGTCTCTATGTCAGAGTTTCTTATTTATTATCGCGCATACCGCCTATGACACTTTGCAGATTGGGTGTGCTTTTTATCTTGTTTGTGTTTTATCTTCTTCTCAACGTTGTCCCTATACCGTGTCGCGCTGTGTGCTCCGAGCGGCGTGTGTGGGTCTCGCTCGACGAGGTCTCGGCACTCGAGCTTCTGTACAAAGTCGGCTGCCATCTGAGAGAAAGAAAGCGAATAAATACAAACAAAAACACCAAAGACGACTCCTTCTATCATCATGGCGCGGCATGTTGCATTCAACAGACTGGGTAACTAGCGCCAGAAGATGATGGTGATGACTACGATAACGATGTTGATGACCTGAAACCATGGCGCACACCCAATAAAGTGGATTGGCGGAGACCCGAGTGACGCAGGTAAGATGGATTCCTTGAATGTACATTTAAAAGCGCGACTAATAAATGAAACGAAGACGAGCGTTCGTACAGGATCTTTCGTGTGCGTTGGTGAGCAGTGTGATTTGCAGCAATTAGTGACGTCATCTCTACAATAGCATGAACACTCAAGTTTTCGGAACCGCTCACTGCTCAGAAACATTTTCTTTGTAGTGTGCACATGTTGTTGTTTCTTTAAACTTAGTTAAAGAACAACTCTAAATTAGGAAAAGAAAAGTAGCCAGCGCCGTTTAATCTGCACCAACATCTCTTTGAACACATATAATAATAAAGAGCAGCAAAGAATGAGTGTGACTGAACAGCCAGACGCAGATAAAAGCGTATAATTTCTGTGTTTTAGTTACAAGAAAGAAAAATAAACAGACCTACCAAAATGAGGAAGAAAAGAAAAGAATCAAGAAAACAGCGTTGTGACATCGAGCGTTCGCAGTCATCACGCGAGATCTGTTAATGTTTACCTGTGCAAGCGTCACACCATGCCTGTTAGCTTAATTTAAGCGAGGTTTTATTTCAATGAAACGACCAATAAAACTGTGAACCTGCATGTAATTCTCCAATACTATGCTATCGCTGTCAATACTTCGCATTTCGGGCCTCACTGTGATATTTTTTATGAAGCAACGAACGAAATAAAAGTGTGCAGGTTGGTTCCTTCTTCTCTTGCTTCTCTTTAGGTTACGGTCTTTTCGGCAATACCAACAGCGACAGCCTGCGTGTGAGCTGAGACATTCTCGAACAAACGCTTAAAATAGACAGGCATTACGCGATGTGCAGTGAGGTTCGTACCATTCAGAAATAATGGTGGTGCCGTATATGACACGCTTATTCTAGTCAGTTTGTAAACTCTCTGGAGATGTAGAATTTGTGAAGGAACAGGCCAAAAGGCAATTATGATGATGATCCTCTGTAGATAAACAGACCGAAAGCCAGCAGTCTACTAGCCTTCTTTTTTTTTGAGAAATTGCAGATTACGGAAGAAGGGTGTATTCTGGAGAGGAACTTACGCCGGACTTCATGCACTTGCACGCAGGCATGTGTTTACGTGCCTTTTAGTGAGTATGGACTGATATTATCTCTAGTAAATTATTACGAGTCTTGTTTTCAATGCAATAAAAAGGCAGGGTGGCTGAAAGACAGAATATAGATATATAAGAAGAGCAAGGTGGCAGGGGGTCGGAATCTTGGACTAACGATCTGAAGGCTCACGGGGTACTGAGCCTATGCAAAAATAAAATTCGCGTAATGCGTATCTAAATATATTGAACGGCGCATGCCTACATGAAAGCCACCTCGGCAGTGACCTCATTGCAACGATCTCTGTAATGTACGAAAAAAAAAAGTATTTGCCGTAGTGCACTAGTTTACGAAACCACGTAGTTGAAATATGATTGTTCTACTTGTGAGATGAGATACGAGTATGCATTCCATCTGTGCCAACTGTCAAAACAACCGCAGAAGGTAAATGGAAACCACAGGCAGCTTCAAAAATATTATGCCTGACTGGCTACCTTGTACTCTGAAAGGAAATTGATAACCAGGACCCAGCATCACCAGGAATTCATAACGCACACACAAGCATCTCTTGGCTAGTCACGAGCGATCGCGTAGGTTTGTTGATTTACGGAAGCACAGCTGCGCTTTTTTTTGCCTTTCTGGGTTGCAGATACATGAAGTCACGGTCATAGAATAAGTTTTGTGAAAGGTCTGCCGGCTGGTAGTCCTGACGCGATGCGAAAACAAGACCTGCGATCCGCAAGGGAAGCTGCTAACGAACCTAATTATAACTCTCTAGCGAAATCAACCATTAAGACATGATCAATGGGACTGACGCCCTTCACCAGCATTTGCGTCGTCATCAAGCAGGTGCAGACTCGCCAACACGTAGCTTTCGAAGTTCAAACCAATGTCGCTTATCGTAGGCGTGACTGAGACTGGTGAGAAAGTTCATGAGGCCATATTCACGATAAACGTTACTAGCGGCTGGATTAGCGGATTTGAAATGTCAATGGTGGATATAAAAGTGAAAAGTCACCATTCCTGAAACAGGGTGTCGCATTTTCCAGTGACTCAGTGTGTTGTCTAAAAATATGTTCTGAGAGCTTGTGGTTAATTCTGCTCTTATCTCTCGCATCCCTGTGTGTTTCCTGTCCTGTTAATTTGTTTCATGTTATGATCAAACACGCCCAGCAATACAATTTGTTAGGCCGCAACAGCTATTACTTGAAAAATGCCTAGACTATCTAGAAAGCACGTATTCAACAATGACACGAAAACCTCGCGCGGCATTCAGGATGACTATGATGGCGCAAGTTTGGTCTATATGATGCTTGTCGTTGCTATAGTTTTGAGAAGGCAATTCGTCTCAGGATAAGGTATGACAAACAACGTCCTCACTATTGCACAGTGGTTTAAGGGACGCCATTTTAAAAGGCTCGCAATTAAGTTTGACCGACTCGTATTCTTTAGGGTGCACCCAAAGACAAAAGGAGAACGGCGCGTTTACATTGTGCCCATACCAAACACTGGTCGCTGCAGAATAAAACTGAAACGGTCACGTCATGCTCACCAGTCAAACTCCATAGCCGCTTAGCAAATGCTGTTGGTAAACTCTTTCGAAATTCCTATGGCAGGCAGCCATGTTTTCCTGGTAAACCTCACAGTGTCTGCAAGAAGGATGCGAGCAGCCTGGAGTGATGGTTATCCCATGCAGCGACAGGAATCGTCATCGATTGCTGCGTATTGGAGTACTGCGCCGTTACTTATACTCGTATTTATTGAATGTTATTCTGCGATTCTTCAACTCTAAGTTAAGGACCGCACAAAGACTGATCGAACGAAACATGTTAGGCCTGACGTTAAGAGAGAGGAAGAGAGCGGTGCGGATCACAGAGCAAACGAGAATAGCCGATATTCTAATTAAATTTAAGATTAAAAATAGAGCTGGGCAGGCCTTGCAATTCGTAGGATGGATAACCGGTGGACCATTAGAGTTACAGAATGGACAGCAAGAGAAGGGAAGCGCAGTCGAGGACGGCAGAAAACTAGGTGGGGTGATGAAGTTCCTAAATTTGCAGGCCCAAGTTAGAATCAGCTAGCGCTAGACAGGGGTAATTGGAGATCGCGGGGAGAGGCCTTCTTCCTGCAGTGGACATAAATATAGGCTGATGATAATGATGCTGGGATTCTAAATAGCGCCAAAAGACAAGGACAGACATACCAACGGCAACACACGTCGCTAGTGTAACCTGTTAGCGACGTGTGTTGCCGTTCTTATATTCATCAGTGTCACTTTCGCACTATTTCAAGTCCCAGTGTGACAGACCAACGAGCTCGTGGCGATGCCGGGTGCGCTGAATTTCCATTACCTAGGCACACGAAAGAACTCCGGAGATTTCTTGCTCTTTGCTCATACTTCCAGAGTTTATTTCACAATTTTGCGTTTAAAGTACCGCCAATGAGGAGATGACATAGTCACTCCTATAGAGGGACGATCCGATATTAGGAATCGCGACGACGCATCCCTGGTTTTAGGTCATCTCCTCACCACCAATACTATGTAATTTTTGATCCCACCACTCCGGCTGCTGTTCACACAGATGCCAGCGATGTTGGGCTCGGCGCTGTAGTAGATATTTTAACAAAAATATGTATTCGACTAGCAAGCGGCTGAATACACAAGCATGACACTAAAAAATTTTGGTAACTAAAATTGTGTCACCAAGAAAGAATATTTTACTATAACAAGGGCAACTGCAAAGTTAAACCTACCTTGACAGCTGTCGCATAGATTTATGTAATTACAGAACACCATGTACATTGCTGGCTGTTGACGCTTATTGACTCCTCCGGTGGACGAGCACTCTGGGCTTTTCGTTTTCAAAGCTTCCACATGCGCATTGTCTACCTTTCTGGTCGTCACCACAGTGATGTTTCGTTAATCTGTGTCAGTTGGCAAAGACGCCTGGCTCTCCGCCTTTGCCGAATTGCTTTCGTCCCCTGCAGGCAGCGAAATGGCTTTGGAACAGTGCAAGAATGCCTTGCTCAGGGCTCTCCTGCGCTATTTTCCTCGCTGTGGTGCCATCTCCACATCCGCATGCTCTGCGCCATCAGGCCTCCAACTTTATGATTTGAGATTGCCTTTTCTATTGGACCAACTACTTGTTTGACGGCCGCAAGTGGTTGCTGCGCACATGCGTGCATGTGGGCACATTCAGAACATGCACACGGCGTCTCTCCACGTTATGTCAGCGTGACATGCATGTACACTTGTGTGCCCAATTGTATTCGGTCATACCCACACTACCAACTCTATACGATTCCTGCTCAACATACCTGCGGTCCGGTATAGTGAATCACGCACCCTGCTGGGCCTTTCCATCGCATCGGCATCAACTTGCATGGAACCCTTGACTTAATGGCTTGCCGAAACCGTTTGATAATTGACGCCACGGATCACATGACGCAGTAAGCGGAAACAGCTACCTTGCCAGCCACCGCAGCCCTTGACGTTGCATCTTTGTTTATTCTTCGTCATGGATCGCCTTGCCAACCTTAATGCCACACAGGGCGCGTGTTCTTTTCGGAAGTCCTAAGCGGATTCGTCTCAGAACGTCGAATCATTCATCGCACCACCTAAAGTATCATTATCCGTATCATCCTAAAGCCAATAGTGGCGACGACACACTTCAACAGAGCGTCATGCTCTTCAAGGACGTCGCGTCCGACCGCACCAACTAGGAGCTCTTTGATTTTCTTGACTTACGCCTACCACACCGCGCAGCACGCTACTACACTGAATTTGTCCTTGTTCCTCCTGCATGGCCGAGAACTTTCGGCCACACTCGACGCCATTATTCCGTACCAACCGAGCATATCCGAGTATAAGTCCCTCTATCGAGCAGCTCGCCAAAGGAGGAATACCTGAAGCTCGCCCCCTTTCTGACAACTTATCGACCAATGGCAGCAAAAGTCCTGACATTACAATGGCCCCCATCCTGGTTGCTTTCGCCCAGACTGTCTCGCCGGGATTGGTGTTCCATCTTGCGGGTTCCATCCAAATGACAAGACGTGATGTATGCACGGAAATATTAGCAGGGTTATGCCATCAACAATTTTGAAGATATAGCAAAAGCAGCAGAGGAATTCTATATTGACCTGCACAGCACCCACAACAGCCATGCTACTTTCATTGCATGTAGTGATGAAATGGATACAGTGGCTCCTTATATGACTAGCGATGAAGTTAGAATAGCCTTGCAAGACATGTCCCGGAGAGAAGCGAAAGGAGATGGAATAACAGTTAATGTAATCAAAAATGGAGGAGATATCAAGCTTCAATAGCCTGTGACACATTATACGCAATGCTTCAAAACTTCAACTGTACTACATAATTGGAAGAACGCCGACATTATACTAATCCATAGGAAGGGGGACTCTCAAAAAATGAAGAAATAAAGGTCATTAGCTTGCTTTCAGTATGGTATAAAATATTCACCAAGATAATTTCCAATATAATAACGCCAATAAGTTGATTTCAATCAACTTAAGACAATAATCTGACTTCAGGAAGGGGTATTCTACAATGAATCGTCTGCATGTCACCAATCATGTAATTGAGAAATATGCGCAGTACCATTAACCTTTCTACAGGCTGTTTCAGTTAACTTGGGCCAAATTTTATAAATATGAAAATACTACGTAGCTAGACAGAACCAAGGTAATGTTGTTTGCTGTCACTTCGAGATACTAATAATATTTTGATAAGTAGTCTTATTTAAATATTAACATCTCAATTATTATAGTTAAATGAAAAGTGTCAATGAGCAACGTGTAGAGCAACATAAAAACTCCCGATACAGCTGTCTGTTGCTCAATACGTGCTACATGAAATTGTTTTTCCGAGCGTGAGAGATGCCCGCGAACACAAGCGCTATTGCCGCCCGACTGGTCGCTCGAGGCAGTTTACGTGTATTCACGGGCGTCCTTTACCGGGAAGGATCACTCACAGAGTTAGCGATGAAACGAAGTTAAGAATCCAACAATAATGAAATGCCGATTACTCACGCTAATATATGCCTAGAACATTTCGTAAGTATAACAGCTTGTCTTCCTCTTGATGCTCGCACTTATCTTCTCGGTCGTCGACGCTAATAGCTTTCACACTGATGATCTGTGTGCTTTGACATCTGGCCACAATTTAAATTAAGAATTATCAGTGAGTAGCGAACTCCACCGCCTACGTATTTCTCCCGAGAGCGATGAAAGTTCATATGCTATTACGCTTCGTGAGTAATGCGACTCTTTTCGGACAGCGTCGTTATGCACAGAATCGTCGCAGCTAATAATGCTGCCAGCACATGGCGGGATTTATAATACCAGCCACGCGATCACGTTACGATGTACATATGTACTGCAAGTTTTTGCTACGACTGTCTGAAATACCTAAAAACACGTTGTTCGAAATAAAATAGCCTTTGATTGATCAAGCATCATAAGGGTAGCGTAAATTTAACTAGACCAATTATCAGCAGCACAAATAAAACTTAACAATTTTTCTGCAAGTACCATTTTTCTTTTTAGTCATAAGGGGCATTATACAATTGAATTGAAACTGACCCTGACAACGTTTAACACGCGCACCCAATCGAGTGAGGCTAGCTTAGCAGGGCTATTTCAAGAATTATCAAGTATTGCGTGGGATAATATTGGTCTTAGTGAGGTTAGGAGAACTGGTGAGGCTTACACAGTGCTGATTAGACGGCCACGTTCTCTGCTACAGATGTCTTCCAGATAAGAAAGAATTTAGAGTAGGATTCCTAATCCATAAGGACATAGCGGGTAACATTGATGAATTCTACAGCATTAATGAGAGGGTAGCAGTCGTCGTAATAAAGCTGAATAGGAGGTATAGAATGAAGGTAGTACAAGCCTACGCCCCAACCTCCAGTCACGACGATGAAGAAATATAACAGTTTTATGAAGATGTAGAATTAGCAATGAGAAAGGTGCAAACTCAGTATACTGTAGTCATGGGAGACTTCAATGCAAAAGTAGGGAAAAAGCAGGCTGGTGAGCAAGCAATTGGCAACTACGGCATCGATTCTTGGAATGCTAGAGGAGAGATGATGGTGGAATTTGCGGAAAGGAATAGGCTCCGATTAATGAATACCTTCTTCAGGAAGCGCAACAACAGGAAGTGGACCTGGAAAAGCCCTAATGGAGAAACAAAGAATGAAATAGATCTGCCGATCCCAGCATAGTTCAGGCAGGATGTAGATGCGTTAGGGAGGGTAAAGTGCAGTGACCATAGGTTAGTAAGGTCTAGGATTTCCCTCAATTTGAAGAGAGAAAGAATCAAATTAGGCAAGAAGAAAAAGGCCAATCTAGACGCAGTAAGGGTAAAAGCTGACCAATGCAGGCTGGTTCTCGCAAACAAATATGCAGCTTTAGAACGGGAAGTTGAAGTTAACATAGAGGTAATGAAGGAAACCGTAACTAGGTTGATCTCAGAGGCAGCAATAGAGGTGGGAGGTAAGGCACCAAGGCAAACAGTAGGTAAGCTCTCCCAAGAAACAAAGGACCCAATCAAGAAACGGCAAAACATGAAAGTGTCAAACTCGAGAGATCAGGTACGATCAGGTTCGCTGAACTGTCAAAACTGATCAATAAAAAGAAAGTAAGGTATATCCGAAATTATAACGCGGAAAAAATTGAGGAAGCAGTAAAATATACGCGCAGCATGAAATCAGTAAAAAGAATTATAACGTGGAAAAAATTGAGGAAGCAGTAAACTATACACGCAGCATAAAATCAGTGAAAAAAAAACATGACTTAGGACAGGGCAAAATGTATGCTCTGAAAGATAAGCAGGGTAATATCATCAGCAATTTCGATGACATAGGAAAAACAGCGGAAGAATTCTATACTGACCTATACAGTACCCAGAGCGGCCAAGCTACTTTCATTCGAAGTAGTGATGAACAGGATACAGAGACTCCTTCTATACCTAGCGATGAAGTTAGAAGGGCCTTGCAAGACATGACCAGGGGAAAATCTCGTGGAGAAGATGGAATAACAGTCGAATTAATAAAAGATGGAGCAGTATCAAGCTTGAAAAGCTTGCTGCCCTTTATACGCAATGCCTCAAGACTTCAAATATACCAGAAAGCTGGAAGAACACCAAAATTATACTCATTAATAAGAAGAGAGACGTTGAAAATTGCAGAATTATAGGCCCGTTAGCTTGCTTTCGGTATTGTATAAAATATTCACCAAGATAATTTCCAATAGAATCAAGGCAACACTTGACTTCAGCCAACCAAGAGAACAGGCTGGCTTCAGGAAGGAATATTGTACGATGGATCATATCCATGTCATAAATAAGGTAATAGAGAAATCTGCGGAGTAAAATCAGCCTCTCTATATGGCTTTCATAGATTATGAAAAGGCATGTGATTCAGTAGAGATACCAGCAGTCATAGAGGCATTGCGTAATCAAGGAGTACAGGAGGCATACGTGAATATCTTAGCAAATATCTACAAGGATTGCACAGCAACTTTGGTTCTCCACTAAAAAAGTAGAAAGATACATATCAAGAAAAGGGTCACGCAAGGAGACACAATCTCTCGAGTGCTATTTACTGCATGCTTAGAAGAAGTATTCTAGCTCTTAGACTGGGAAGGCTTACGAGTGAGGATCAACGGCGAATACCTCAGCAACCTCCTATTTGTAGATGACATTGTATTTTCAGCAATAACGGCGACGAATTACAACAAATGATTGAGGACCTTAACCGAGAAAGTGTAAGAGTGGGGTTTAAGATGAATATGCAGAAGACAAAAAATAATGTTCAATAGCCTCGCAAGGGAACAAGAATTCAGGATCGCCAGTCAGGCTCTAGAGTATGTAAAGGAGTACGTTTATCTAGTTCATTTACTCACAGGGGACCCTGATAATGAGAAAGAAATTTATCGGAGAATAAAATTGGGTTTGAGTGCATTCGGCAGGCATGGCCAAATCATGAGTGGGAGCTTACCACTGTCATTGAAAATAAAAGTATACAATCATTGCATTCTACCGGTGCTAACATATGGGGCTGAAACTTGGAGGTTAACAAGGAAACTCGAGAACAAGTTAAGGACCGCACAAAGAGCGATGGAACGGAAAACGTTAGGCCTATCGTTAAGAGGCAGGAAGAGAGCGGTGTGGATCAGAGACCAAACGGGGATAGCCGACATTCTATTTGATATCAAGCGGAAGAAATGGAGCTGGGCAGGTCATGTAAGGCGTAGGATGGATAACCGGTGGACCATTAGAGTCACAGAATGGATGCCAAGAGAAGGGAAGCGCAGTCGATGACGGCAAAAAACTAGGTGGGGTGATGAAGTTAGGAAATTTGCAGGCGCTAGTTGGAATCATCTAGCACAAGACAGGGGTAAGTGGAGATCACAGGGAGAGGCCTGCGTCCTGCAGTGGACATGAATAGGCTGATGATGATGATGATAATTGAATTGAACTGAGTCATAACCAAAATTATACTACTTTTTTTTAAACTTCATGCCTATACTGATAGCTTCTCCAAGCATGTACCTATAATGCCAAAGGAAAATCACTAGTGCTGCTGTTCATAGTCTTCTTTACAGTATTCTTACACAGTGGGGAAAAGCACAATGCGCTTAAGCGGTGCGCTTTGGCATATATTTTATGCCAAGAAAGTTTCCTTTAAAATAATTTGACAACATTAGGAATCGACTTCTAAGTGCAAGTAAGACATGTCACCCTCATGCAATAAAAAAAAGTTAGTGCAATTTTAGTTGAGATTAGTTGAGAATTGTATAAGAGATTATGACGCAGATTCCGACGTACGTAGTTTCATTGATACTGTTAGCAAATATATGCATATTATGACGTATTCCCTAGTTTCAATGCTCTGGGATGAAAGTCGCCGACAGAGAGAGAAAGAAAGACAGGGAGGACAACGAGAGGATTGTCCGGTTTGCTACCCTACACTGGTGGTAAGGGAAAGGGGAATAGAAAGAGGAAAACAGGAAGCGAGTGAGCACTGAGCGCACAGGGGCATTACACGCGGTCTTTATAACCGGTGCACTTCAAGTAGTGCACTATTGCACGAATCGCTTTTTATGCCAGTGACGGATGCGGCCAGGGTCTGAGTATCCTGGAATCACAGAACGGTCTGGAGTCCCGTCGGTTTGAAGTTTTCCGCAGGGAGAGGAGTTGTACGTCGTAGCGAGGACCGATACACAGTGGGTGCTCAATGGCTTCGTCTCACATCGCGCACTACGCCATTCCGATACCATGGCCTCTGGACAAAATAAAGATGTGCCCATAGGATAGGTACGTCACTCAGTCGCAAGCGGCACTATAAGGTTGTTTCGCCACGGGGAAGTCTAGATGGCATTTGCAGCCGTGGCAAGGGGTCTAGCTTATGCAATCGGCAATTGAAGACATTTGAACTTAAGAAAGCTTGTGACTTTTTGCCTGCAAGCGCGTCGAAATATGCTTTATACGGTACAGCCGGAAGAACAAAGATAACTCCCACGATTTATTTCGCCCGAATACAGCTAAGAAACACTGACACGCGAACAAATACTTCAACTTTTTTTGCACAATCAATAACAGTAGAGCGCAAACGATTGGCCTTGATAATACTGATGAAAATATGTCAGAATGTATCTGTTGCCTCCGTGATTCTAGTAGGCTTATTTCGAGTGTTAACAGCAAAACAGAGGATTGAGAGTGCTTTTTATTCGAAGGCCGTATTAGCCGTCAGATGGTGAGATTATGTTAAAATGGCCTCAATTGAAAGTGTTCGCGCCTGTTATGTATATGTAGCGGCAAGAGGCAGGCTGCTCTATTTTACTCCTTTTGTTTTCCTAGCGATATGTCGTGAATTCATTATTAAGGCGAAAGCCTTAGCTGTGTACGTAGGCGGTGCCCTTGCGGTGACTTTGCCTTGGCGAAACTGTACCGTTACAAAAAATGTTAACGAAAAGAGTAAAAACGCGTTCGAGAATGCTCGGGTTGACCTCACATTTCTCAGGGAGGTTTCTGTAAACAAAGTGAATTTGTGGCTTTGAAAAGAAAACTTGGTCAATTTCGGTGTGGGTGGGAATGGAAGCCGGGCCTCCGCTCTGCGAGACGAGCACGCTTCCCTGAAGCCAGGGCTGCTTTTTTTTTTCTTTCATTGCCTTATGTGCAAAATTCACTCATTTATGAACACCCCAGTTCAACGAAGTAGCACGTGAAAAGCATATGTAACATTTATCAACCAGCATGATTGCAATCACATCAATTCTGTTAATGTTGCCAAGGGTTCTAACCTCGACAACCATTCCGGGGCGCATTCATGCGCCCTTGTGCACCTCCAGAAAGGCGTTTATACTCTCTCGGAAGTACATTCGCGCAGGTCGTGCGTCTGGGTCACAGTAATATCCAGCGATTCTGGAGCGCCAGAGGCTGTGAAGGCCCACGAGCCTTACCAGATCAAAAGGAAGCCCATCGTCGTTTTCAATCGCTAGATATCTGATACCGTGGGGATGTAGGAGGAGGAATAAACTTTTATTGTGGAACCAGCACTTTAAAATGGCCGGGCCTAAGCCTCCCATGAGGGGACGTCGATGGCTTGCCTCGCCGCCGCCTCACGGGCGTGCTGGGTCGCCCACGTTTGGTCGTCGAGGGCGGAGCTCCGCAGAGCCTCACGCAACCTCGACGAGAGGGTCGTGGTGTTAATTTGTGTGTACTGTGCTGGGCACTCCCACAGTATATGCGGAAGCGTAGCCGGGTGAGTGCCACAGCACCATGTGGGGATCTAGAGGGAATTCTTTTTTAACTGTCTTTTGTAAAACATCCAAAAAGAACACTCCCTCCCAACAATGTAGAAAAACGTGGTCAGTTGTCTCGGGTTGATTACAGATTAAGCAATGTGTTCCCCACGGTACAAAAAAACCCTATTCTTTCAAAACTGTCATTACTGTAAGCGTTCCGGTATGAACCTTGAAAAAAAAAAGATTTTAACCCTTGTGGAATTTGCATAAACTTTACCCTTTTAGTACATTCTGGCCCTGGCTACCTCTGTAAAGGGATCCATATAAAGGAACAGGAAATTCAGTGTCGCACAGATCCCTGTACAGCTTTTTTTCTTTGGACAGAACTCGGGTAATCTTCTGAAGCCAGGGCTGCTCCACGGTTGTGTCGTACTAAAGGTGTTCCTAGTGCATACCTCATTGCATAAGTCACGTGGTCACCGAGACGCGCTCATGCCACTGCTAGCGCGTTCGTCGTCGTCTTCTTCCACCGCTGGCAGGCTTTCGCCTTCACGTTTTACAAACGTGTACCACTTGCCTTTTTTAAATAAGCATACCAGTAAAGTACACGTGCCACAAATACTTTACCTTCCAGGCATCCGCCGCCGCTCAAGAAGCCTACCGAAAGTCTTTACACTTTCTGTGTTTTTCACATCAATACGACACTGAGCAGCACGCGCAAAGTGAGTGAAGCTATTTCTTCAACAGTAGTAATCATGAATGATTAGCACCGAAAAAATAAACGCTGAACAAGACCAACAGCTTATAGCAGAAAGCACCTTGTGTGATGGGCCTGAAATCAGTAAAGTAATGCTTAGTTAGGTAGTTGGATTAGTAGTATCAGAGTATTAATCGACGTAACGACACGCACTGATCTAAGATATAAATAAGAAAACTTGCACTCAAATTTCTAACTTTAAAACCAATTTACTTCAGCGATCATTGTACGTAGCTAACCCTACAACTGCATGTCAACATAAGTATAAAATATTTGTTGTAAAATCAACTTGCGTGGTATAATAGGAAATAGTATTCACGTTTGAAGGGCAAAATTTTCCATGTATCTCCTGAAATGTCACCTTTTTGTGCAGCTCTTCAAATGTGCGTTTTCAAACGCACTTAAGCCATTGATTTGGTTGTCCTTTAACTGCACTTTCTTCAGCACTCAACTAGCTTTATGCACATAGATATCCCTAAGAGACGACGTAGAGAGCTATAAGTAAAATTATTTTAAATCAGTATAACGTTCGAAGCATTGTAACATTTCTGTTTCGGTGAAGTCGTCAGCGCTGCAGTTTTCGTTTTGCATAGAATGCCAATCCCAATAGGATCAAAATGAACATATTCCCATTTCTGTGCCATATTGTTTTATATTTGTTCAAGATCATTCAAAAGATGGATAGATGTGGCAAAAGCAGGTCTTGCTCCGCAGAGTCACCGTCGAGCGTGTGATGCTGCTATCTGGGCTTTCCTTGACATGGCATGGCAAGGCGAGAACTTTATTTTGGTCCACCGACTTAGCTTGGGGGCTAAAGCCAACAGGCTAAGTCGGTATCTCCGCCGACGTAGGCACCGGTAGGCCAAAGGCTTGATAGTCACACAAAATTTCCTTGACAGTCGCACAAAATTTTAAAACAGAATACACCATGACTAAAAGTGCAAGATACCGATGGAATTCTGTAACAAAAAAATTCAGGGGATTTGAGCGTCTAAGCAATAAGCACCCCTTATCATGGAAGTAATACCAGCTAGCAAAGATGCCGTCGGTAAACGTGCGGGTTATGTCTATAGGATGCGTATGCAGGTTGCAGAAGAATCAACGTTCCGAAAACATAGGAAGCACACTATGTGTCATAACCAGTATGTACTACTATTGTGCCACACTGCGCAAAAAATTTGCAATAACGCACAGCTTGGATCAAAAATGATAGAGGCTGGGATGAGAAATGTGATTAAGATAGACTCATCATTTTAAAGCTGTGCCGCTATAATGAAGAAGCGATATTTAAACTCGATAAACAAAGTGCGCAGTTTCCATGCACTGTGGGATGGAACAATAAGCATGGGATTTCACAGGTTGCTGATTATCCAACATGAGCGGCAAAGTATAGGCTTACATGGTAACGTGGGTACTTAACATAAACAAAAAATAATTTCCGTGCAGCGTCTTAGTCAGAGCTGTTAAATACCTGGTGAGTAATGAGCTTTCAACTCGCAATAAGCACAGAACCAGCCCGTTCCGCCCCCTCCCAATGATTCAACCTGTGAGATAGGAGTTATTGTTAAGGTGACGGTTGTTCGTGCTTTTTTATATCATTTTATGTCCACCTGCTTTCCGTAATTACAAATGAACAGGGCCCGAATAGATTCTGATAAGAACATAGTCTTTTATTATGTAATCATTATTTTCTGGTGAAAATGTTGTCCGTTAAGAGCCATGGCAATGTTTTCTTTTTCAGCTCTAGTTACTGTTCTGTGGTCTTGATTTGACTGTGTGCTCCTTTTTTATAACTCATTTTGCCTTTTATACTGTTGCAGGCGCAGTAACTCTCAGTTGAAATGAGCAGTCTCAAAAAGAAATAAATGAATATGGTATGTCCAATCAGGGGTAGCGATGCGGCGAAAGCCGTAGCAGCGTCCCCTCTGGGTGCATGCAATGACGAACAAGTTCGACAGCCTTAAAGTTCTAGCAGGTGCCGCGAGGTACCTTGCACTTAGAGCTGAAGCTTCGAGGAATAGCAAGGAACAAAGCGTTGAATTTATTCCAAGTTTACGAAGTGCAGTTTCAAGTAATCTTTTTTCTACTATGAACGAGCGGCAAAGAAAAAAATTGTAATCGATACATTGAATCTTTCTCATAGCAAGAAGGTTACCTGAACAGAGAAAGACCTCCTAAATACGGGGTTCATTGGTAGATATGGCGACACCCGAACTGTGTAAATCCCTAGAACATTTCGTAAGCATAATAGCACGTCTTCCTCTTGACGCTCGCACTTGTATTCTCGGTCGTCGACGCTAATAGCTTTCACACTGATGATCTTTGTGCTTTGACATCTGGCCACAATTTAAATTAAGAATTATCGGTGAGTAGCGAACTCCACCGCCTACGTATTGCTCCCGAGAGCGATGAAAGTTCATATGCTATTACGCTTCGTGAGTAATGCGCCTTGGCACTTCTGTTCTTTTCGGGCACAGTCGTAATGCATAGAATCGTCGTAGCTAATAATGCTTCCAGCGCTTGTCGGTATTTATAATACCAGCCACAACATCATGTTACGATATACATATGTACTGCGCGTTTCTGCTGCGACTGTCTGAAATAACTAAAATATGCTGTTCGAAACAAAATAACCTTTGATTGATGAAGAATCATAAGCGTAGCGTAAATTTAACAAGACCAATTATCAGCAGCACAAATATAAACCAACAATTCTACTACAATTACCATATTTCTTATTGGCCATAAGGGGCATTATACAATTGAATTGAACTCAGTCTTAACCAAAATCATACCATTTTTTTTAATTTTATGCCTATACTCAAAGGTTCTCCAAGCATGTACTCGATAATGCGTAATGAAATTTACTAGTTTGCTCATGATATTTTTTACGGTATTCTTCCACAGTGGGGAAAAACACAATGCGCTGAAGCGGTGCGCTTTGGCATAGATTTTAGGTCAGGAAAGAGTTTCCTTTAACATAATTTGGTAACATTAAGAATCGACTTCTAAATTGTAAGTAAAACATGCGCTCCTCATTCAATAAAAAAAGGTTAGTGCAATGTTAATCAAGAATTGTAGAAGAGATTATGACGCAGATTCCGACGTACGCAGTTTCATTGATACTGTTAGCAAATATATAGATTTTATGTCGCATTCCCTAGTTTCAATACTTTGGGATGAAAGTCGCCGCCAGAGAGAGAAAGCAAGGAGAGGGAAGACAGGGAGGTCAACCAGACGATTGTCCGGTTTGCTACCCTACACTGGGAGTAAGGGAAAGGGGAATAGAAAGAGGAAACAGGAAGCGAGTGAGCACTGAGAGCACAGGGGCACTATACGCGGTCTTTATAACCGGCTGCACTTCAAGTAGTGCACTATTGCACGAATCGCTCGCGGCACCTAGTCCACGTCTCCATTCTGGTGTACAGAATTAATTCTTTGAGCTTGTTTGTGTGAGCTCCGGTAGCCGAGCAGCATACACGGCAGGTGTTCTTTCCCAGGTGCTTCTTTGACCAACACTATGTTTCTCGCTGCCCCCAGGCCTCGTCTCCATTCTGGCGTACTGCGACGCTAAACGGTGGCGGTGGTCGATAGTAGCACTCATGTGGCTGTTGCCCGTCAGCAGCTTTCTTGCACTGCCTTGGCATGGATGTTGCCGCTACGCCGCTACAATGCACTAAATATTTCGTTTTGCAACAACAAATTAACTGTATTCGTAGAGACGTTGTGACAGACGAATAATTGCCAGCTGTTTGAATAATTTATGTTGCAGGTGACATCTGCATGATGTGCGTGGAGAGGAATTAGACTCGCACCAAATTAATTTCTAGTTGTGTGACATTCTATATAAATTCGCATACCAAGCTTCAAACAAACTGTATTCATTCACTAAGAGTACTACACGAACAGATACGAGGACATTTTTTTAACGTCTGGCCACTATTCTCGTATCATACGTTCTTTTTTTACATGTACGCTCGGCTGCAAGTAAGAAAGTTGTTGGTAAGTGCCAGTCGCCTATTTTATATTTTAGCAAGTCCAGTAGGTGTCATGGCCCGTTAATGTCGCAGAAACAAACTAAGCAGGTTATGCGCTATACAGTATACTAAATTAGCCGCAGTCATTAGGCACACTGTATTATATAGATATGATGAATATTTGTTGTGAACATTTCTTTCTGTGCTAAAGACTATTTCAGCTAGCAGTGGTGTGCTGAGCGTAGACCCTACTTTGCCGTCCGCCAGTTACACATGCCACCACGTAGCAATGATCCCCGGTGATCGAAGCAAACTAACAATGTGCAGCAAATGAGCTTTTTTTTACTTACTAAACCCCCCATGTTCTACTAGGTATCAAGCGTGTACTCCCAATAAAGCCCACCTACCTTAGGTATACTGCTTCTCATTTCGCTCTAGATTTAATACTACAGAAATTGCAATACGGGTAGTACAGTTTGCTGAAGTGATCGGGCCCACGCCATTAAAGAAAGAAAAATGTTCAGGTTCTAAATATATTTATAACGTCTAACTTAGCGACGGCAAACAATTCTTATGAGACCGTCTCTGCTCGAGAGAATTGTAGTGTCCTAGCAGATATAAGAGATCTCTCAACTATAAATATAAGCGCATTAGGTAAATTTTACACGTAAAAACTACGCTTAGTACAGAATGACGCGGTATGAGCTGTTTTATAGACACGTAGAAGTGAAAGAGCTTGGGAACGGGAGAAAGAAAGAGGAAGTAGAAATATTTGAAAAAGAAAAAAAAAAAAACAAGACGAGCGTAAGGTTCACTGTAACGCTTGGAATTTTGTCCTTTTAGCTAGGAAGGCTACAATATTTTAGTGCAGCTGACAATCAATTTTACCGTGTTCATGGCATGATAAATATACGTACTGACCATTCTTAAGTTTTCCAGAACTTTTAAAAATTACCTGTTGCCGATAACATAATTGTAGTCCTTGGGATGGATTATTCATAAACATGGAGATTACTTGCACGATGAATTGAAACACACTTTAAAATAAAAAAATAACAATTCCACTTTCCAATTGTTTAGTTTACGGCGTATATTCCAATTTACGAATTGAGACAAATGTGTTTGGAAGACACATTCACTTGGAATAAATTTCCAGAATAACATCCGTTTAGAGATATGCGCCATCAAACGCCGTTGAAATGCACTGTTGTTCCACCTAATTTATGACAAAATGCTCTTTCATGCATTGAAGCACAAATGTAACTGGAACGCCGACGCATTTCGTCCAACATTCAGAGAAATATACAGGGTGTTTCAGCGAACACTTTCAAAAATTCTTAAAGTTTACCTGTGGCAGATAGCCCAATTCTAGTTAATGAGCCGGTCTACTCGAAGCGGCGGACATTACTTGCGCAAAAAAACTAAATGCATAATCGAATAATTAATAAAAATTCACTAATTAAGTTTTTAACTAATTACCTGATGGCCCATAATGTAATCTACAAATTGTAGCCGTGGAGTTCGCAAGGCGGATCCACTTGGAACGAATTCTCGGGATGACACCAGTTTCCGGATATTAATTCCCGAACTTTGCGGAGAAATGCATTGGCGTTCCAGTTAATTTTGTGCTTCAATGCATAAAGCGACGTTTTGTTAAGAAACTAACTGGAACGCCAATGCATTTCTTCGCAAAGTTCGGGAATTAATATCTCGAAAGCGGTGTCATCCCGGGAATTCGTTCCAAGTGGATCCGCCTTGCGAACTCCACGGCTACAATTTGTAGATTACATTATGGGCCATCAGGTAATTAGTTAAAAACTTAATTAGTGAATTTTTATTAATTAGTTGATTATGCATCTCAATTTTTTGCGCAAATAATGTCCGCCGCTTCGAGTAGACCGGCTCATTAACTAGAATTGGGATATCTGCCACAGGTAACCCTAAATAAATTTTGAAAGTGTTCGCTGAAACACCCTGTATATATTGAAACTGGTGTCATCCTGTAGATTCATTTCAAGAGGATACATCTTGCAAACTCAACTGAAATCAAATTCGAATTCTTAATACTTTAGCATATTCAGGTGGAAATACGTTTTATTCTACTTAGGTACAAAACACAGTCGACGTTATTTTGATGACTTCAAGTGGACGCTTAAATTACATCAGCAGTTTGTTCGAATCAGCGGACCGTAAAATATGTGCTCTGCCACCGATATTTACCATTCGAGGATGACTATTCTAACCGTACTAGGTTTTTAGTTTTGCATGTGACTTTTGCAGCTCATCATTAGAGAGATTACGTGTGTCTTCAAGGCGATTCCAAAGAACGACAAGATATGTATATGCTGTTAAAGTTGCGCTGTCGAGGTCTTCATAGGTTGCAATTCCAAAGACCGACAACATATGTATACGCTGTGAGAGCTGCACTGTCAATGCCTTCGAAGGTCCACAACCCATTGACTACTGCCAGTGGCCTTGCTACGCGTCGACCATAAATCACCTGCAAAAGCGAGGAGCCCAACCGTGCTTCGAGCAGTTCTCTGTAGTTATAGAGCAGTGGTATCTGTACAGGTGAAAAAGCGTGGTTTGAGCGAGGTACCTGTGCATGCGAGGTGTAAGAGCGATGTACGTGTAAAGTAACGAGGCTTTTACTGACACATCCTTTTTAGCATGGTGATCAGGGTCGGGTTAAACTTCTCGATGAGCCTATTAGCCATGGCATGGCGAGAGGTGGATCAAAAATGCCTGGCAGCATGCAGACCGCCGGTGCCTGAAATGAGTGTTCATGTCAAGCATGCTTCTTGCTAACTTACGCTCTTTTTGCAGACCAATGCGGGAAAAAAACTAAGTCAGTCCTTCGGCCATATGATCAGCATCCATCGTAGGGAGTACAATGGCATCTGAACAGTATTTTACTAGAGTGTACTCGAATGGGGGAGGGGGTCCAGCGCACGCCTTAGCAAGCGCCGAGGGTGAAGCAAAAAACGCGGAAAATGTGGCGGCGCTGCCGTCGCCTTATTCTGAAGCTCCGGCCAATAAACGTTGGCTCCGGCTGTTTCGGTAGCGCTCATTGGCTGAGGCGAGCTTGCGGGCTGAGTATATAGCTGTCGTCTGCTCGACGCACCGTCGTTGTTGCGTCGTTTGCGTTCTTTCCGCTGCTCTTTTTCCATTTTATTTACAATAGATCGGTGGGGAATAATCTCAGTGTTACCGCCACCTAGTATTCGCCTGTCAAAGCTCCATGCAGCTGCGGTAGGGTCTCCGACGCGACAAGCGTCCGACCGGCGAGCGGGGCCGCTCATTCGGAAGAAAGTGACGGTGGCGCCACCTGGATTTTCAATAAAAAATGCCTCAGCGCAGAGCCCTTGTTGGACCCACTCCCCCAATCTAGTACACTCTAATTCTACGGTCAGGTCTAAACAGTTGCCAATGTCTGATTTCAACAAAGAGAACATATTACGTCGACCGCAACACGCTAAAAGCAATGCGTACGCCAGGCCTGCGGCTCAGTGGCACAACACCAACTTAGCATTACAGTGTTGCTCACTGGCTGCTAACGCATGAATTGGGAAAACTGGTGGCAGAGAAGTCTAGCTTTTTTAAAGAACGAGTAGCAGTTGCCTTATTGTGACTTGAAGCTTCTGTCGACTCTAGTGAAGAGGAATTTTAACGTGCGCTCGTTGTGGCGTTCCGGAGATTTGTATTTTCATCCATCGCACAATATATCACAAGCACACACGAGGTCTGTCCTCTTTTGGCTGGACCATGCTGAGACACAGCAATGTTGCTTCATAGGTATTGTTTATACAATGAAGTTTAAGGACGTAGCTTTAATAAAGTTGTCTGAAACGTAATTATAGTGAGTATCTGGATCGTGCGGTCATCTTACACCCGGTACGTTTCATAGCGCGAGACCGTGATGTGGTTGGCTATGCATATAGCGGTTAATGGTGAATGTACCTAATGTCGGGCTTCGTGGAAATCATTCTCAGAACCAAGAAATAGCAAACCACGATTTCTCTTTCTGGTAACCCATTGCTTCGGAACTGGGTCTGGTCGGTTAATCACAGTATTACTGCCCATATGCCGAAGAACTGAATTTTTTCATCTATACCTTACATTTCGACAACTGCCATTCCTGCCACCAAGGAACACATATGTATTTCATCACCTGTTTCATTAGCTGTGTCACGACTTTTTTTTTTTTTGCTTTACAACGTTGACAAACAAAGGAACACCATGACGGTTCTCGGTGACCACAGGGCAGACATCTGCTCTTTCTGCGCCTTCTAACTCTAGCAGTTGTCGCTGTTGGGATGGCTCTTCGCACAGAACTTCGAATTCCTAGCTTTCGCTAAGCTGTTCCATACATTAGCTTGATGCTATAGACCATGGCATAAACTAAACATTGGTTATTTCCTTGGAGTGCCAATGGAGTTTCTTTTGAACTCTTTTAAATCATTTGAAACCTTCCATTGATTCGTAAGTCAGTAGCGTCTGCTAGCGATCGGAGTGACTTGCATTCTACAGCTTCCAGGAATAAAGGAAGCTTCATATGACATCATCGGACAATCGGTGCTGTAATCATATGGTCTTGAATGTTTTCAAACGCTGGACACGTTAGTTATGTCAAGTCAGTGCTCAAAATACAGTGAAAGTATCTCGTCTTTGTCCAAGTATCTTCATTCTCCACCCGGGTCTTGTGAAATTTCTGCAGATAGCCTTCCTTGCACAGTCAATCGTTGCTATTGCGACACAGCTTTCTTCACAATCTGATAGTTCAATGAATAGGGGGTACTTATTCGGCCAATGACTTCACCGCTTAAACTGACGCCCGCAGCTAGGGTCCACTTTTCTTGCTGGTAATCTTGCCTTCATCTCAAGTGCTAGAACATGCGCTAATTAAACAACGGAGTGAACTTACGTGGCTTGAAAACCGAAAGGCGCCGCTTGGCACAGGCATCGGATCAAAGATAGTTGTTGCGGATTTATTCTGAGCTTCATCTTGCAGCACAAGAGTTTGTCAAAATATTGTGTATTGTGTCTTGCTCGCCTTTCTCTCAGAAGCGCGTTATTATCTTTGGTGTGTCTGTTGATTCTCAATCCACGTACGCCATTACATGCCATTACATGCCTAGCTGTGAGCCAAAAGAAGCTAATATAGCTGTATCTTTGATGCAGTTTATTCAGTGAACTTGCATTCGTGGGATTACGTCATTTAATAATTTTATGAGATATATCATGGCAGGCTTCCAGAAATGTGCCAGAATAAACATTATTATGCCCATGAACACTCACCAAAGAACGAAATAGACGCACCAGTGCACACGCAATATTGTAAAAATACACAGCACAATTTACGAACAGTAGAGGCGAGACATATTGAAATAAGCTAATGCTAAGCATTTGCGGTCTCATATATTTTACCTTCAATGTAGGGATGGGCAAAACGGCTCACTTCAGTGAGCGGCTCGGAACGGCTCAGCTCACTGAAATGAACCGGTTCACTTGAATGGCTCACCGGTTCACTTAAATGTGTCACCTGTGTTATGCATATTCTATAGTTATTTGGCTTTGAAAAAAAAACGATATATGCATAATTGAATAACCGTGTTATTGGTATTTTCGTTATGTTAGGGATTATTTTTACATAGATTAAAAGCATGAATTTTTAGTTGTAATGACACGTTCTTTTCTCAAATCGAGGTTAAAATGCTTATAATACTGTAACAGGCAGAATGCGACGTACTTTTCTCAGAAAAAAATGCAACTTCATCGTCATTACAGGAGCTTTCTGTTTTTGTGGTACATTAAAATGAACTTTGGTCGAAATAAGAACACAAAATTATTTATATTCATTCTTATTCATTCATTCTTTATTCATTTATTCTTTATTAATTTATTCTCACGCTCACTATAATATGAGTGAGCTGTAACGCCATGCAAAATGAATGTCGAAATCATTTCTTGAAGTACAATACAAAAATCATACTAAAGATCCACAAAAGTACCACACGTATCTTTCGTTTTTTTTTGTTTGTTTTGTTTTTGCTCTCTTGAGAGCACGCGCGATACTGGCGATCATGCCATCATGCGCCAGGACAAAAGAAAAAAAGAAATGAAGTTCTAATACAACAAAACAGATCACTCGCCTCGTTTTATTGACGTGCTAATGATACACGCTCAGAAAATGCAGTGGATGCCATGGGCGACATTTTCATGACTACGCTAGTTAGCACAAATGAAGACCAGGACGTAAACTGTACGTTCAGCTGTTGTCTTTAAAGACACGGAAGACCATCTTCGAAGTGTTGTTGCACCAGCGCACGATGTGCGATCGGTGAGAGTCGTGAGACATCGTTCGAACAGCAGCAGGCAACGAACGGTACCATACTTTGTCAATTAAGGCTTCTTTACTTCTCCCTTCGGTGGCACCGGGACGTACAAAAAACCAAAGGGACTGCTGCGCACACCAAACTGCGAGCGAGTACGAGAAGCGCGAGTCTGCCCACGCCGGCCACCATTTGTCGGTCAGAAAACGAAATCTCGAAACCCAGCAGAAGACAAGGCTCTGACGGGCCGACGGCACGGTCCGGCACGGTTGATAGAACGAGAGAGAGCCGGCTTCCTCTCTCCGAAAGAACCGCCGCTCACTTTTACTGAACCACGGCTTGCTCGCTCTATAAAAGAGCGGCTCAAAAGATCCGTCTCGCTCCTGAGCGACCCATCTCTAGTTCCGTCTCTTCTGCTGGGTGCTACTTCCGCGCCATCTATTAGCAGTGCGAGAAAGCAACTGCCCTCCAGCCCATCCTCGCAAGAGTCGCCTCTACCCCGTCGCCTTCGACTGCCTTTTGAGCCACTCATCCTCTGCTTTGTTTGTTTTGTTTGTGTGTCTTAAAAAAAGGATTTCATGTGGCATGCGCTGCCGGGCTGCGCGTTCCTTTACGTTTTTTTTTCTCTTCACGGGCGCCTTAGATGATGCTGCTTCTCTTTCCGCTGCCGCGCCTGCGACCTGTTTCTCTTCTCGTATCTTTCAGTCCCCACCGCCCTGTGCAGCGCGGTTGAGATGTCCTCTATTGAGAGACAGTTATCGCGCTGCTCTTAACTCAAACTTTCACCCTTTCCCAATATAATCTCATTCTCTTGAAGTACGAGTGAGTCGTGGTTCAAGTGACCGGCGGTTCTATCGGAGAGAGAACCGGCTCCCTTTCTCCCAAAGAACCGCCGCTCACTTTTACTGAACCACGGCTTGCTCGCTCTATAAAAAGAGCGGCTCAAAAGATCCGGCTCGCTCCTGAGCGACCCATCTCTACTTCAATGTGCCTACTAAATATAAAACAATGTTTCTCGTCATGCATTTCGCTGTCGTTGAGGCCGCTGGCACGTTGAGGCTGTGTAGCTGATCCCGAACGACGCCACCATGGGGCTGCCCATGAAATGGCATAACTTACAGCTGCAGAAGTGGCTGTTGGACAGCCACAGTAGCCGCGGCAGTCTTGCAGTAGCTCTGGGTACCGCTCTCACCACCACCAAGCCTGGTTGTCGAAGTCACCCAGGACGGCGGAGGCCTCACCAGGTTGCCTTGACCAATTCCTCAACAGGAGCACAATTATTTTAGGCTTGACACTCTCCACAAGGTGGGCGTGGCCAAAATCGTCTTGGCTCCCTGAGCTCGTGACTACCTCGCTTTGTTGCCTGGAGCGGTTTTACAGCAGGACCCTCACAGCAGAAGAACGACGTGTTAACGTCTACGTAGTTCTCATGACCGGGCGTCCTGCGAGAACTAGTTCGCTTTGAACACCGAGCAGCGCTGGACACCGCCACGCAGCACGAACTATTCGCTAAGAATGCATTGCACAATTTGTCGTCGCTTCCGCATGGCGAACACCACGTTTGTTTTTCTCGTGTGCTTCTAGATATTTCATGACGCAAGAATATGAATTTGTGAACATCATGTTTCTATTTTGTTTCGCCTATCATGTTCGGCTTACCATGTTTATACCTTCAACCCTAAATAAAAATTCTTCTTGCCCCTGGCACTAAAAGTTAACATTGGCTTCTAGAATGCCAGGAATTGAATTCAAAGTGCCCACCTACTTTTTTCGTGAAATAATTTGTTTGTTTTACATATATTTCAATAGACGACATCGAAGTTGGACCCGAGCTAAAGCTTCCTCCTAAGAGGTATACGTGGTGCAAATAAAAAAATGTCCAACTATATGTGGCCTATCTGTATGCAGGCTGGCACTTAAGTCGTCCACATACGTTGGATTGTGGCTGATAAAGAACATGACGTATATCACTAGTTATTTAAAGTGAAACTTTCCTTAGTGTTCATTGCGGTTCAGCGAGCGTGCGTCATCGCTACCACGCTTGATATATTTCTAGATATAGACTATAGAAAGCATAGGCAAGAAATGCAAATTATTGAATATCTCTGCTTTCGAGGGAAGATTACCTCCACATTGGAGATATGTGTTATAAGAGCAAATGCTTGTACACTGAGACAGGGAATAAATAAGAAATTTGAAGAGACACGCTTTCACGATGATGTCCGCAAGTAATAAGACAGCAACTATCATGACAGAATAAACTTGAAAACAAAACAAGGTCAATGATCGCGGCTGAAAGCAGTGCTTAAATCTTCACTGCAATAATTACTGTTGAAATATACGTACTTCAACACAGTGAGTCTGGCGAGGTGGTGAGGAGCGGACTGAGCAAAGTGCGCTTAGTAGTAAGGCACCTCAACTGCGGATTAGGTGACAATAAGTATGGTCACTTTATTTCATTGTTGCGACTTTTATGTGTAGATTATCAGATTGTCACTAAAACGGAAAGTAGAGGGAATAAAGTTTTGTAGTCATTCTTCGTCAAGCACACGTGCTCACACCTTCAATGCTTCTATCCTTTCATTTCAGACAACAGTGGTGAGCCAAGGGGACATTTACCATGAAACTGGTCCTACCGGTCGCTGTTTTTACTTGCAGTTTTTCATTTGTCGCTGCGTGTAAGTGATTTTTTTTGCGGAGTAGCTGTGGTAACATTGTTAAGAGTGTGGTAATTATGATGTGTAGTAATGTTGGCGATAGATAATCAAAGTGAACCGAAGTGAAGTACAAATTTCTATAACCGAATAGAAACAAGGAAAACGACCAGAGCAAGAGACAGAGTTCAATACAGCAATAGCTTGCGAAAAAATAAACTTCAAATCAAAGTGGCAATCTGACCGTGCAACTTTTATTTGTCAGGGCAACATCTGTTTTCGTTGGTACAGTCAGTAAATGCGTCGCTGCTTGAAAGCTGAGAACACAGCGCAGCTATCGAGTAGTAAGGTGAAAGCTTGGTTAAAGCAATTATAGTTGCTCAGAACAAAGCATTAGTTGCATATGGAACACTTCAAATATTATTTTTATAAAACATGAAGGCAAACAAGCTACAGAGAGGCATAACGAATAACTACCGATATACCGTCATATGGTGTAAGGACATTACCTGTGGCCTTGTAACGTATCCTAAGGCTGTTTTACTCGTTATTCATTCTAAAAGTAATAAGAACTTCAAGGGTATACATCATGGTGAGCCACATTCGGAACCGGAATAAATCTTGTATTTCTTGTATGAAACGCCTGGCCTTTCTGAACAAGAATCAGTCAATTATTTGCGTAAGCCCGACATGGTTTTGTGTTAGAAAATCATAATTTCTGATTGCGATGAGATAACCTGCAACACCCCATTTTTTTCGCTTTCGGCAGCATTTATCCTTCCACAATGCCGAACCGAATTTTTAGAAGTATTGCGAGATTAGCATCGTCATGTCAATTTTAAGGCTAAATAAAACTTCCAACCCTGCCTTACGTTACTGAAGCACTTTCTCTGCAGATGACATTGTTTGGCGTCATTTCGTTCGAGGGTTTGCCTTCCTATTTAGTAGCAAAGGATGTATAAGGAAACAAACGAGGAGGTTAGGCGAGAACACAAGGCGCTGGATCGTTTGTCTTTCTTATGTAGTTGCTCAACGTACGCTACTCTACACGAAAATTACCCATCAATAAGCGCCAAAGTTCTACCATATTAAGGTCTATTCTGGTTCGGAACCTACAATTTAAAACCAGATGAGAGGATCAAATGAAAAAAGGTTTTCAAGAAGCGTAGTTTCCGTGGCAATCGGTATGCGCTGACTCGTCATGGTTGCGAGTACTGGCAGTGTGGCATAATATGAGGTGCAGCGTAGACAACAAGCGGACTTTCAGAGCACTAGTATCCAGCAGCGTTCATGGGCGGCTAAATAAATACCTTTACTGACAATGGCGACGCGTTGCGTAGCATTTAGCTTTTATGTGGTGTTGTCAGGTTAAAGTGGGTGTGAAATTTTGGGCGGGAACATTCCGCTGTAAAAAATAATACAATTCGTTTTGGTGTCCTGTGCACTTGAAACATATAAGAAAGCCACGCTGGATGCTTCTTTGACATTTACTAATAACGGCATTGCCAAAACTAAAGCACTAAAGCGATTAGAAATTTTGTCAGCCCGCTAATAATTGCAGCCACTCAGATGCAGCCAACTGCATATGAGTGACAAGAATCGACATTATATTTTGCGGCGTTTTGTGTAGAGCTACACAAAACGCCGCAATATATAAAGTCGGTGTTAGCCAGTCAGATGCAGTTGTGCAACTACTAGCGTGCTGACAAAATTTCAAATTACACAAAACGACACAAAAGGGTCCCCAATGGTAGCACATCCAAACAAGAGAAGGATAAGAGCCAATAGAAGAGAAGAGAGCTTGGCTCGTGCTTATTGAATGAATCCGGCAATTGCTCTTCCTGTATTTCGTGCCTGTTATGAAAATTTCCCCTCTCTGCCTCGGGCCCCTTCCCTTTCTTAAAAAGGGAATTGAAAGTTTATTCATTCATTCATTTCCGCATCAAATGATTCCTGAACAAAATTTTTTTTCTACATTTGTACTTAGTCAATGCAACTTGAAATGCACATTAGACATTTCTTTTGTTTCTTCAAAACAATATTGCGCAGACTGGGGCAGTATTGCCCCACAGTGAAGCGTTCTTGTTTAATACAACATTTACAGCCTAACAACCACTAAAGTTCTGCAACCAGTAACAAATGCACTAAAGCATGATGGTATTACGGTAATAATCTGCGACTGTAAACAGAAGAAAGAATTCTGGCCACAACTGCAAAATTACAAATGCATAAGACTCAATGGTTACTAAGAAAAAGGTCAAAAATTAGGCCTGAAATACATAAAAAGTATAATGGCTTATCCTTTTCGCTAAAGGAGATCTGAAAGTTGCGAGCGCCAATGCGAGAAAAAGAGCAAATATTAGGAGCTTATGTACTGAAAATTATAAAGTGTATTATATATTTCCATAAAAATATTGAAGTCAAAAAAGGGGGAAAAGGTTATAAATAAAAGTCGTAAAAACAAATGCGGAATATAAAAATTTACGGCGGGAACCATCTTCACGATCACGGTCGACGTTAACGCGGTGAGCATTCGCGCAATGTAACGACACACGGTTTTGCTGTAGACACTTTTATGCAGAATCGGCAGGAACCTATTCTAATATTTACATTGCTATGGTTAAACCAGGTGTTTCTGCCAAGGCTTTCAGGTGTTTCATGTGGTTCATAGTTGTATGTGTTGTCTGTTAGGTGTCTTTTTGCCGTTTTGAAACACAACTGCTTTCTGGGTGACACGGTCTAGTAAAGCAAGTGTGTGCCTCTAGCCATGTCCTATATGACAAAGTGTAATATTGTACTAAATAAATAAAAAAAAAAACACTCTGCGGAATTTCTAAAAATCGAATGTGTAGATCGCAAAATTCTAATGCTTGAGCTCGTCAACTCGAACAGGTGGAAATTACTTAGAGAGTTGTGTCGGCTGGCGCTCAATTGATAAGAGGACTCTGCGAAGTGCGCATGCGCCACTAAGTGTTAAAAGCAGAGTCGCGCTCGCTAGCGGTCTCCTTCTTGCCCGAGCCACGAACCCACAAGCATGGGTTAATAAACGTCGTTCACCGGGAACTTGTCTGATCCTTTTCGGCACGTCTGGCGCAAAACGTAACACAGGATAAATCAAAATGCACAATAGACTTTAACAAAATAGATCTAATTAGGTTTTTAAATCATTACCTTTGGCCACATATTGCAAATTACAAATTGTAGCCGCTGGTACTCCAAGATATTTCCGCTTGACAAAAATTCTGTGGATGACACTATTTTCTAGATATGGGCGATCGAACTGCTGTAAAAATGGACTATTATTCCACTGACTTTTTTAACAGAACACCGTTTTATGCATGCAAGTGCGAAACTAACTGCACCACCAATGTTTTTATCGAAAAAGTTTCGCAAATATTACCATTCTATTCAGACGCGTCGGGTGTCCCACAGTAGTGTGTGCTGGCCCTGTGTCGTGAGATGGAGTCCATTATTCATTGGTGTCTGAGCATGTTTGATGATGTAGTCGGTGGGTGGCACGGGCGGTAAATCTTGTAGTTTGCGTATATTTATGAACGTCGGGAGACCTGTAATAGTCCGAAGGATTTGTCGGTAGAGTACTTGAATGTTTTTTTTTCGGATGTTTTTTTTTGAAGGTGTTACGACTGTACCTCCATAGGTAATTTTACCAATTGCGATTGATCGGATGAGGGTGGTGCAGGCTGCCTGCCGTGCCCCATCGAACTTGTTGGAGACGCGCATTACTAGTGTGCAAGATCCTGGGCCATTGCTTTTTGAGCTCAGTAGTCCAAAATCGTCCCATATTGCAATTGCGGATGGGAATCCCAAGAATTTTAGCGTGACCGTGGGTGGCCCTGAGTTCATGCTGACCGAATGTCAACATTATTGCCTGCTGTGGCAGGAGGACGCTTCGTCTGCCATTGACACATAGAAGTTGCCTTTTCTGAGGTGCTAAGGCGAGTCCTAGTTTAGGAAGGATGTCTTAGAGTGCATTAAGGGCAGCTTGAAGTTCGGTGGCCATGCGCTCAATGTTCGCTCCATAGTCTTGTGCTTCTGTCAGAATGGTTATGTCATCCGCATATATGGTATAGCGGGCGCTAGTGCTTGTCTCGAGTTCGTGGGGGAACAGTGAGCATGCCACATGAAAATGCAGTGGTCCCAAAATCAAACTGTGGTTGACTCCTCGATCGAGTAAGTGGCTGGAACGGCATTGCTGTTGCTGCGAAGTCGAATGGGTGTGGCTTCAAGAAATCTTGCGATCCAGACTATTGTTCGTTGGCTGCGATATATCCTTGCTAGACTTGAGTCAGTGTGAGGAAATAGTCCTGGTAGAACTTTGGAAGTAAGAAAATTCTAACTGTACAAGTAATTTTGTATCTAGATAGCGGACGGTCAATTTGTATTAATAACGTTACCATAATTTCTTTTATTCTACTTTGAAAAAAAATTGGCTGTGGTTTAACTTTTATAAACCTAGTCAGCACAACCAAAAGGTCTGTTTAGCTTGCTTTTGCAAAGACTATGCACACAGTGTTTCATTAAAGTTAGGCTTTAGTGCAAATCTGATGATGCGCCTCTGTGTTTCTTGAATGGTGACGAAGGCGGTCTTTGCTTAAGATTTTGCAGCCTGCCGTCTAGCTATACCTACTGGATGATTGGATTCAACCTTGCTGCGCACGCACCGACGGCACAGCCGGCGCGCCATCCGTGGCGAAACTGAGCAACCAAGCGCCGGTGAAGCAGCCGTCTTCTAGTCACGTAGTTCCGTAATGGCGAGGCTCCGAGTGAGCGCCGCGGCGAGGCCTCTCTGCGGCGGATCAGGTGGCGTGACGCCACACCGGCCACACATTTGCGCTGCGGTGGCTCAAAGTCATTGCGAGACGATGAATGACCATGCGAGATATGGTGTAGTAGAGATCTCGCTCTAAAATTGGTGCGCTTATCAAAAAATGCATGAGCCATTCCACTATGTGAAGGTGGATGACCAGCGAAGCGGTTTAGCGCAGGACACAGAGGTAACACAGAATTTTGAACAAAGGTACGAACATATTTGTTGTCCTGATCGGTCGTCGTCGTGACGATAGCTACGCACACACATTCGCGCATCAGCTGTTATTAAATCTGTCCGTAACGTAAGACAATGAATGGCTCATACCCCCGTAAATGCGGCCTCGCCATTACGAGGACAGAAGAGAAGTGAAATTCCACGCTGGAATTATGGGCGCCAACGAGCCAGCTGGGGAAGAAGACGACGACGCTCAACCCATTGCAGATGATAATTTTTCCACGCGGGCGCCATATTTTCCCGGATCCCAGCCATAGACAGCTAGCCGCATCCTGTCGCTGTAAAACAACTGCTATAGAAGTTGTCCTATAGTGGATAGTTGTGTCTAGTTGTGTTTAGAAATCCGGTATAGAAGGCTCTCACAGCAAAGCAACAATCTCAGTTCTGCTACTGTGCATGGTCAGCGTCTGTCTTTTACAACCTCGCATGACACCGCGATTATCTGAGCTTCATTTTGTGGTTGGTGCATTTTCTTACGTTTCAGCATGCCCAGAAAATGAAGAGGCGGTGCTCTGCGATGGAAATGGCCTGGTCCCGCAAGTATACTGTGGTGGTGCAGGTCTTGACGACACATGGCGCTGCGAATATAGCGACGATGCGATGTGTGCGTGTCAAGCTCCTTACGCACGTGAAACGAACAACGAATGCGTGCTTGTAGAGAAATGCAGTAAGTCACTCTTATGCCTGCATTGGAAATTCTGTTAACTAGGCCATGAGGCCAACGAAAATTCAGTATATCTCCGAGCGTTTCACTTACAAGCACTATGCAAATTCAGGTTTAATATGGTTTTGCGCTTCGATGCTTATCCACAAATGCAGGCTGTTTAAAACGATTGTTACATCCCGTCAAAACAGAAAACAATCCTGCCTTACTATAAATTTTTGGTCTTTATTGCGATAGCAATTATATGGACGCTCCATATAATTCATGCTTCGCCATTCGGACGAAACTGCGATTTTCTTTTGCGTGTAAACCCAAATATACTGGCTGCTTTGTTTTAACGGTAAGAAATGTAAAATTTAAACATTGCCTGTGGCATGTAGGCTTTCCTATTGGACCTATATATTTCGTATAAGACTAACAGAGATTTCTATTGGAATTCTCCCTAGCTACGCATTATCTTTTACAAAGCTATACGCACTCTTGCGGCAATAACAGTACTGTTCACCGCATTCTTCGCGGGGAGTGCGGATTGCCACTTTCCCCAGAATTATCGCGGGACGATGATTTATCACCAGTCAATTATCATATATGTGGAACTTCAATTGATTTTATTTTTGTCTCCTCTATCCGCGCTGCCAACGTGTGCGCGCATGCAAGTCGCATGTATCCCCGCACAGGGTATTTTGACTGATGTCATATCAGGTCGGCACGCTACAAGCTATGTGCGTATCGCTTGCTCGACTCGATCACCATATTGTTTAGTCATAAGTCACTCTATCAGTCAAGCATCTCGCCGACACTTGGTTTCTGGATACGCGGGAAAACTCACACCGAGTACTTCCTCCGGCTCGGCATACACAACACCATGGAGGAGATAGCCGAGGCCCAGGAACGGGCCCAGCTAACTCGGCTATCTACAGCGCCGGCCGGCAGGTGGATCCTTGAAGAGATTGGACTGGCTTCGACCAAGAACTTGGCTAGCAACACCCACATCCCCAGAGAAATAGGGGAGAAGGTCGTCGTCGCTCCTTTGCCCCGCAATGTTCATCCCGTGCACAACGCAGGTCGTGCCAAGGCAAGAGAATCAACGATACTAAATCAAATCTACAAGGACAAGATCGAAGCAAGCTTTGTGGATGCCGCCGCGTACCTAGACGGTAAGGTTTTTGCGGTTTCCGTCATGGACACGCTGGGCAGTCATTAACTGTGCCTCGGTTCGGACGACGGATCCCGAGGTGGCCGAGCAAGTGGCCATGGCACTCGCCATGCAAGACGGTTGGAGAGACAGGGTGTACACCAATGCACGGGCTCGGCCTTACCCGAAAGCCTGGGCCTGGTCCGGGTCGTGGGACCGGGCCGGGCCGGTAAGGCAGTTTTTTTCACGGGCTCGGGCCGGGATTGGGCATGGCATGTGCTTTATGACATGGGCCCGGGCCAGCCCGGCCCATGCCCGCGTGGCCTGGGCTGGGCTCGGAATTTCTGGTGGTGTGCATGTAACGTGCAGCGAGTTATCCTAGCGCGTCTCGACTCTCAAAAACCTGTTGCCCCGGCGCAGCTGGAAGCTAGCAGTGCTACTCCGGTGTACTTCCCTTTTCTTCTTCCGTCGTATTTTGCGCTCTTTGAACAGAGTATAAAAGTACCGAAAGACCGAAGTCGCCTCAAACCAATGGATGCCATTGTATTCCTTACCTAAATCAATGTATTAATGCTTTCAGCGCGGTGCAAGCGCTTTCGCGACTTGCTGATTCTTCAAAGGCAAATTGGTAAAACGATGACAGGTAAGATAATTCGCCACGCGGCTGAAATATGGTACTGCGTCCATCCATGATTGCACGCATGTTCTCAACCGGCCGCCTAGCAGCAGCGTATTAAGCTGCACCATGGACGAACGAGAAGCTTTCTTTCTCCATTTACTCCATCCATGCGCTGCGCTCACGACCGGTCGTGGCTGCGCTTCGGCTATAGTGCACTAAAATACGGTTGAGTGGGACGAGTGGCTGGGGCGGCGCATGCTTTGCAGTGAGGCGCCCGATGTGGAAGAATACTGTGGCGGCGCTGCGATAGAAGTGGATTGGGCCGCATCAAGGTCGCGCCGTTGGAAACTGCTGGCGATACTGCTCGGCGGGGTCATGCGTACCACTTTGTGCGCTGGTATTTGCGTTCATACCTCTCAAATGGTGTTCATAATTGCATATGAGATGTATTTATGCCTTAAGAATAAATTCCTTTCATACTCTTCTTTATTTTATTTTTTTACTGCCGCTCGGTGATCTTTTTCTGTCTCGGGCCGGGCTCGGGCCTAAGGAAAAGGGGTGCACAGCGGGCCGGGTTGGGAGGGTAACGTAGATTACTTCCTTGCCCAGCCCGCGCTCGGATCTCGCCATAAAGCTATTGGTCGGGCTCGGGCGGGCAGCCCAACGTAACAGTGGGCCCGGGCCGGGCCCGGGCTGAAAAACTCGGCCCGTGCAGTGCTCTAACAAGGTGCATAGCGATTCGAAAGCAGCCGTGAGGGCATTCCAGAAAGGCCGGGTAGCTCGGCCGCTTGTTCAAATTCTGAAAGGCCGCCAAACATGGCGACAGCTTCACAAACTGCATCCTTTGGTTCCCTGCTCACGTCGGGGAGACCGAGGGAGTTCCTCTGAAACTCAAAGAGGCTGCCGACGAGGCTGCACGTGGCTTTCCCGACCTTTCATACTCTCCCCCCGGACACAGGGACGCTCCTATCACGCACGATGAAATTACTAAATTCGTTTACTCAGCGAGAAGCGTCTTCCCGCCGCCTCATTCCAAGCTAAGCAGGCCGCAGGCGGTCATACTCAGACTCCTGCAAAGCTTACTCCTACTAAAATCCGGCGTCCCTTAACCGCATATATCCTGACATTTCCCCGAATTTTTCTTGCGCGTCCTGTGGTGAGGCTGCTACGTTGTCTCACATGCTCTGGGAGTGCGTGTCGTTGGACCCGAAGTTCACCAGGGAAGAGTGGGACGCGCTCCTGCGAAGTCCCGTCTTCGAAGACCAAATCCTGACCGTGCTGCGCGCCCATGATTGAGCCGGCAGGCTAGGCCTTTGGGTCCCGTCTGGGATTAGCCGGGTGCGTGTTTTATCGCGTTTTGCTGGACCTAATAAAAGTTTATTTATTCACTCACTCACACCGGGCTCGGTCTAGTACGTCCGGTACTGCAACACTGAGCAGTAAGCCATGCTGTCAGAGTGGGCAACTAAATTGCTGCCTTGGGAACGAAACACGTTATCTGCAATCCTACAATCAAGGCTTCAATCACCCAGCCAGCGAGCTGCATTGGCTGCAGCAAAGGCGTGAAGACGAGTCACGTGATGCCACTTCCTAAGTCATAACAATAGCAGCGCCGGCCTCTCTAGTGGCGGCCCTCGACTCCAATACTGCTCCGCTGCCTTTGATGCATCAGTTGTTCGTATTGGCATCCATCTGCGAAAGATGTTCAATAGCCGAAGTAACTGCACTCTTGTTTCAGGGCCATTGCGTGGAGGAGTGATCTTACTCCTTTGCCCTCAGGTTAAACAAACTGCGGCTTAACTGACCACCAATCACAATCATTACATTCTCGATATCCGACAAATCATTCTATATGCCATTTTATGTTGTACGCAAAGCCAGGCTTTCGTTTGCAATGTCCTTATTCGTCCTACGTATCTTACCTGGCAAATTCCATATTACTCCGCTCGTTGTCTGTACTTTGATTCGACTTCATACTGGAGAGTTCAGCTTTACGTTTACTTTGAACCAATGAATGTAGCGTAAACCAGGTGGACGCAAGAAAGGCCACGAGAAGAATACGACTCCGTGTAACCTCCGCCTTGTTTCTGCTACGGTTATTGCTACGAATATTATTCGACAACCCAAGAACAGGTTTGCTAGGTCTCGTTCCATCCTCTTCAGGATATTTATATACTCCGGAATACGCGCGGTTGCCGTTTACAGATTATCGGACAACGTAACAACTGCCGGAATCACTCACTCTTTTTCGATTTCGAAACGTCATGCTGACAGCTGCAACGTTCGCGCCTATAGTGTGGTAAAGATCAGTGTTGTGCTTGCATCGAACCTCTAGCTACGCAATGCAAATAGCACGGGTGATGAAGATAACACTGGAGTGAATGAAATAGTAAGCGTACTCTTACGCATGTTCTTTCCTAATATCGTTGAAGAAAATGGTCCGTGTAGCTCTAGCAAGCTTTACATAAGGTCATGTGAGATCTGCTAGCTCTGAGCACTGCGCAACAGCTAATGATTCTGAGGTCAAACAAATGTACGCAGCTGTTATTTTTCGTGCAAGGAATAGGATTTTAGGTGGAAGCAGTGATCAGACATACCCATGTACTAGGGTAAGCTCATGAAAGCCTCCACACGGGAATGTTGAAAAACGTCTGAAGAAAGAAGGCTTTGTGTAGCATGCGCGGATTTGAAATAATGTGATTATCACGTCGGTGCAGCAAGTTGTGGCTGCCGATGATTTATTACAAACAAGGGAGCATGAACACTTTAAGCGGCATAGCTTAGGCGTTGGAGTGAACAATTAGCTAGCGTTCGATGACAAGCTCGCGCTCGTGCCAACACGTCCCGTGCATTCGCGCGCGCACTTCGTTGTCGTCTTCTTCTAGCGCGACATGTCAGTGATGAAATAACGTTGAACTACCACCGTCTATGGCAGCTTGGATAAGCAAGAACGCCAAAGCCATTCGCTAAAAATAGACTGCAGTATGAAAGCCACCAGACACCAAAATTGCAGTCAAGCACTGTGAGGCTACGAAAGCATTTCGAAAGGTTCTGGCATAAGTATTGATCTTTGGACGCAAGCAACAGCTATGACTCTACTTCTGACCGCTGGCTGTCTGTCTAAGTTGCGATGAAGGGAAGTGGGGAGGAAAAGGGAAGTTCGAGGAATCAGGGGCGCAATTCACTATGCTCCACCGTTCTTACGCAATTTATTGGCCAAAACGTTCTTACGCTCAGAGAAAGGTGCAACTGAAGTGACAAGCGCACTTAGCTTACTGCGGCGTTTGAGAGCTAGAAGCAAAGCTCGGATTCACCTGCAATGAAAAAAGTAAGCGCGGTGAAAATGTTTCAAAGCAGCCGTCACACCCGTAATTACACTGAACGTTTTCGCACACTTACAAGCAGCATCTCGTCATGCAAGCCAATAATTGTAGTCGGTACTATCTGAACTTCACGAGGTCTTCACTGTCCCAGGCTCCGCCATTGCTCGGAACCACTAGGGCAGCTCCATTGGAAAGTGGGAGTCACAACGAAATTGTGTAAAGCAAGAACAGTGGCCCTCACAGAATTCGTAGCTGCCGAGTTTGATCCTCCAGTAAGTGCCGACATATTATCTCCGATAGTGAAGTCGGAATCAGCAGATCCAATGGTTATTGCAGTAAAGAAGAATGGGCAATTTTGTGTGATGACTTCTGACTAACCATCAACGCAGCTAAAAAATGTTATAGTACCTACTTTTTCATGTTGAGGACATTTCTGCTAATCTAAATAGATAGCTTTCCGGGACGCTGGATATAAGGAACACCTACAATTAACTACCGCTGGACGAGAAAGGCCCGTCCACATTAAGCTGAACCGGCACAGACACCGACAAGGAAACTACAATACAAAGACGCTGATGATCGCCCGACTAGTTGGCAGATTCTGTCGTTGAGAGGCATTCTATCACATTAGGCCGACAAAGCTGCGGATACGAACGACGCAGTGAGTTGACAGCAGTGCGCTAGGACTTCGTCTTCGTGAAAGCGCAGAGCGAGAACATCGCACCGAAAATGCGATTGCCGCAGCAGCTGTGCTTTTATACACCCTATAATGGAAACATGCTTCCTTTTGAAGCGCGTGGCAGCCGAGCAACCGTACTCAAAGAAACAGCAGTGGACGGTGTAGGACAAGGACAAGGAATCAGCGTTTATTTGTTTGACGCGCTTTTATGTGCAGCGGTTGCTTATCCGCTGCTGATCTCAGTGCACGTGTTGCCGAAGTGGTGCATCATGCACTTGACGTTACCACATTACTTCCACCAAGATCATCGTCTTCATTTAATGGCTTCAGTGACGAAAAACGTGGAAGGCATATCGGTCTGGCGGTTTCTGGGCAGGCTGGCTTATGCGAAAGGTTGTTGGAGAGTCGGAAGGCACTTCGGCATGCGTCTGAGGATGTGCACCATGGACAGCTGGCAGTTGCAATTCCTGCCCTTATAGTGGTGGCGGGTCCAGGGTTGTTGCATCATCGGAAAGAGGATGTACTGCCGGGTCCTCCTCATGATGCGCCTTCTGAGGTGCGATGAGGGCCGCCGGATGACGTACAATGTACTCGGTCCCGGGTCGTACCGGGGCCTCCGCCCAGGCGTCTGATACTGCATGATGGAAAGAACTGTGTAAGCGCAAATGGTCAACATGAACGTGCCGGACTGTGTTCTGCGTCTCTACCAGATAGGTCACAGGGTTAACTAGCCACACTACATGCCCTTCCGTGAATTACACCTTATGTTGCCTGACAGTCTTCACTTATACCTAGTCTCCTTCTCCGAATGAACTGAAAGTCGATCTTCTTTGGCCATGCTACCGTTTTACCGCTTCTTGCTTGCTCTGCATGTCATCCCGAAACAATGGCCTTAGAAATGACAGTTTCGTGCGCGGCGTCGCTATCAGAAGCAGTTTGGCGGGACACTTCCATATTGCAAAAACAAGCGTCTTCCAGTGCCTTCCAGTGTCAAACCAGCGCGTTTTTTGACACTGGATCGCAGTGGGGACGCTGGCTCTCGCTGGCGCTCGCTGGGAGTCACTGGACACCGGTGCGATCGCTGGATAAGCACTGGGTCACGCAGTACGAGACGCTGTTTTCACTGCTATGACGCTGCGGCGCACTGGTGTGCGCTGTACACGCGCTGGTTGTTGCTGGAGTCCACTGGCTCGTACTGGAAACTGCACAGGTTGCGTTTGTGCCGCAGTGCTTCCAGTACGCAAGCAGTATAGGCGCTGTTGAATGTTAAATGCATGATACAATTTTATGGGCAGGTACTTGTCTCCTGTCCTAAATAACGCTATATTTTGGGGTCACAAATGTGTATTTCATGTCGCAGCTTGGAATAAAGGTGCGTGAGCTGCCCATGCACATGCGAAACTGAAGATCACTTCCGTTTTGTGCGTTTCTCTTTTGACTGGTGAGGATAGCTATCTCCTTGAACGAAAATACGCAAACGTAAATAAAGTCTCGTTTTCTAGTAGTTTGTACACAACCGATGACTGCGAGTTGTCGCAGTATTGTGCAGTCGACACGAAACCAAGCAATCGTTCAGACGCGTTCGAACGGAAACCAGGATGCCTGGCGCTGATTGATATTATCGCACCGTTAACAAAGCTGAGGCAATTCGTGCGCTTCCACCTACGCTAATGTACTAAACAATAATATTTAAAATGTTATGAGGCTAAAATACAAACATTTTAACATTCACCAGGTACCCGCACCGAGATCGTTAACTTCCACCGAAAATTAAGCCTACCGTACCCGCTGGTCAGTCTACACTTCATCGGCCCGTCTGGGCTGAGAAATCAAAAAGTCTAACAAGGACAAATCCCTCGATGTTTCAGCTTTGCCATGGCTGTTTTTAAACAGACGATTTTTTCTTGTCTACAGTGGCAGCACAACAAGCGATGAGCGCCGACGTGACGCGTTATAAACATACGTATATGTTCTGTCGCCGAACCCATTTGAGCGGTTTTTGAGTTTTAATCTTTTCTTGCTGAGTCATTGTGATTTTTTTCTGAGTCATGCTGAGAGTATGGTTTCTACCCCCACCCTTTACTAGTTTCCTTCACATAGTACCCACGTCCGAACACATTGCAGTGGTTTTTGAGTGTTAATGTATTTTCGCTGGGTCATTGTCATTTTAGGCGGCTGTTTCATGACCTACATTACACACTGATCATGACACTCATGTCATGACCTATCATTTATGTTCGTCATACACTGTTGTCATACTATGCCAATTTTGGTACCTACCAATTTAACGAAATGGCCATGAGAGCACCAAGACGTAGGCAGCTGTTTCATGACCTACATGACACAATATCATGCCATGACCTATGATTTATGTTCTTCATACACACATGTCATACTATGCCAGTTTGGCAAGTTAACCAAACGACCATGAGAGCACCAAGACGTAGACGGCTAGATAGATAGATAGATAGATAGATATTGTCAAAGTGGCAAATGTTCGCCAAGAAATTATTTTTAAAAACTAACCAACCCTTCCCCTACCGGGAAATGGGAGTAAGCGAAGCTTTCCCTGGGTGCACTTAAACTAACCATGATGGGACGGTTGCGACGGAGAGAACGACGTCACTGACGGTATGCCCGCAGTCCACCGTTGTCGCTTGCGTTCGATATCTCGGGTTTCCTCGGTGGCGGGGTTAACAGTATTCACCTGCCATTGCCGCTTGCGATTCTTCGAAATTAAATTGCTTCAAAATTAAATCCGTCCGGTACGTAAGACAATGATTGGCTCATACCCCCTTAGGCAATCGCTCATACCCCCGTAAACGTCGCATCTCCATTACAACGACAGAAGAGAAGTGAAATTCGCTGGACGAAGAGGCCCGCGTCCCACCTGATCAAACCTGACATATAGCAACCAGCAGCCAGCTGTGGAAGCAGACGTCCTCGTGCACGATCGTACTCCAGCCATGTGTTCACAACTGAGGCATTGATAACGTGAATCTGGCTCAGGCTGCTCAAGCTCATCACCGCTGTCTGAAGATCCGTCGATGGCAAGTTTCCATTATCAAGTTCACGAAAAATTGCACGTGCATTCTTCCAGATACCTAGAACGCAAGAGCTGTCAGTATACACGGTGTAGCGCCCACCGACGCCGCAACGCTGCGAAAAGCGTGCGCGCTCGGCACGCGAGCACGAGCACGAGCGGCAACAGCCGTTGTACTGACCGGGTGCGCCGAAGCGACCCGCATCGAGCTACCATCAGACTGACGGACCATCCGATGCGCTACCGCCCCGTCCCCGGCCTCCGGCTCTCTCCAGGGGTCTCCTTCGTGCAAGTACGCGCACAATGTCCTCTACACAACCATGATATCGGCAAGGCACGCAGCCAGCTGAGGAAGCAGACGACGACGATGAACGCAGGAGCAGTGGAACGTGCGCGTGCCGAGCACGAGCACGAGCGCAACCCGAGGGGCGCCAACGAGCCAGCTGCGGAAGAAGACGACGACGCTCGAGCCAATACCGATGATGGTATACCACGCACGTATACCTGACCAGCCAAGGAAATTTTCGTGTAGTAGCAAACAAAGAACGCCAGGCTAAAAATTGAATGCAAACAGCCTATCACCTTTGAAATCAGGCATACAGCATACAGCTCAGCACTCATTTTCAAAAGAAAAACCACAAAACAAGCATCAAATGGATGATAAGGCGCGTGTGAACAACGGGAACACCCTCCGGCGCGTTCCGGTAAAGATTAGGTTTGCAGCTCCTGACTTCAAAACCCTAGTCCAAACGAGGGTTTTGACGTCATTCAAAACCCACGTGAAACCAGTGTGTCTCAGGTTTCACTCTTTGAAGAGCCACGTGTGTAAATTCTAGTGACGTCAGAATGGGTAATCGTTGTGGGTGTCGTTTACAGCGTTCCTTCTCCCGCGTGTGTTTCCCGGTAAAGAATACGGTTGCGTAAGCTACTCTGAGTGGAAAACTACCCAGCAGCATAGAAATCACGTCCCCGCGGTCTAGGATCTCCTGTAGTTCATTCCAGGCTACCATGGGTACACCACGGAAAGTAAAGACGCCAGAAGGACAGCGTGAATATAATCTTGTTGTGAAGTAATAAGGGTGTGGTTAAGTACATTTCACTTGTCTCTGGTTTCACTCTTTGTAGAGCCACGTGTGTGAATTCAAGCTCCTGCAAATTTCCTAACCTCATCACCCCACCTAGTTTTCTGCCGTACTCTACTGCACTTCTCTTCTTTTGGCACGCATTCTGTAACTCTAATGGTCCACCGGTTATCCCTACTGCGCATTACATGGCCTGCCCAGACAATTCAATTTGAATATCGGCTATCCCCGCTTGCTCTGTGATCGACACTGTTCACTTGCTGTCTCTTAACGTTAGGCCGAATATTTTTTGTTCCATCGTTCTTTGTGAGGCCCTTAATTCTTCTTGGGATTCTTAGTAAATCTCCAAGTTTGCCGAGCCATGTGTGTGAATTCAAGTGACGTCACAATGGGTAATCGTTGTGAGTGTCGTTTACAGCTTTCCAACCACCTTCACAGCGTGGATTGGAGCCACAGTTTTAGGGGCGAAGCTCCTTATAGCGGCACCCGTTCGTCCCCGTCGTCGTCGTAGTAGTAGTAGTGTGTAACCAGTCTGAGAAAAATGAGAAAAAAAAATTCCGAAGTTGGGGACCCTCGCTTCCGAGCGCGCGGCGTTAGCCCTCTACGTCACGAAGCGGACATGGACACACGCACCACGATGGCAATAAATACCCAACATTAACGAAAGGCCGCGTTTCTAGCGCGTTTCTAACGCGTTTGTGCTAGCGCGTTACGGCCCGTGTAAGAAGCTGGTGTAAGACGCTGTGGCCTCTCCGCCTTACCTTCAACGCGTTTCGAACGCGCTGCCCAAAGCGGTGGCAAGTCAAGTTCAAGTCGAGGAGCGTTTATGAATACGGGAGTTATACTCTCTCAGCAGTCATGTGATGGCGTCGGCAAACGCGGTGCACGTTCCGGCATGTGTAAATGGCTGCGTAAGACGCTGTGGCCGCTCCCCCTTACTAGAGAGTACTGCACGTTTCTAACGCGTTTGTGCTAGCGTCCCCTTAAGCGGGAGATCCGATGATTCCCTCCGGAGCTTCGCCCACTCATCATCATTCACCCCGGGGATATGCTGTGATATTTTCTGCGTACACGCGCGCTACCGAAATCTGCACCTTATAACAAGCTTCGCTTAAAAAAGTGGTGAAGAGGCGAAGTGGCGAAGCATCGATTGCGATAGCGAATGAGTAGACAGCTATAGGAAGTAAGCATAGTAGTTTTATCGGCCTATGGCAAAGAAGTGCGACACGGCTGTGGACGACACGACTGGCGCCAACTGGAAGACGCAATAGCGTAGGCTTAGCCAGTCCCAGCAGGAACAATGTCTAGCCCGAGCACCACTTGCGTAGCGCTGGCGATCCGGCTGCGGTGCTCTGCATGGTGCTCTGAAACTTGTAAACATAGGCATACTAAGTAAATAAAAAGCATGGCGTCACGCATGCACAAACAAACATGAACTGTCATGAGCCGTAAAAACGCTGGAGTGAGAAGCTCGGCACTAGCAGCGAGCGAATGAACCTTCGTTCTGGCGGTGGCATCTACGCGAACTAAGCCGCCAACACATAGCGCGCGGCGGACTGTGACCCGGCACAGATGGCTTTCAAGGTACAGCAGCCCGGGCGAGAGAGCGCGTCCGCCCCCCTCACTCCGCGCTTCCTTTCCGCTTCCTTTCCGTACCTGCGCGAGATTAAGCCGCGATCGCCGGCTTACTATGGCACGCTTTCTCTCGCACATAAAGCATACGGCGCGCGGCAATGATTTTACCGCCATTTGACTTTATACGGAAACTCACCGCGACGGCGATGGCAGAAATGCGGCTGGAGTGTTCATATAATTGTCATCGCAATCAAGATAATGATAAATTGTCGAAACAACTTCGTAATACTATGTTTCTTCTCTGTAAGAAGAAATGACGCTTGGTGTCTATTATTCAGTGCTGGTTGAAGGCATTAGGTTACAAACTGCGTACTCAGAAGCGAAACGCACCAACAAAAACGTTTTATTGTTCGCGTTTTGCCCGTGCACAAAGCTCGTCCATCAAATGCCAACATTGTATTTTACTGCAGAATATGGACCGAACCAGCATTCACTCCCATTTTATTTCAAAGAAGGAGTTACAGAAAGTGAACAAAAAGGCTCGGCTGGCCGAGGAACAGAGGCAACAACAACAACAACAACAACAACAGACAGGAACCTTACAGATCTTGGTCAGAAAGCTTTGGAGGTGAGCAATGTCTTCATATAGCTACCACTTATGTTGGTTCGGAAATGTCATCTCCTCCCATTGTAGATTTATCTATGTTATGGGGTACTAATATAGGATGGAGACGAAATTTTTTAACCAGTGGTACTCGAAGCCAGAACCTCTACATTGACATGGGCATTTCACAAGTACTGCTTTGTAGATGGTGGTCTTACGTTTAAACTTCATTTGAACAGTCTTTACCGTGACAATAGAATAGCTATAAATAATTTTAATTTTTCTGTTGATTTCTTGTGTTTAAAGGGACCGCGAATCGATTTTGACCATTTTGTACAAATGTACTGATTCGTTAAAGTAGGTCCTTCTGATCATTAATTGACGCATCTAAGCGCTCCACGCAAAGCGTGTAATTTATTATATGGTTTTAAAAAGGTATATCGCTACCGATCGCAGCACGCCAATTGGCTGAGCTTTGTGTCCAAGTGACGCGATTTGATGATAACACGTCACTGGGCCAGCTATCTGATTGGCTGCCCTGGGCGCGTCATCGATAATTGTTTAACATTATGGTGAACAAATGTTGTTCGTAATAGTTTAGATGTTAGTTAATTTAATTGTTGCTATAAACAGAAAGTAACAGAAAGAGAGTACACAAGGACATGTATCACTACACTAAACGCACTTCCGGCCCACAGCAAATGTTGTCTGCTTGTGTTAAAACGCACTCCGTGTTGACGAGAGCTGCGCGGTCAGTGTTGGTCTTGCTCTTTCTTTCCGCGAGCACCATGGTTCGCCCTTGTTTCTTTGTGGGCTGCAAACGTAGCGATCGGTGACATGTCAAGCTGCGACATCTTGCCCCCGCTGCAAGGCAGCAGACGAGCGATGTGGCTGCAGCGTATCGGATTGTCGGTTTTCAAACGGCGCCAGCATCTACGCGTTTGCAGCCACCACTTCACATCGAAGAATTGCCACAGTAGAGTTTAGCTTGTCCGGTATTCAGGTAAACGCAAGCGCCAGTGTACTGGCCGTTTTACCATGTTTTACGGGATGAATGGAGGCGAAAACGTGAAATTCTTGCACAGTGTAGCCACCTGGCGGCACAAAGCTCAACCAAACACACAGCTAATGTAGAAGTAACCAAGTTTTTTCTACTTTGCTGCTGACTCAAGTTTTTGGCAGGAGTGTAATCTTGAACACGTTGCCTTTTCATATGTTTAAAATGTTTACACTTGGTTACAGGAATACTAGCTATGTATTTGGCTGGTTAAGCTCTGCGCCACCAGATGGCTGGACCGTGCATGCCGATCAGGCCACTCACGCACGTCTACGAAGCTCCTTTATCAACCTCCACAGTGGTATGGAGGGGCTTTAGTTTACGCCTCGGGCTATCCGCCAAAACACCCAGCTCGCCTGTGGTTACTGGAATACTGGACACGCTCGGCGATGCGACAGAACGCTCGCAACGCACGCTGCTTGATCGCTCTCGCTGGGGATCGACGGCCGGGAGATTAGTGGAGAGGTGGGAGAGCCTTCGTGCGCTGGCTCCAAGACAACTGGAAATAGAAGACAACGCGTCACAACATGACGTAGAGCCAGCGAAGGCGGAGCTTAGCCCCGATGACTGGGTGAACAAGTTGAGGAGGAAATGCATGGCTATAGAAGAGGGTAACTTGTAATCGTCCGTAGCTCTCTTAATATGAGACGCTTCACTTAAATTGTGACGCGAATGTTTTACTGTAGCTGTACCCTACGCGTGTACAAAATTTGTCCAAGCCGTTTCAGTGACCCTTTAACAATTATTGGGGAGTCTACCGCAAAAAAAAAATAAAAAAAAACGTATTCTGCTTATGGGATTTTATATTTAGGCGATTTAGTCCTTAACAAAGCTTATCACAACTGCAGTTTTGAGTCTATAGAAGGGAGCGAAATTTTTCTGAAGATATGCGAATAAATGATCGCCCTAACTATTTTCATAGTAGAGCCTTTAAGAGCGATAGCTGGTTTGGACCCAGGGTTCAGAATGGCTCACACACTCAGTCACATCGACATCCTTGCCCCCGCCTTGATTGTTGCTGTGGTAGAGGTGGCGCATCACAGCTGTAAAGTGTTAAGCGGGAAACAGGTAACGGGTAACCTTTCACTTCGTGATGTGGTAGTCAGTGAATTGGGTGTCAGGTAAGATCTTTTCTAGGTAATCGAAGTTGCTGGGGCAAGACGAAAGAAGCGGCTGCATAAAGTTACAGAAGCTCCTCGCCAACACCGACACGACGAGTTGGGATGCGGGGCAGGGTAATAGAGCCTAGAGTAATATAGGTATTCCTCTGCCGAGATACTTTTTTGCGACCCTGCGATCAAGAGGGCTAGTCGCGGTCTACCATGCCTGCGATGCCACATACGTGATTGCACCTAACTCGTAACACTTGCTTGACGCTGGATCAGAAGAAGGCAGGGTGTGAAACGACGAAAGGGGTTCCGGCGCTCCAAAAATTAAAGGGGTAGTAGCTGGCAGTTTTATGACGTGATAAATATTGGGCAATAATGAAGAATTGAAGAGCAGTGGCGCAATCGCTGTGATTGTCGGAAACGTACACGGATTGCATGTCGGTCCCGTTAGGCGGTTAGTATGGCGATGATAGGAAGTAGTAATTGTTCGATCAGTCGCACATGACCACAGAATACAGCAGCCAAGGTGTTTGAGTAGCTAAGAAGAACCGCGATGGCCGGGCATGATGTCGTAGAGCAGGAAATCACTGACATCAAACACGCAAACAAGTTAACGCTCACCTGCGATTACTTTTATCCTTGAGCATTGTGGATCAGAGAGCAAACGGAGCCAATAATGTAGCTGACATTAAGAGAAAAAAAATGGAGCTGGGCAGTCCATGTAATGCGTAGGAAGGATAACCGGTGGGCCATTAGAGTTACAGAATGGATATCAAGAGAAGGGAAGCACAGTCGAGGATGGCAGTAAAAGAGGCGGGATGATAAAGTTAAGAAATTCGCAGGTGCATGTCGGAATCAGCTAGCACAAGACAGAGGTAATTGGAGATCGCAGGGAGAAATATTCGTCCTGCGGTGGACATAAATGTAGCCTGATGATGATGATGATATGATGATGATTCTCAAATAATTACTAACTTATGCAGTTTACCAAACCGTCTGCTGTAAAACAAAAAAGGATAAAAAACCACGGCCGCTGGATTAAAAAGACGACAGCTGCGTCCATGCACGTTGTAGTTGCTAGGGCGATCGCCACTTCTTCTGCAGCTTCAGGGTTTTGTGCGTGTGACTGACGCTAGCTCTCCGCCCTGGGAATATACTACGCTCAAGGCGTAAGCGTTTCTTTGTGGGTATTTGGCTGCGTCAGTGCATCTGGCGTCCGAATCTTGCCTATGTCTTCAACGCAGGGTATCATCTCGCGCCTGTCTTCTTTCCTTGCGGTACGTGGGGTGCATGCTGCGTGGGATTGGTGCTATGCAAAGGTAGGCTTCGTCGTAGCTTAACCATTGGAGCACTGATCTTCTGGGGGGCGTGAGCTTCAGCCGTTCTAATTGACTGGCTTTGTGAGCTTCCGCTAGTTCTTACCAGGTGTTGTGTACGCCCATGCTGAGAAGTCTCGTGGTCGAAGCCGAGGATGCGAGCCCCTGGCAATTTCGATGGCCTTGCGTATAGAATGTTGAGTTTTTCTAGCTTCGCATTCCTCAGCTCAAGGTAAGGCGCGCCATATGTTATTCGACTGGTTAGGAGTGCTTGTATTGCGCATGGCGTGTCTGTTAACGGCGAATCTGTTTAAGGCAGCCGTTATTTGTGGTGCGTAGCAGGAAACTACCAAGAAAGAAAATTGCCGCGTATCTGCGTGCTTCACTGCAAATGTCGTCGAAAGACGATAGTCTTCTGCCGGCCGTACTACATGAGTGCTGGTCTGATCCGCGGCCACCCGTGATGCTGTTCTCGTACCATTTCCGTCCTGGCATGATAAATGCAATGGAGGTTTGTTTGAACAGATTTCATTTTACCGCATTATTTCATCAAGCGGCCATTTATGTTTTGCCCTGCCTCAGACAGCGCTTCCTTTATGTTGAATCGGCCGCATCTGGCTGGCATTGATAAAACTGAGGAGGCGCTGCGTGAGACATGGACGCCATCTGGCAATACATCGGGAAACATGAGCTTGTGCAGAGGGTTTCCTTCCTCCATGGCAGAGGGCGCTCGTCGGCGCGCAGTCGGGGAACGTCGTTCGTCGGCGCGCATAGCATGGCATTTTCAGCGCAGCTTAAGAAACTAGGGTCTTTCGAGTTACGTATCTATGTATTTTCTATTAAAGGAACACACGTCCTAATACTTACCTAGTGATGTTGCGCCTCAGATATGCGTAATATTTACTTTGTGATCGATAACGTTCACAAGTATGAACAGCCGTACCAGTTTAAGTAGTGTGGGCGGTAAGCAAGTGGTCCAACTTTCGCCGGGTGGCTGAATCGGGTGACAGACACACAGACACACAGACAGACAGACAGACAGACAGACAGACAGACAGACAGACAGACAGACAGACAGACAGACAGACAGACAGACCAAATTTTCAGCGTTTAAGTTCCCCTAGAAAGACTATCGTCTTTAAAAAACAAGGTGCGGCTCATTGCTTGGCGCCGAAACGACGTCTCGGGCCTAGTTCTCCTCGCGTCCACTCTGGCACCACTGCTCTGGTACAGCCATTCACGGAGAAGCGTTTCCACAGCCGCGTTTGTAAGCGCGACAGTGACTCTAATCAGGCCGTAAATAACGCCTTTTATAGTTGCACATTACGGGTTGAATATTAAAGTCCTTATTAGAAGTGCCGATTACACCACACATGTGAAAAGTCTGCCCTAGGAGTGTCAATCTTTTGTAGAGTGAGCCTCAATGCTCTCCATGAAGGTTGCCCGCTCGACTCATATGAAATTAAAAGAAGTGATCTATTACGAATAATCGCGAGTGGATTTACGTGTTTCTTCAAGACGACTTCAAAACGATGGATCGTGTTTATTTACAAGATGACGAATGCGAAGGTATCGCTCAGTGAAAAACAGTCCACGGCGCCGCACCCCATCCAGCCCAGCTTCGTTCTTGTCTTCAACCGAACTTCGCTCGCAGGTTTCAATATTCTCTCTGCGCTGGGAGTGGCACGGCCACTAGGTAGGTAGGTAGGTAGTCGATGGAATCTTCCCCCCGTATTTATAGAGGCAAGACTGCGGGCCGCTCCCATGTTGGGACGGGAAGGCCAAGCCTCACCGCCGCATCGTGGGCCTTCTGGACAGCCCGGAGTTCATCAATCCATTCGTGGCTTCTTCTTACATAAAAAGAAGGTGCGGCCTGCTGCACCACGTCGCCGCCAGTTGGCGAGTGCGTCTCGGCTGAGTTGACAGTTGCGGCCGCTGTTTTTCCTGGGCTCGAAAAAAAAGTTTCCTGGGCTGCGCGTTCTCTTTCTTTTTTGCATGTACGGTGGATAACCGGGCAACACCGTCGGGACCGCAGTCGGAAGCAAAAGCGTAATCTTCCGGTTCTTTTTATAGTCCTTCTCAGTAAAATGCAATGAACATACCAGCGACCTGTCGCTTGGCTGCCACTTGCTTCCTTTCCCTGACGGCCCTTGGCGAGAACTATTCATCAGACACACTTCCCGACGCTGTAGATCGCAGGGGAATTCGTGGTACTTCAAAGTAGCGTCTCTTCTCTCGTTCGAGTTGCACAGCGGCACACAACAGCTTCGCGGCATCACACCGCTAGAAAAAACCGTCTGCCACAGACGCGCACACCAGAGAACCGTACTCAAGCACAAGAAACATGAGGCAAGCTGCTCACACACACGATCACACACACAAAAAAGCACCCGAGAATGCGCACGAAAAAGCACATCAACACGCATAAATCCTGAAGCAACAGCATTGTAGCACGAACCGGCGTCTGCCTTGCGTACTGTAGCAGTGGCGCCCTCACCAAAAACAGCGGCCGCAACTGTCAACTTAGCCGAGACGTGCTCGCCTATTGACGGCAACGCGACGCAGCAGGCCGCACCTTTTTTGTTATCCAACGGCCGTGGGAAAACATAGAAGGAACTGTGACCGGAGACCGCGAAATAAAAACAAACTTGGTGTCATCTTGCGTAGTTTCGGTTTGAATCTGAAGCCTTATGCACAGATTATCACGTTTCATGAGAGCTTCTGGTGTGGAGGTCGGTGAATGCGGGAACTCAACGCTTGCAAAGGAAACCCACGTAAGGGGAGATTGCAGAAAAATAAGTGGCAGCAATTCCTTCAAAGCCCTATGAAGCTCCTATCAATCATTCAATCAGTCAATAGATATATATTTTAATCATTATTTAACTTATGGTGTATACAATACTACCGCAAAATGTTCTTTGAGTGGAACCTGCCTTGCCAGTTCTAGAATCTCCAAACATTTATGCACTTCGTAATTGTGGGTAGAATAAATTATGCAGATCAAGTGCAAATTTTAGAATCTATGTGAAGCGAAGATTTCAAGTGCGGTAAGTGAAATGCTATAATTGTTTCTACTTATTTTCGGCGTCTTTGCCGCAATGGAAACTGGGGAGCATGCATCTGCCCTCACGCAGCCTCGCTACACAATGTGACTACACCAATTATGCCTTGTGCTTCTTATTTTGCAACAGTCTCCTGAACACGGGCTGCCATTTACACAGCTCACCTGCCAACTACATCATTTGCGTATTCCAAGAATGTATCACGAATAACTCGTAATATCAAGCAGTAGTGTAAATACATGCGGCCGTGCTGAAGACGTCGTGTTTGGAGGAAAAACACTCCCAGCAGAACCTGATGAACCTGCCTGTCACTGCTTGGTTTTTATGGTCGGAGGATTGAACTCAAGGTGGAAACAGGTTACTGCATACCATTTCACTGGGAGCTGTGTCGACGGCTGTCTGCTGAAGAATTTTGTACTAGAAATCGTGAAGATTTGCGCAGATATTTCTCTGAAAGTGTTTGTGGTGACCTCCGACAAGGGAGCTTCCAACAAAGCGATGTGGCACGAGTTTGGCGTTTCTAGTCACAGGAACTCTAACACGGTGTGCTCAGTCCTTCATCCTGTACTTGAGGGAAATGAACTCTTTTTCACTTCAGATGCCGCACACGTGATAAAAAAGATTCAAAGTCAGCTTTTGAACTCTATTGATTTTACACTGACCTATGCAACTGTCTGGCACCATGGTTTACCCTCAAGCAAACTGAAACTGGAGCACGTGCGTGCTGTCGTAGAGCATGACTACGAAAAAGAGCTGAAAATTCACATCAGCAAAGGCCACTTCACCAAAATGAAGGTCGGCATAGCGGTGCAATTTTTCAAAGAATCTCCAGCTGCCATTCGTTGCCTGATTAGAGAGAAAGTGCTCGAACCAGAAGCTGAAACTACAGCATGGTTCCTGGAGCTCATCGCCAAATGGTACAAACTGATGTCCTCACGACATCCGTCTGTCGCACTTAGTTGTCGAGACATGGCAAAGTACCACGCAGCCCTGCACACGTTGCGCTTGGCATTGGAAACAATACAAAGCATGCAGATGGGCAGCACGTCACAGTGGAAGCCCTCACAAGCAGGCCTCATGATTGCAATGACAGTGGTCCTTCGTTTGCAAGTTATTTTGCTTAAAACGGATGATTACAAGTTCTTCCTAGCTGGGAGACTTCTGCAGGAATGCCTGGAGAAACTTTTTTCTGTTGTGCACCAAAGGAAACCCGTTCCAAACGCATACGACTTGAAATGCGCTTTACAGTTAGTGTGTGTCAGTCAATTTTGCACACGCCAGTGACCTCGAGTTATGGGACAGATGATTCTGAGTATCTGACTGACATGATTTCACAAGAAAAACGAGAGTGTGGCGGAGGTGTTGAAGAGGAAATCGATGATTCAGAAATTCTTTTTATTGAAACGCTGACTTCAATTGAGTGCAGCGTTCTGCACCATATTGGTGGATTTGTTGTGAAAGGAATTTTGAAAATAACGGACTGCGAGCAGTGCAAGGCTGCATTGCAGGGCTTCGCGAGCCATGAGAATGCATATTTAACTGCATTAAAAGAGTAAGCTGAAGATGGTAGTAACTCGTGTTACCCAAGAGGTGAGGTTACTGAGCTCGCTCATATCCTGTGAAGAACACTTCAAGGGGATAACATCCTGGACAGAAAACCTGTTCACCCTGAAGTCCCCCCTAAAAGATGTCACAGAATATTTATTCAAGAGGGCGAAGTGAGGTCTACAGACGAGCCAGCGACATAAGGGTTCTCTGGAAAACATGCTGATATCAAGTTGTTCACGAGTAAGGCTACGGATTCACCTGCGTCAGCTCGAAGCCGCGAGAATCAGCGGGAGTGGAAGCAAGACATGCGTTGCAGTTAGTTTGCAGAGAGTTGTAGCGCTTGTTCTTGAAAAAAATTCTCAACGAAATAAACAATCTACGACATGATAAATCGCTATGTATGGAATGCATTTTGTTTCCTCTACGTTGAGACGCCCTGTGGCCGCTTTATTTTAAAGATATCCATGACGGGCCGCTTTATAACAATTACAGGTTTAAGCAATATTGCTGCGGAAAGCATGCTCAACAAGGTTTCATAATCAATGTCTGCATGACAGCCATGATTTAATGCCACAAAAGCCATATGTAGAGCACCAAGTCATCTGACATGTATTCAACAATTTTTACCCCATCTGCACCTTTACAGGACGGTAAACGAAACAAAAAAATGCAGAATACCCTGCGTTGCAGCATGCAGTCCGTAAATGGGGTAGCTGATGACTGATTCGAAAACACGAATGTTTTTTACAATTTTGTTGAAGGCACAGAACACAGACACAACGAAATGCGATGGGACTCGTGTGTGTGTGTATGTGTTTCGCACGTTTAACCAATATATAGTCCAACAAGACGCTATCTTAAGGTGTTTACGCAGCTGGCTTGGATGCTAGCCTTCCGCTGCCAGCGAGACCGGCTGCAAATTCCGCTCTAAAGATAAATATTACAGAACGTAAATCGGAGACCTTCAGGCTGCCGATGCGAAAACTTTGTGTTCTCGTCATATCGTTAAAGTACCACACGTTTTACATACCGAACTCTACGTGCAGCTGCGCTAAGTACCGCTTGCTGCCTATCCTGGCTATAGGCTGCCTGCGGAGAGGGCATCGTAATGGCGGACACCGTAGCAGACGACGCGGTTGTTTCCACCCTCCACGGCGGCGAAGGGGGGCGCACGCATCGAGTAACCCTAAGAAAGGCCACCTACCCGATCGAGCGGTCGCCGCCGCCGGCGGCGTTATTTTTTCTGCTCTGGTGGCGTCGCAGCCAAAAGCCCAGCTTCTTTTCGATTTTATTTACATTATATTTTGGCGTAGCAGTTACAGTATCCAAACTTGAACATCTGAGAGTGTTGTCTAACCGAATTCAAGGCGCGTATAAAAAGTAAGTAATCTCAAAGTCAGCTGGCGGCTCCATGTGTCAGCAGCCGAGGCGCATAGAGTTCTTCTTAGTGGGAAATCTGTCGTTAGTTAGCCCAACCGGCTTCGAGTAAAAACTTTTAAGCGACTTTTATGCACTGTACAAAGATTAAGACGTTAGCGGCGTGGCGTTGCCAGTAAACGACAACCTGAGCTCAAGGTCATGTGCTCTTACCAAATTCCGATTGCACTCGAGCCGTTCAGGCGATGGTGACAGATTCTAATCGCACGTAACATAACATGTTCTATGACGTCAGAATTAGTTTGAAACAGGGACATCGGCAGATCGCAGCCGTGAATGAAACGCTTGCTTGAAGGGAAGTGTTGTCATTTTCATGTATCACAAGCTTTGCTAGTTTTCGAGCGTATTATTCAAAATGTGCGGCAAAGTTTTCAAACTCGATTTTCGTTGTCAATATACCCTATGAAAACCCAAACGGATTATTAATCTCTAGCTCGCACAAGCAGAGTGGCGAGTATTGACGGTCCGTTGCACTCAGTACCATACCTCCTTGGTGAACTGCGACGCGTAATAGTATTTGAATCGCGAACTTTCTTTGAAGCAAATGTAGCCGTTCTAACTCGCAAAAATTCTTATGAGAAATGACATTTAATTTTCGCTTTCACTCAGCACTGCTGTAGTGTAGAGCTCAAAAACGATCTGAAAGTTCTATTGAGACAGAAAACTGACATCTTGTTTTTTCCTTTTGCAGTAAGTTCCCAATGTCCCATTTATCACGACTGGAGGCCTACTTTGTTTCAGGAAACAAAATTAATTCTGTGGAATGGCCCTTTTGTAAGCCGCGCAGCGCTGAGGTAGCAACCTTAAGCAAATGTTAGAATCGTCAATAGCTCTTGCTATCAGCATGCGAAATCCATAGGCAAGAACTCAAACTAAGTGGTTATGCGAATAATTTGCCGTCTATAAATATCAACACACAGACAGTGCAATCATGGTTGCAGGTAATAAATATTTTATTGTTTAAACCAGAAGAAACTTTTTATATGTGCTTATGTTCTCATGGAGGTACTAATAGGCACCGATTTTATGCGCAATATATAAATGAAACAAATATTGTAAAGCTTGGCTCGCTTCCAATTCTCGAAAGTGCTCACCAACACTCGGCATGCAAAATAGCTATACCTTTTTGGCAGTGCCTTTGTAGCCGGAACGGCCCTCCGGCACACAACACCTGAACGGAATCATCAAGCGAACGTGCCACTTCAATTGTAGAATGCCAAAATTCGGATCTTGCCTAAAAATCAATCAGAAATGCAAACTATGCGTGCAAACTTTCAGTCCACGCCGGCCGCATCTGCAGTCTCTGCGGGTTTAACACGGAGAAAGGTGGCCTCGCAGCTGCTGTGGCGCCGCAGCGCAGCGGCTTCATGCGACAAATCAAGCTGCCGCTTGATAGGGTGACGGCAGAGTTTCTTGACCAGAAAAGTATTGAGGGACTATGGTATTAGTAAGCTCAAGGACAAAATAATTTTTTAAAGCTAAGCTTTATATGGCTAGCGGAAACAAAAAAAAGCGTATGTCCGTCGTCTGTGTACAGAAAACTATCATATTCAGCATTGGCTCGAGCGTCGTCGCCGTCTTTCGCAGCTGGCTCATTGGCGCCCCCTGGGGTTGCGCTCGTACTCGTGCTCGGCACGTGCTCTTGTCACTGCTCCAGAGTTCGTCGTCGTCTTCTACCACAGCTGGTTCCGTTGCTGCTCATCATTCCAGCGTAGAATTTCGCTTGTCTTCTGTCGTCGTAATGGAGAGGCCGCGTAATGGAGAGACCGTATGAGCCATTATTAAGGGGGTATGAGCCAGTCATTGTCTTACGTAACGGACAGATTTAATTTGGAAGCAATTTATATTCGAAGAATCGCAAGCGGCAATGGTGGGCGAATGCCACTAACGACGCCGCCGAGCAAACTCGAGACTTCGAACGCAAGCGACAACGGCGGACCGCGGGCATACCGTCAGTGACGTCGTTCTCTACGTCGCAGCCGAACGTGTGTGTAACCGCATTAATAAACACAAAGACGTGAAGAATAATTGAGAAATACTTTAATGAACCATTGGGATTAACCCAGTCTCCAACACTGGGGCCATACGATTCAGCTTCGCTGGTTAACCATCCGTACAAAGTGCTTCGGCGGTGATTTTTTTGAGAAAAGTTAAGAGAGATACGAAGACACCAGAGTAGACAGGAGAAATCACGATAGAGTCTCAAAGCGTTATAAAATGTATACGGCGCGGAAGAATGGGTCACAGTGCTAAGTGGCCCATTCTAGCATGACCTAGCTAATGCTACTTGTTCGTTGCGTAAGTGCGGTGGGCGCGGACGAGGCAGCCATACGATATATGACTGGAGAGCTAAGTCATAAAATAGAACGGCTAGCATAGCGTAATGACAAGATGTTGACCATGTGAAAAAAAATGTTAAACAAAAAAAAAATCGGCTGAGTCTTGGGAAGGTGCAATCATAACATGCATGCATTGCAGTTGGCAGCCGCGGAAACATTGCTGCCGGTTGTAGTAGGAATTGTGCATCGACAAGAAGCTGCCGGTACTCTGAGATACTGGCTCGACTATGCCGTGGATAAGGTGACCTCTGTTATCGATAGCATAGCCAACAGGCCCAGAAGCATCAGTTACATTGACGGGTGGTACCACGAGACAAATGCCGACAGGACGAGTATTCCTACTGACTCCTTAATACTACGGAGGGATTGAAGTGCGGTGCTTCAACAGTCACTTTATGATGTGATTTTTCGGAATGTGCCAGGTGTCGGAAGAGTCGAATTACCCATGGCAGAGTAAGCAAGCTTGGAGAAAGCCTAACATCATCGAAAGCACTGAAGACTGTGAAGAAACGTGTACGTTTAAAAGAAAAATAAGCAATAATATTATGGGGAGAGAAAGGTACGAAGCACTAGGATGAAAGGGTTGCTCCGGTAGTAACCCCTAAGACACAGCCCTGCCTGTAACGGTGGCCGACCTAAAAAAAGGTGCTGTTTCGTCCGAAAGGCGAAGCACTGATTGCGATAGCAAATTAGTAGACAGCTATATACAGTAATGTTAGTAGTTTTGTTAGCTGTATATTACGCTGTAAACATGCGCTTGATAAATATTTTAACAGGCGTGGTGTCCCGCACGCATAGGCAAACATGAGCACATCTCACTCGGTGACCGCGGACACTCACTGTCAGAACGCTGGCATGGTGAAGAGCGACAGCCGCGACGCGTGAATTGCCCCTCGTACTGCCTCTGGCTTCAACGCAAGCTAGGCGCCCTAGAACACAGCAAACACGAAGCCATCAGCTATCTCGAGCCAGCTAGCCTTCGAACCCAGCGCAGACTACCTCCAAGATAAGTGCTGAAGGCGCGCTCGCGCTCAACGCTTATATAATGTTTACGCCTATGGTATGTTGCAGGGATTTATCGGGAGCTTACACAGTGTGCGAGTTAGTGTGGTGTCAATGGTGAAGCAGTGAAGTTATGTGGGGAGGAAGTGAAATTTTGGCGGAGCAGGAACAGAAAAAGTGGCGGGACACTTACAGGAGTGATAGGTAGTATTTGAAGAGACGCTTGAGAAGAATACGAGCGACCGAATGGAGAAAACAGAGCAGGCGAGAAACAGGAAGAAAAAATCAAGTGGTGCACAGAAGGAAAAACGCGGCGCAGAAGCAATCCTTGCAGCGAAACTTAGCGACGCGCACATCGAGAAGCGAGGTGGTCTGGGTGCAGTCCCATTACCTAGGTGAGCGATGGAAGCCCCTTCCATGGATCAAGCTCTGCGGGACGCTGATGTTCGGCTTGGGAATGAACAGCGCTTGCGACACTGGCCATGGATGCACTGATGCTGGCTTTAGCAAATCTCATCCTTGTCCGGCAGGCTAGAGCTGTTCCAGCGCGTGGCAGAAGCACCAGTCGGCACAATTGCTCATTTGCTGTAATGCAAAAGCCTCCTAGTGAAGTCGTCTTCGACACGTACGTCATCAATTGCTACGCAAAGCCCTGATAGCAATGACGCCGGACAACAGACAATACCATCGACGAAGATCCTGTTCGATGCATCAGATGTGTAAGCGCAATGCAGGGGTAGTAGCGAGTTTTGAAGCGAAAGGTTCATTACGCTACCTCGAGCAGCCGTCGGTGACTCAACAGTTTCCACCTTGAGAGCCAGAGGTCAAACCACAAGAGAGCACTGAGTCGGTCATTCCAGCGACTATAGGCGGCGCAACGGTAGGTCAAAATGGCTGCCGAGACGGTGATAAGGTGACCTCGCAAGCGTGTGCATCTCGAGCAGACGCTGCATCATTGGCTGCAAATGCGATTACTATTCGCTTTTATCATCTTCGGCGCGTCCATGACTATCGCGAAACCGAACCGCCGAACTGCGTCGCAGATTTCTATCACCGGCTGACGGCTTCGGAGGAGAGCCGCGTGGCGCCGCCTGCGTCGCTGGAATGACCGAGCGTCATCCGACGCCGTACGCGTCGGAGCGCATTGGCCGCGCGTCCGGTTACGTTGGCGGCGCCAGTACGTCAAGCCATCGGTCGAACTACAGCCGCTGTACTCGCCAACGTAACATAACGTATGCGCGCGTTCACGTTATGTCGGACTATATTTAGGCCTTTACGGAGCCCTGAAAGGAGGCATTGCCGCCGTTGCCCGAGTAGAGTTGGTCCCGGCTGCGAGTTGCAACCAAGTCTCACTACTTTACTGATCCCCGCAGTGTTTTCATCGGCATAAACAAAATGATGAATAAACACTGTCTTCATTGCAAACATGTCTGCATATCATTGCGAAACCACACCTCGGCCACAGCTCGACAATGGGCCTAGCCAGGACAGTGAAGCTTTCGCTATCAACCAGGCTTAACCAAGGCTAAACCACACCAATTTTTAAGGTTAGGGCAACATGTCACGACGTTGAATCAGAGAGAGTGCAGAACAGCCAATACTGGCAACGCGACTAAGGGAGGTTTTAGAGCGCAGCTCTTAGCCGCCCGTTCCTGTGGCGAGTGTTTGCGTCGGTGTAACGCAGCGAAGGATGAAAGACGCGAGGAGGAAATTGGAGGAGGAGGGTATGGCGAAAGCGTGAGAAGAAAAGCGTAGTGCGTTGACGATGACTACGAGATGGCGGCAGAGTAGTGCGCGTCGTATGGGAGGTCTGTCCGCGGCGGCTGTTGTGAATCGCACCCGCGCGTCAGCCCATGCGTCACCCACGCGTCACCCACCTACTGCCGCTCGTGATCTCCAGATTATGGAGGCAGTCGCGCCACACTTCGCTCCGTTCACAACGTGCCGCACGAGACAGATTGCCCGCGCTAGCCACTATACCGGGAAATGAAAACACGCAGAGAGCTAGGTTCCAATATCGCATTAGGGAATATCGTAACCGTCGGCGAATATTTTATATGGTAAGTGTATTTACGTTGGAACCTATGTGTTTTATTTATCGTTATTAACGTGTTGCCCCAATAAAGCTTCTCTTTGTGCCTGAAACTGCGTTTGTGTATCCACTGTCGACTCCAGGAAATGTACCAGTGAGATATATAGGGCAAGACAACATTCACGAGACTGCCAAGATCCCCTTGAATGGTGACACAAAGCAGCAGCCACGAGGCAGCACCCGCAAACGGGGGAGAAATAGGCAATGATTGATATTAAAAGGCATTAACGATGAAACTTTCGCGTCTTTTGTGTCTCGCCTACTTGAATACCGCCGATAAGCACACAGCCGCAAGTGGCACCATAGTTTGTTCTTTCTCCACTTTGTCCCTTAGTATCTCTCATTAAATGCATTCAAACCACCACCGCCTTATTTGAAAGAAAAAAAAACATTACGCAATAAGTAGTATAAACAGAACAATGGGCCTTTCTAAGTTTATATATTTGTTTTGGCTATGATCAGAATACAAACACAGGTTGTGGTATGTTTGTGAACACTACATTTTATGGAGCGCAGGTCCTAGGCGCCCGTTCATGCGTCGCGCGTCGGCGTCAGTGTTGCGGAATGGGCGCCCCATTCCAATTCCATTCCGGGGAATTAGAACGTGCCGCAATTCCATTCCTTTCAATTACTCGGAATGAAAAAACTTAGCCCATTCCAACTCCGGGAATGGCCATGCAGTTCAATTCCATTCCTGTAAATCCTCAACGTAGGAAATACATTTTCTTAGTTTTATCGAGTTACCGATGAACGCACCATCAAGCTGATGTCATGAGACGCGTTAAGAACTGCAAGAATACGTAAAACACATTACCAAGGTCGAGGGAAAGTAGCTTGGTGACATTACCTGGTACATTACAACCACCCTACTAATTCCCATGGGGGCAGTTCTCCCGCTACCTATGGTATTTGCATGGTCAGCATGTTTTAACGGCTTGTGATGTGTTCTATTGTTTAAGCTTCAATGTATTCATGCTAAACTGACAACATAGCGTATTTTTATGCTGAGAAACGTAGTGTTCAAGAAGACCTTATATTATGGCGTCGCCATAAGCATCCTTTCGATGAACAGGCACAGAGCTGCACCCAGCGATGAAGGCACACGTTATCTTCGGCTGGCTTGCCAGCCCTTTCTCTTGATGTGTGTACTCACGTTCGTGCTGTCTTTTAGATGCAAAGCATTTCTTGGCGAACATTTGGCACTTTGACAGTATCTACGTATGTATGTATGTATGTATGTATGTATGTATGTATGTATGTATGTATGTATGTATGTATGTATGTATGTATGTATGTATGTATGTATGTATGTATGTATGTATGTATGTATGTATCTATCTATCTATCTATCTATCTATCTATCTATCTATCTAGGCGCCTACATCTTGGTGCTCTCATGGTCGCATCGTTAACGTGGTATTTACCAAAATTGACATAATATGGTAACAGTGCATCACGAACATAAATGATAGGGCATGACATGAATATCATGACATGTGCATCATGTAAGTCATGAAACACCTCCCCACGTCTTGATGCTCTCATGGTCGTTCCGTTAACTTGGTAGGTACCGAAATTGGCATAGTATGACAACAGGATGTGGCGAACATATATGATAGGTCATGACATGAGTGTCATGACATGCGTGTCATGTAGGTCATAAAACAGCCGTCTAAAATCACAATGAACCAGCGAGACAACATAAACACTCTAAAACTACTGAAATGGGTTCTGACGTGCACGCGGGTACTAAGTGAAGGAAACACTAAAGGATGGTGGTAGAAGCTATAGTCATGAGCATGACTCAGCAAAAATGACAATGGCTCAGCGAAAAAAAGATTAACAGTCAAAAACCACTGAAATGGGTTCTGACGTGGATACTAAGTGAAGTAAACAATAAAGGATGATGGTAGAAGTCATAGTCATGAGCATGACTCAGCAAAAAAACGATTAACACTCAAAAACCACTGAAATGGGTTCGAACGTGGGTACTAAGTGAAAGCAATCCTAAAGGATGGTGGTGGAAGCCATAGTCATGAGCATGATTCATCAGAAATGACAATGACTTAGCGAAAAGAGATTAACACTCAAAAACCACTGAAATGTGTTCTGATGTAGGTACTAAGTGAATGAAACATTAAAGGATGATGGTAGAAGTCATAGTCATGAGCATGACTCAGCAAAATAACAAGAACTCGGCGGAAAAAGATGACTCAAAAACCAATGGAATGGGTTCGAATGTGGTAGCAAGTGAAGGAAAAGGCTAAAGGTTAATGGTCGTAGTCATAGTCATGAGCGTGACTAAGGCTTTTGCCTTAAGGTTTCTTGGGCATAGCTAAAGGGACTCCTGAGAACTCATGACATGAATGTCATGATGTGCGTGTGTTGTAGGTCATGAAACAGCCGCCTACGTCTTGGTGCTCTCATGATCGTTTCGTTAACTTTGTAGGCTCTCCGCACAATATGCCGACTTTTTTTTAGGTGTCGAATAAAATTAGGTGAAACACTGACTGCAGCGTGTATAGTCTCGGAGAAAACTTGCAGCGTGTAGCTTGTTTGTTTTCTTCACGGGTACTTTCAAAAGATTGTTTCCAATGTGCCAAGTTGGCGGACTTACTGCGTGCGTGAGCCACTGGGAGCAGGAGCCAGCGCGGCAGTGCGTTATGGAAGCGTTTTTATTTGCAATAGAAGCCTGAAAAGGAGGTTGGGGGTGGTAGCACAGTAAGCCGAAGGGGATGCTTCGAAGCATTGTCTAGCATTCACAGCATGAGCGAACTACTAAATGTATCATTGGGCTTCTCTAGCCGCCAACAGGCGCCAGCGCGGCGGCGGCGCCAACGGACCATCCCTCTCCCTTCTAGCCCCAACCCTTCCCCCACCCTAGAACAGAGCTCCCTACAACAGATCGAAAGTGGGTTTTGTTCGATGCGACTTGTCGCGTCGGGGATCGCGGAGGCGCTGCCATGGCCACAGTTTCGTGGGCTCTCCTGCTTCGGCTGGTTTGAGGAACCAATGCTTTCAAAAGTTTATTCTCTCTCTCTGTATGGAGGGAGAGGGCGCACAGTTCATCGTGTATGACTGTGGGCTGCGCCGACCTCCAGACTTCGTCGACAGAGTTTTGGGCAAAGGCGTCTGTTGTCTAGACTGGGGATACAGTATTGCGAAAGGGTGAGGGGGAGAGGAGGAGTGCGAGGTGAGACGGCGCGCAAGCTGGTATGAGAATGCTTGCAGTGAATACAAGCATCGTACCAGCGTCCATACGCATCACAACTTGGAGATGCGCTTCTTCGAATATGCATCGAATAGTCGCAGACGGCGACAAAAGCAAAAAAGAAGAAATGAAGAGGGGGAGTGAATGGGGGAGACAGCAGGTGACCTGGGCGAAGACGACGCCGAGGTAAAAAACATCACAAGACGTAAGGGGGAGGGGGAATATGCCGCCGCCGCCGATCCGCACAACGGATACCAATGACTAGAGTCGCCGGGACGCGAAGAATCAAGACACACTTCGGGGTGCGGGGCAATTCAGTCTATAAGGCCGGAATTGTGTACGGGCGTTGCTTCTAAATGTACCACACTTATAATCAGCGAAGCCATTTTAAAAATAGTGCTCTATAGTTAAATTCGAGGCTCTGACTTACGAATGTTTGAACGTGCGCTGGTTGGCTCTTCGGCATGTTTTGATTAAAAAAAAACAGCGCGTAGACAAAAAGCGCTCTATTTTCGGAAAAACAGGTAATTCCATTCCCATTCCATTCCCGGCAAAATTAGCTTAATTCCATTCCCATTCCATTCCTCCAAGCCGCCATTCAATCCACATTCCATTCCGGGGTCGCGAAAATGTGGAATGATTGCGGAGTCATTCCAATTCCGGAGTGGCAACTCCGCAACACTGGTCGGCGTTCCGGGCGTAACCGAGCGAACGAGCGCAGCGGATGAAGAAATGAGCGCGGAGTCCTGCAGGGGATAAAAAGAGCGGCGAAAGCGAAGAGCGCACGAGGAAGAAAGCGGAGGACGAGGGTATGGCATTGACGCGACGATGCCACGAGATGGCGCCAGAGTAGCGCGCGTCGTCTGCAAGGTCTGTCTGTGGCGACACTCCTGAACCAACGCGCTGCTTACGAGACAGATTGTCCGCGCCAATCAATATACCACGAAATGAAAACATGTATAGAGCTACGCTCAAATTTTGCATTACGGAGTATCCTAATCGCCAGTAAATGTTTTTGAGTTCACTTTCTATGTTTAGTGACACGCTGCTCTTTTAACGCAGTTTCTTCACAACAACGATCCCCTTTACCTTCAAATGATGAGTGAGCATGAATGGAACAACAATAGCTGCTTATGCGTAAAGTCTGCATTTCTAGCCGCACATAATAACGGATGTGAGCGCACTTTGGAGTGCTACACGTACGTGTGGACAGTGTGAGTATATCTTCCTACAGTTTTTTCTAATGGAAACGATGGTGTAAATATCTGGGGTGTTACAACAAAAAACGTAACAGTTATGGGTAACACAACTTTTACACAGAAAAATGAAGCAGTCCTAATGCTTTCATTTTAATAAATTGTACAAAATACGAAAGCAAGAGAAAGGTATTTGCGTTATGAGGGCATCAATAATGCTCCCGAGGTATGTTTCGCATAAGGGAAAGATTTAAAAAATTTGCGTAATTTGCACTGGAGGCGCAATGCTAAAGACACAGAAGAGCTGATGGGCACCTAGCTAGTCCTGGGTGTTGGGCTAGGCTAAGCACTACCAAGTCATCCACAACATTTTCCGGAGTTTTGGTATTATTGATCGATTATCGATATGACAGGGCATGAACCCTGCCATGAGTTGGATTGTGTGGCCGTGACGTGAGGAAGATGAAACGGGCGGACACGAGAGCGAGAGCCGCGTGCGGCTCGAGCGAGTTACCGATTAGACTTACAGATTGGATAACAAGAGAAGGGAAGCGCAGTCGAAGATGGCAGACAACTAGGTGGGGTGATGAAGTTACGAAATTTGCAGGCGCAAGTTGGAATCAGCTATCACAAGACAGGGCTAATTGGAGATAGCAGGGAGAGGCCTTCGTCCTGCAGTGGACATAAGTATAGGCTACTGCTGATGATGATGATGAATGGAGCTTCCAGCTTAAGCACTCGGGATCACGTAAATTCGAAAATGTACGCTACTATTCACGTTGCGCACACAATGTTTACACAAGATTCGATGACAAACATAGGCAAGCGATAAAACCCGCAATTACATTCCAGGAACTTCCGATACTAAAAGGCGTGTCTGGTACTGAGCGATAATTGAATCATTTGTTAACCGGATAAGACAGTCAATAAAAAAGGTAAATAACTATGAGTGACAATATACTCACATCATTATGACGCATGCGTCTCCTGCAGCAAATGTTCTCAAATGACTCAGCACATTGCAATTCGAATGCGACAATATTCACACAGCAGGACCTGTAGGAAAGGGTTACCTTCGAGAAGCAGTGAACCATGATGATGATGATGATGATTTATTGGCATGCCCTTTGAAACGGGGCGGCGACAAATAGTCACCTAGCCTGCTTGATTTATTCAGGTATATTACACATGTTCTTTATCTAGCATTTTTGTATACCTCTCATTATTTTTATTTTTCAAAAATTTACCTTGTACCGCTGCCTATGATTTTAAGAGATCAGGTCGTATCCATCTTATCCCTGCTTTTTTTCCACCAGTACTCTAATCGTCTCTTGCTGATCTCTACGGCTGATCTGTTTATTTTTCCTTCCACTTTAAACCCAAGCGCTTCTGGGAGTTGCACGTTACCTACGGTTCTCGCTGGGTGGATCCCGTCGCATTTCATTAGGATGTGCTGAGTGGTCTCTGGATCTTTATTGCAGCATACACATGTCTCATCTAGTTCCGAATATTTGTTCCGATATGTTTTCGTCCTTAGGCAACCGGCTCGAGCATCAAATAGCAAGGCACTGCCCTTTGTGTTATCGTACAAATTTTCCCTTCTAGTTTCTTTCTTCTCATTCTTGTAAATCTCCATTGTCCTTTTTGTTTCCATTCTTTGCATCCAATTCACGGTCTCTATTTCTCTCACTTTCTTTCTGATGACCCCTGGTTGTCTATTTACAGTTTCGATTATCCTGTACTTGGTCGCCAACTTCCTTGACCTCTTCCTCCAGTCTGTGTCCGCGCTTTTCATGTAGAGATACTTGGGAACTTTAGCCGCCCATTTATTTTCATCCATGTTCCTGAGCCTTTCTTCAAAACTAATTTTGCTCTGTGCTTCTCTGACTTCAAAAGAGGCCCAACCCATGTCACCCTGCACTGCCTCATTTGTCGTATTACCGTGTGCTCCCAAAGCCAACCGGCCTACTGATCTTTGGTTAACTTCCAAACCCGCCAATATATCCGATTTTAAGCATATAATGGCATTTGCAAATGTTAGCGCTCGCACCATTACTCCTTTCCAGATTCCACGCACCACCTCATACTTATTGTGGCCCCATAGTGCTCTGTGTTTCATTATTGCTGCATTCCGCTTCCCCTTTATTTTCAGATAAAGCAGATGGCAGCGCCAGCTGGTGAACATTCTAGATAAGCAAGAAATGTTTAGAATATTGGTGGAAGAATAGTGGAAAAACCTTTGACATAACCTGATTCATTAAAGACATAGGTAACAACACGATGTAGACATAGAAGTTCTATTAACGGGAGAAAACATGAAGGAGAGAGACACGTAGGGCTACAGTGCTCTGCATGTGTAATATACCTGCCAAGCACAACTACTTGTCGCCGCCCGGTTTTCAACGTAATGCCGATAGAAATATTAAGCGTCATCATGATCACCACCACTATCATCATCATAATTATCGTTCTCACCAATCATTTCATAAGGCAGTTCTCTGCGTGTTACAACCCATAAAAGGTCTGCTTCTGGTTTTCTTATGAAATACGGGTTTCTTGTAGAAAACGGATAAATTGAATAACAAATTACCTGTTTTTATTTCAGGTCAGGAACGGAAAAAATGATAATAAAGTACGTAATTACTTTATTTTAGGCAAGATAACAATCCTTAAAAGGATGATGGAGTTTTGATATCTCATATAAAAGATTGGTTTCATTATCAAAGTTCTAAACAAGCGGAAAATAAGTGATGCCTGAACCTTTAACATCGCAAGCATTGATGTAGCAGGAGCACACAGGCTAAATACGTATATAGTCAGCGCGATTGAGGCTTCACAATTGCAGGAACAAAAAAAAAAAAAATATGAGATGCATAGAGCTCACACTCGAAGATACGCTTATTGCGTTTCCGGTGAATGTCACAAAGAGTGCTCGTTGAAAATTGCGGTTTTTCGCCTGTTGCTTTTTGGCACTGGCAAGAGGGGTTGTAGTAGCGTTTGGCCTCAGTTACTGCATCACCTTGGGTCACAATAGAAGTGGTTGCTCGCGCTTGACATTTCGCATGTGTACCTAAATAAGATGAAGCGTATTGTCTATAAACAACTAATTGAACGCTTCGCTCAAACAAGAAGGTATCACACAAGTGCGCAACGTTCTTGGCTACCACTTCAAATGTTATGTCGAGGCATGTCAGAACATGAAGATTCGCATGTGGTTACTTTAATTCTCTTTCTTGCCAATGATATCAACTGTTGACCGTGTTGTCGCTTGCGGGCAGACCACGTTTGAGCCCCGATGTGTCGGCGGCCGGCTGATCGTAATAACGGAAGCGTGGAAGCACTGATCACCCTACACTGTAAACACAAATTAGCCCATTGGGCGTTGAACACCTACATGCCATTTTTCCTCCCAAGCTCAAAATAGGTGCTACCACGAGAAGGAGTAAAATAAGCTAGAACCATTATTTTATTCCCGACCTCATTCAGCGGAACATTAAGGGGACATTGCGGTAGTAAAATGGGGTGTTTCAAAAAGTAACTGGCGTCGGGTAGATAGGGAGTGTTGAAATACGGCCATATCTGACCCGAGCCAAACAGCTAAAGAAGCAATTCAGCCGCCTGCCATGACCAACATGGCTATAACAACGAGCGACAATTTCAGTAAAATTATCTCTGCACTCAGAATCGAAATATCCCGCGCAATGTGCGTTCGCGCTGTTTTTGTTTGTTTGGAGTAGCCGCGCTAACGCTACAGGCGCTAGTGAGAATTAGAGCACTGCACGGGCTCGGGCTTACCCGAAAGCCCGGGCCCGGCCCGGCCCGTGGGCCGGGCCGGGCCGGGTAGAGGAGTTTTTTCACGGGCTCGGGCCGGGCTCGGGCATGGCGTGTGCTTCTTGACCCGGGCCCGGGCCGGGCTCCGGTTTTTTGACGCGGGCCCGGGCCGGGCTCGGGCTTTCTGCGAGTTATTCTCGGGCTTCTCAACTCTGAAAAACATGTATTTTTTGGTCTCGGGCCGGGTTCGGGCCGGTTTCGAGTCGGGCTCGGGCCGGGCTCGGGCTTAAGGTAAAGGGGTGGCGGGCCGGGCCTGGCGGGTAACGTAGATTATTTCCGGGCCCGGGCCGGGCCCGGGTCTCGCCATAAATGTTTTGATCGGGCTCGGGCGGGCCGCCCAATGTGAAAACGGGCCCGGGCCGGGCCCGGGCCGCAAAAATCGGCCCGTGCAGTGCTCTAGTGAGAATGCCGCGGCAAAGCCGAAACCATCGAAACGACGTGAGCACGGGTCTTCGGAGTGCGCGCTCGAAGCGACCAAGCGGCAGCCATTACCAGCATCAGCGCAATGTTCTGCCATCGTTGGTGTCTCACGTTGTTTTGAACACCCAAGACTCCATGGCAAGTGATTTTAACGCGAATGGCCCCTTGTCGCAGAAAATCCGGCGTCGGCGTGCGATGTGGGCGTCCGTGGTGGAGAAAATCATCCCGAACCACTCCGACCGCGCAGGCGCTCCGCGTGGTGCAAGGTGTTAGTGAACAAAAATTTAATTTCTGACAGTGAAATCCGTCAGAAAAATGGTAAGGTACGATTTAAACACAACCTACGGACAAGGTGGCGTCGGACTGTTATTTGAATGTACGAGAAAACATAATTCTGTTACAGGAAAACCTAAACACACCCCCTTTTTGCCAGCATTTCCAACAGGGGCGCGCTCGGGTATACTGCTTGTGAAAATCTTATCCAAATGACGCTCGCATCCTCGGCAGGTTGGGAGCCTACATGCAAGCGCTGTTTTAAAAACAGCGCTTGCATGTAGGCTCCCTACGCCAGGTCAAATTGGGACTTGGCCTGCCTAATGCGTTTTCGACACCCGGGGCATCTGGGCAATAGCAGACTATTCATAAAATAATAAAAAATGTCCTAGGGCCTTAAAATTTTAATATAAAAGGACTTCTATTAAAATGCGTTTAGAGATAACCTGTAAACCTATTTAGCCCCCCGTGGTTGCTTAGTGGTTTTGGCGTTTTGCTGCTAAACACGAGATCGCGAGATCGAATCCAGGTCGCGGCGGTCGCATTTCAATGGGGCGAAATGCGAAAACGCCCTTGTACCGTGCAAGTGGGGGATAGGTCAAGAACCCCAGGTAGTCAAAGTTAATGCGTATTCCCTGTCTATGGCGTTTCTCATAATGAGATCGCGGTTTTGACACGTAAAACCCCTAACTTTGGTTTTTTAATTTTTAAACCTATTTGTTGCTGTAAGAACTCATGACGCTACCTCATGCGTCAAAAACACATGCCAAAGCACTACATTCTTAAGACCTACCTCCATAAACGGGGTTTAAAGGAAGAATATGTGATTAAGAATAGCAATTGCAGTGATTATTTTTGATTTTTAAATAAACCACGAAAATATGTTGCCGAAATAATTGAACAACTATTTTGTGATCTTATTAACCTCTGTATATCAACAGAAGCTTTCCTTCAATATTACAAACAGGTGATGTTTGCATACTGTACAAAAAGGGAGATATGAACATTCCAGCTAACTACGGACCTATATGAATATTGCCTGCATTTTGTAAAATGTTAGAGAAAACTTCAATCAAAATTACCAGAATTTATTAGCAAACGCGTTCTATTATGTAACTCACAGTATGGCTTTCGGAAAAACTGATTCACTCAGGTTGCACTACATGACCACGAAGTTTATATTCTGAATAGCATTGAAAAAAGTGTGTTTGGTGTCTGTAAATTTCATGACGGCTCATGATTCTCTAAATCAAGAGTTAGAACTGCAATAGTTAGATAGGTATCTTATACGCGGTGAGGCCTTAGAGATTTTTCGCTCGGATCTTAGTGGAACGAAACAATATTGTAAAGACGTCGGTGACGAGGACGCGGAGAAGCACCAACAAAGACACTTTATCAGTCGCCAAGAAAAACCAACAACGTCTTCTTCATCTCCACGCTTAACCCAAAAACCCGCACTACTTCAACCTTGTCAACACTGGCACATACCCGCGGCAATATAGTTGGTCCAATATGTATGTATAGACCCTTCTCGCAGTTTACTTTAGAAGGAACGATATGGCGCTTTCGGTGGCGCGCCGCGAAAGGGGTCTATAAACAACTTTACTTCGACTGCTTAAGCCCGAATTTCGTGCTGTTCCTCAAGTCAGTATTTCAGGCACTTTTATTTTCAAATTAGACTTGAATTATTTTGTAACCGTTAATACTTGAGCAAAATGTGTGATTTATACTAAAATACGAGTGAAATGTTTGCTCACAAAACTATCATTCACTAAGTTCAGTGAAGGAATCATATATCACAGAATCCAAATGAGTGGGCTTGGTTGAATGGACTAGTAATTATTGTCCAAAAACCTAAGGCGGGTATTTTTTGAGCAATAGTCAAACTGACGAATGTAACTTCTCTCTATCCTAATAATACCATTTTTGAAATTGTCAGTATGCAAAACTGCTCGGTGGCACATTTTTGATAAGACGCTATGGCACACACATATAGAACATATACCGACACAAACGCCGTTGTGTGTATGTGTGTCGCGCCGCAAATTTCCACACATAACGCTGTTGGTACGCAAGCATAAGGAAATCGGGGCAAAATGTAGCCTTGCACGCGGTGCTCAGCGAGCCGCAGCTCGACAGCACATTTCTCAATCTCAGCGGCACTGGTTACGCTTGAGAAAAGTGACTCAGCTGAAGTAGGCATCGAGTCCATCGAGCTCAATACGGTGGCAATAAGTATTCATAAGTCCTACAAATCTCAAATTTGTTGCAGGACCTTCAGACATGTGCGGCTATTTTTTCGACACATAGGACCCTTCAAAGACGGGAATAGATCGCACGGCAACACAGAGTAATATATAACTCATTTGACCTCGGCAGGACCTGTCTTTCTCCATAGGAAGAGCTAGCAAATTAGACTGAGCCAAGTGCAGGACCACCAATCATATTAGGTTGCGGTGAAGTCGATGTAGTACGTTTTGCCAAAACGCCTGCTGTAAACAATCGAGCTCATTACGAATAGGGAGCGAGCATGATTTCCAAATTGCCCCGTAAAATATGAAAGCTTTGTAATTCATCAATCAATGTAAGTGCTGTTTTAGTTAAGTCATTTATAACACCTTAGGGCCCATTTACCATCTACAGCACACACCATCGTTTCACGTACCGCACCACAGCTGCGTCTCCGATACAGCCCGCTCGATAAATTTTAGATAATGCGGTCTTGCTCTCCATTGAGCGCGCGAGTACTTATATATATATATATATATATATATATATATATATATGTTGTAATGAGAAAAAACACAGAGACAGCACCCGTTCTTCGGCCGGCTGTTCTATATTCTGCTTCGTCCTCCTCCTCTCCTCGTTCGCCCCCTAGCGCCCGGTGTTCGAGCGCCCGAGCCCAAGTGCATGTCTTCATCTTTACACTCGGCCACGCTACTGAAGATAGCTCAGGCGGTTGTGAATGCGCGCTGATGCTCGAAAATCATTGTATAGTCGTCGTCGGAAGTAGTCGTCGTCAAGACCATCCAGCGCGCAACCAGTTCCTCGGGTGGTTGGCATTGACTCTTGCGCTCTGGTCGCGGGTCTTGCCGCCGATTGTCCTGCCGCTGAGCGTTGTCGGTTTCGGGCGGCGTTGGGGAGATTCCCTTGAAGGGTGCTCCGTTTCGGTGGCCGCTGTGCCTTGGTAGCCGCGCTGACCCTGGGAAGAGCGCCTTGACGCCTGCGTGGATGCTGCGCTTGACGGCGACGGCCCCGGCGGGTGCGGTGGGGGCGTTCCTGGAGGTGGGTGGTGGACGGCTCTGGTCAATGGCCGCTGACGCTTGCCTGAACACCGGATCGTGATCTCTGCTGGCGGGAGTCGGGGTTGAGGGATTGCCACCGCCACTGCTGCTGGAGCCATGGGGTGTTGGGACTGGTAGCTGCCGGGTGCTGGAGGATACCGGGGTGCTGTGGCTGCTCCCCTGGTGCGTTGGTGGATTCAGGCGGCGGGTGTCCTGCGGTGGGGGCTGTCTTGTGGTGCCTCCCTTGTGGCCTGGCGTGGCTGACACTCCCGGGGGCGAGGGCGATGGCGGCACCGGGTGGAATGGACCTGCGCGCGGCTGCTGCTGCGGCCCGGGGAGGGTGATTGCGGGACTCTGGGCCGGTCGGTCCGGGCCCTGGTCAGGTTCTCGCTGCTTGACACGTGGGCCTAACGTCGTCTCGTAGACGGGTTGGCGGGCCATCTCGTTGGTGGACAGCGCCCCCTTTGCGGCAGTGGTGGCGTGTACCGGAGTGGGGCTTTTGTTGTGCTGCTCGATGGGCCCTCAGCAGCATCAGATCCACGGCGAATGGGTGCGTGTCCCAAGAGTCGCAGCACGGCGCATTTCCCGCATTGTCCCCACATGCTTCTACTTCCGATGCCGCTGCGGATGCAGCTTCATCTGCTGTCTTGTAGGCCTCGCCCCCGGGCCCACCATGGATGGCGGAGGACGCCGACGTGGAGCAGTTCGAGCGGGAGGCCTGTGACCGATGCGGTGGCGGCTGAGGTCTGGACCCACCGCCGCTGCTGTCGAACCTTTGGTTCTCGGTCGTGATCTTCGACGACGACCAGCCAGAGCTGATGCTCGGGAATGTAGGGGCAGCACAAGCATAAGGGAGCAGGCGGCCATCAGATGGTTCTTTCGGAAGCGGGATACTAGCGGAAGCGGTGGTCATGATGCGCTTCCCGTCGTCTGGTGAAAAGCAGACGGCGA